>NC_092096.1:47588828-47904185 GCF_045679555.1 Salvelinus alpinus | reverse complement strand
AAGGCCCATGCCACCTTGCTTCCTCCGTATCGCTCCTATGACTGCGCCATTGACCTTCTCCCAGGCACTTCTCACACCACCTTGTAGGCGGCTTTATTCCCTGTCGGGTCCGGAGACCAAGGCATCGACTGGGGCCTGAATAACATAACTGTTAACCTTTCTGAACCACCCATCCCGGATCCGGGATAATTGTCATCAGAAACGCTGACCAGCATAGCGCCACAGGTAAATAATATTACTAGAAAATTTTCATATTCATGAAATCACAAGTGCAATATTGCAAAACACAGCTTAGCCTTTTGTTAATCCATCTGTCGTCTCAGATTTCGAAATTATGCTTTACAGCGAAAGCAATACAAGCGTTTGTGTAAGTTTATCGATCGCTAGACAAAACAATAAGTACACCTAGCATTTATTTTATTTATTTTATTTATTTTACCGTTATTTTACCAGGTAAGTTGACTGAGAACACGTTCTCATTTGCAGCAACGACCTGGGGAATAGTTACAGGGGAGAGGAGGGGGATGAATGAGCCAATTATAAACTGGGGATTATTAGGTGACCGTGATGGTTGAGGGCCAGATTGGGAATTTAGCCAGGACACCGGGGTTAACACCCCTACTCTTACGATAAGTGCCATGGGATCTTTAATGACCTCAGAGAGTCAGGACACCCGTTTAACGTCCCATCCGAAAGACGGCACCCTACACAGAGCAGTGTCCCCAATCACTGCCCTGGGGCATTGGGATCTTTGTTTAGACCAGAGGAAAGAGTGCCTCCTACTGGCCCTCCAACACCACTTCCAGCAGCACCTGGTCTCCCATCCAGGGACTGACCAGGACCAACCCTGCTTAGCTTCAGAAGCAAGCCAGCAGTGGTATGCAGGGTGGTATGCACCTAGCATCAGGTAACTTGGTCACGAAAATCAGAAAAGCAATCAAATTAATCGTTTACCTTTGATGATCTTCGGATGTTTTCACTCACGAGACTCCTAGTTAGACAACAAATGTTCCTTTTGTTCCATAAAGATATTTTTTATATCCAAATACCTCCGTTAGTTTGATGCGTTATGCCCAGGAATCCACCGGAAATAGCGGTCACGACAACGCCGACAAAAATTCCAAATTATATCCATAATGTCCACAGAAACATGTCAAACGTTTTTTATAATCCATCCTCAGGGTGTTTTTCAAATATCTATTCGATAATATATCAACCGGGACAGTTGGCTTTTCACTAGGACCGGGAGTAACAATGGCTGCCTTTCCCTTTTGCGCACAACTCACTCTGAGAGCCCCCACCTATCCACTTACGCAATGTGGTCGTTCACGCTCATTCTTTAAAATAAAAGCCTGAAACTATGTCTAAAGGCTGTTGACACCTTAGGGAAGCCATAGAAAAAGAAGTCTGGTTGATATCCCTTTATATGGGCAATAGGGATGCATAGGAACAGAGAGGTTTCAAGAACAGGGGCACTTCCTGATTGGATTTTCCTCAGGTTTTAGCCTGCAATATCAGTTCTGTTTAACTCATAGACAACATTTTTACAGTTTTGGAAACTTCAGAGTGTTTTCTATCCTAATCTGACAATTATATGCATATTCTAGTTTCGGGGGCTGAGAAATAGGCAGTTTCAAATGGGTACGTTTTTTAGCCAAAAACGAAAATACCGCCCCCTAGTCTTAAGTTAAAAAACGTGACCCGCTAACACTCATCGCCTCGGCTTTTGAGCCTGTCCAGGGGGCTACCATCTTCTCCAAGTTGGACCTCCAGAACGCCTACCATCTGGTACGGACACAGAAAGGGGACGAGTGGAAGACTGCCTTTAACACGGCTAGCAGGCACTACGAATACCTGGTGATGCCATTCAGACTGACCAACGCTACTGCTGTGTTCCAGGCCCTGGTTAACAACGTTCTCTGTGATATGTTGAATCGGTTCATGTTCGTCTACCTCGATGACATCCTTGTTTTTTCCCGCTTGGCTCGAGAAAACGTTCATCCAGTGTTACAGCACCCTGGCTTCCCCCCTTTCAGCATTCACCATTCCCAAGGTCCCATTCACGTGGTCTTCAGCTGCAGACCGGGCATTCTTGGACCTCAAGCACCAATTCACTACCGCCCCCATCCTAATCCATCCAGGCAGTTCGTGGTGGATGTCGTTGCCTCGGACGTCGGAGTGGGGTAGAATATCTCCGCACCGCCAAGCGCCTCAACTCAAGGCAATCTCGATGGGCCCTGCTTTTCAATCGATTCAACTTCACCCTGTCCTTCCACCTGGGGTCCAAGAACATGAACACGGATGCACTTTAATGTCTCTATAGGATCAGACAGTATTCAAGTTTCTATAGTTTCTGTTTTCTAGTCCTCCCGGGTTTGACCATTCTGCCTGCCCTGACCCTGAGCTTGCCTGGCATTCTGTAACTTTCCGACACTGCCCTGGATTACTGACCTCTGCCTGCCCTGACCCTGAGCCTGCCTGCACTTCTATACCTTACTGACGCTTCCCTAGATTACCTACCTCTGCCTGCCCTTGACCTGTCATTTGCCTTCCCCCTGTTTTGTAAATAAACAGTCGTGTTTCGAACTGTCTGCATCTGGGTCTTATACTGAGTCCTGATAGAATCAGTGTTTTATAATGAATGAAAGACATGCACGCAGTTCTCTGTTTGTTGCTTGGTCCTATAGAGATTGTGCAAAGCTACAGTCCTCAAAGGCTACATAGTCTAGTCTCCAACAAATCTAGCTATCATAAATACTGTCTGATCCTATAGACATTATGATACAGTAACTGAGAACAGTATAATGGGTGGTTAGTTTCATCCTTACATTTAAGTCAGAGAAAGGCTCAGGCTCTATAGCTAATCAATAACACTAATAGCTAAATTCAGTGCCAGGGACAGATAAAAGAACCAGCAATATTTAAGTTCTCTGTTTGTTGCCTGTTTGTTGCGTAATCCTATAGATATTGTGCAGGGATGCAAAACTGCAGAGGGTGAGATAGGTGGTTAGTTTCCATCCTTTTTATAGGTGTGATGTCATCACTTCCAGCTGTTTTTATCGACACAATATAGTTAAATGGGAACGCACCGTAGCAGGTCACATCTATTTTCTATGCAAACTTTCTAAATGTTGACAACAACAAAAAATCACTGGACTACCAGCTCAAGTCAGTGCCAGAAACCAACAGTGGTTGGTCTGTTGGTCTATAGCCTGAAGCTGTAGCAGGACCAGTAACACACACACACTTTGATTAAATGGACAGGTATCCCTGGGGTGCTTTTATGCACTCATAAACTTCCTTAAATCCTGGCGTGACTGAAACACACACAGACACAAACACACACATCCCTCCTGAGCAATAGGGTGATTCAGGAGCTAAATATACACCACAGAGGCTAGAGGACGAGATGAGTAAAACCACCGCTGGTATAGCTGCTCAGTTAGAGAGAACACACACTAATACTGCATACCAAATGGCACCCTATTCAGCCAGGTCGCTCAAGATTCACTTCCAAAGTGGACGTTCATCCATGTCCCGAGTGAGTCAAAACCCACCATTATGAGCGCTATTACCATTAAGTAGGCTTGGGTTTAGCTAGAGCGTTGTGGATAGGGACGGTAGATGGGTGTAAGCTATGAGCTCCGGCTCCGAGGGTCGTGGGTTCTAATGATGCGTGGGTTGACTCACAGTCCTAGCCTAACTGTACGCACGGCAAATAGCCTACATGCCAAATCGCCAATGATTTTGGGACCGGGCAGAAAAAGCATCCACAGAGGTAAAAATAACTATGTCTGTTTAATTCTAAAAGAGCTGGAAAATATAGTTGAAAATAAAGAGAAGGGAGGGCCAGAAAAGTAATGTTAGGGAAAGATTTGGCGAAGTGGTAAAAGAGGATGATAGCAGTGTGATCATTGTGAGGCCCTATACAAAATCTATTTTTTTATATTAAGTTTTATTTATATATAATATGCAGATAGACAGATTAACCCTTTCACACGTACCATCACACGGGTGTGATCGTTCTACAGTGGTCCCTGAAGCGTACGATCACACCCGTGTGATTAGAACGCTTATTTAGAACGGCCAGTTTCGAATGACGCAACAATCAGCATTTGAGCTGGCCACACTTTTTTCAGAAACTATTTACACAAACACAGTCCTTACAAAGTTATGTCCAGAATGTGAGCAGTTTATTTTTGGATGCAATGTTCAGATATTCACAAAAGTATCTATAGCATAACACAATCATCCTAACCGGGAAAAATGTAGGCTACATTTGTCCTAGCGCTAACTGGGGAAAGATTGACGCAACACAAGCAGTCATATTTTCTAACTCTCGGCTGACATAAACTACAGTATGAATTAGCTAATAGCAATACTATGTATAATTAATCACATCACGGGTGAGCTCACCATTCATCACAATAATTGAGTAAAACACTTTCTAGAAATCGAAAGCAATCCGACAATTCGTTTCAGCACCATGCTTTTTTTCCTCACAGAAACCAAAGATAATAGAAGACAAGATGAGTTTGGTCTGTTTATAGTATGCATGTTGAAGGGGTGTGTCATCTACCATATCCCACCATTCACTTCCTGAAGTTCTCAAAATGAGTGAACCCTTACTCACCTCATTTTGTTATTGCATTACTTGAAACCCAGAATGCATTGTATGTCAACAAACATGGCTCCATACATAGTTTGAATTAGCTTAGCTCATCATAATCAGTATAACCTTCAAAAAAGTATGTTGCACACATACTATGTGCCCATTACAATCTATGCAAGAATTGGAATGCATGATTTATCACCGGTAATTGAAAAACATGTGAATAAAACAGTAAATATATCCATAATTACCACACAAAATCAAATGTATTTATATAGCCCTTCTATCATCAGCTGATATCTCAAAGTGCTGTACAGAAACCCAGCCTAAAACCCCAAACAGCAAGCAATGCAGGTGTAGAAGCAAGGTGTCTAGGAAAAGCTCCCTAGAAAGGCCAAAACCTAGGAAGAAACCTAGAGAGTGAGCTAAGCTGTAGCATTAGCAATGTCTTTCAAAAGGAGACAACTCACAAGATGTGGAAATTCTGGAGATGTAAAAAAATTCTGACAATGAGTCTGAAAGTCAGGAATCAAATTCTGACACTGAAAGTGAGGAGCTGCCCCCCAGCCATTGAGAACACTGAATCTGAGGACCCCGTGTCCACTGACAAAGTCCCAGTTCCCTTTGAAGATGCTGGTGGTGATGGAGGCAGACCGACAGTGGATGAAGTACAGGATTTCTGTGGTAGCTGGAAGGCTGCCAGCCATTTCATGCCTCCTGGCCCTGCTGTATGCTTTGATGAGTCCCAGTCTGGAGTGCAACACCCCTTGGCATTTCCATCTGAGGCAGAGTGCTTCGAGTTGTCTCTGACAGAGGAGCTGGTGGGAGACATAGCAGAGACCAACCGCTATGCCTTGGAGCTACAGGAGAAGAGAGAGCCAGAGTATACCTTCCTGGTGACAGTCCTTCTCATGGGGATAGTAAAGAAGAACTCCCTAAGAGAATACTAGAGCATAGATCCTATGTTTGCAACTCCCTTCTTTGCCACCCTCTTTTCCGAAGACTGCTTCCTAGCTCTGCTGCAATGACTGCATTTCATCAACCATGCTACTGCCACCCATAATGACCTGTTATGCCAAATAAGAAATGTCAACAGCTGGCAGTAAAGTGGCATGACAAACGAGACATCCATGTCCTCTCTACTGTTCATACAGTAACCATGTCGGCCCCAGGGAAGGTGGACCACCTAACGGAAGAGAGAAAAATTAAACCAGACTGCGTGCTTGACTATATCCTCAAAATGGGGGCAGTGGATAAGGCGGACATGATGAACAGCTTTGTGGAATGCACTCAGAAAACGAAAAAGTGTTATAAGAAGATATTTTTCTATTTTTCCAGGGTAGCTTCAAAATACAACAAGCCAATACTTCTCTGATGCAATTAGCATTGTTTTACAGAGCTAATAGTAGAATGTAGCTAGCTACATAAGCACGATTGAATATAACACCATAAAGGTTATGAAATGAGTAACGTTACCTCGCGTTTCCGCGGTTATAAGGAACATACAGAAATATATTATGCTCCATACACACTGTGAGCTACAGTAGAAACGATATAACACGACATGCAGAAACTATTATAACGTAATAAAGCACTTACTTTGATAGAAACGCACACATTTTCAAAGTTATTATTGGTAACGAAAACAACTATGACTGCGATGCAGGCAACAGATGGAAAATGTGAACACGTGTGTGCAGGACGGGAGATGAGAAAACGTCTGCAGACTTGAACTGCACAAACAATTGGGAAGTGTTTGGGGAATTTTGTCCGGGTCAGACATGTCCAAAAAATGAATTGATCCCCAAAAGTAAAAATGACTACTTTTATGTGAATGAACACACCTCAATTCAAACTGTTGTTAGAAAATAATTTGAAATTGACAAATTGAAAACAGCCTAAAAATAAAAACAGGCTGCGTGCCTTGGTTTGAGGGCAGAGCAGATTAAATGTACTGTTGCGTAACAATCACATTCTGGAATGGAGAGAACGTTCTAACATCACGTGCATTAAAAAAAAACTATTTGGAACTCACGCACGAAAGGGTTAAAAGTACATTTACAGTTGAAGTCAGAAGTTTACATACACTTATGCTGGAGTCATTAAAACTCGATTTACCCACTCCACAAATATCTTGTTCACAAACTATCGTTTGGCAAGTCGGTTAGGACCTTGTGCATGACACAAGTACATTTTCAAAAAATTGTTTACAGACAGATTACTTCACTTATAATTCACTGTATCACAATTCCAGTGGGTCAGAAGATTACATACACTAGGTTGACTGTGCCTTTAAAAAGCTTGGAAAATTTCAGAAAATTATGTCATGGCTTTAGAAGCTTCTGATCGGCTAATTGACATCATTTGAGTCAATTGGAGTTGTACCTGTGGATGTATTTCAAGGCATACCTTCAAACTCAGTGCCTCTTTGCTTGACATCATGGGAAAATCAAAAGAAATCAGCCAAGACCTCAGAAAAACAATTGTAGCCCTACACAAGCCTGGTTCATCCTTGGGGGCAATTTCCAAACACCTGAAGGTACCACGTTCATCTGTACAAACAATAGTACGCAAGTATAAACACCATGGGACCATGCAGCCATCATACCGCTCAAAAAGGAGACACGTTCTGTCTCGTAGAGATTAATGTACTTTGATGCGAAAAGTGCAAATCAATCCCAGAACAGCAGCAAGGACCTTGTGAAGATGCTGGAGGAAACAGGTACAAAAGTATCTATATCCACAGTAAAATGAGTCATATATCGACATAACCTGAAAGGCTGCTCAGCAAGGAAGAAGCCACTGCTTCCAAAACCGCCATAAAAAAGCCAGACTACGGATTGCAACTGCACATGGGGACAAAGATCGTACTCTTTGGAGAATTGTTCTCTGGTCTGATAAAACAAAAATAGAACTCTTTGGTCATAATGACCATCGTTATGCTTGGAGGAAAAAGGGGGACGCTTGAAAGCTGAAGAACACCATCCCAACCGTGAAGCACGGGGGTGGCAGCATCATGTTGTGGGGGTGCTTTGCTGCAGGAGGGACTGGTGCACTTCACAAAATAGATGGCATCATGAGGGAGGAAAATTATGTGGATATATTGAAGCATCATCTCAAGACATCAGTCAGGAAGTTAAAGCTTGGTCGCAAATGGGTCTTCCAAATGGACAATGACCCCAAGCAAAGTTGTTGCAAAATGGTCAAGGTATTGGAGTGGCCATCACAAAGCCCTGACCTCAATCCTATAGAACATTTGTGGGCAGGACTGAAAAAGCGTGTGCGGGCAAGGAGGCCTACAAACCCGACCCAGTTACACCAGCTCTGTCAGGAGGAATGGGCCAAAATTCAACCAACTTATTGTGGGAAGCTTGTGGAAGGCTACCCAAAACATTTGACCCATGTTAAGTAATTTAAAGGCAATGCTACCAAATACTTATTGAGTGTATGTAAACTTCTGACCCACTCGGAATGTGATGAAAGAAATAAAAGCTGAAATTAATCATTCTCTCTACTATTATTCTGACATTTCACATTCTTAAAATAAAGTGGTGATCCTAACTGACCTAAGACAGGGAATTCTTACTAGGATTAAATGTCAGGAATTGTGAAAAACTGAGTTTAAATGTATTTTGCTAAGGTGTATTTAAACTTCCGACTTTAACTGTATATTGTAAAACGTCTGACAGCCAACTTTCTAACTTTTGGACTATATAGCACTCCCAGAAGGCATGAATCATTCTCATTGTTAGTTTTACACTTAAGACATGACTGCCATTGTGCTCTCAAATGTGTGAATTTTGTTTATGTATAATAAATTCAGTACATTAGTTAATACTGGATTAAGCATACATTTTCCTTAACTGCAATTTTGTTAGTTATGTTCCAACACTGCCTCCATCTTGTGCCAAAATCAGTTATTTTTAGGTCTTGGATCCAATAGTTTATATTGTTTTGTAAAGATTGTCAGTTGGATAGGCTTTCTGCAAGGTTTTGTATATATCTTACATATCATATAAGTATCATTGTCTGACTCGAATTGAACTACCTCAACATTTCGTGATATACAGTGCATTCGGAAAGCTTTCAGACCTCTCGACTTTTTCCACATTTTGTTACAGCCTTATTCTAAAATGTATTAAATCATTTCCCCCCTCAATCTACACACAATACCCCACGTTTTTTTTATGTTTGCAAATGTATATAACAAAAAAATGCATAAGTATTCAAACCCTTTACTCAGTACTTTGTTGAAGCACCTTTGACAGCGATTACAGCCTCCAGTCTTCTTGGGTATGACGCTACAAGCTTGCACAGCTATTTTTCAGGTCTATCCACAGATGTTCGATCAGGTTCAAGTCCGGGCTCTGGCTGGGCCACTCAAGGACATTGAGATTGTCCCGAAGGCACTCCTGCGTTGTCTTGGCTGTGTGCTTAGGGTTGTTGTCCTGTTGGAATGTGAACCTTTGCCCCAGTCAGAGGTCCTGAGCGCTCTGGAGCAGGTTTTCATATGTACTCCCAGTCCCTGTCACTGAAAAACATCCCCACAGCATGTCACTGCCACCACCATGCATCACCGTAGGGATGGTAATGGCCAGGAGATGAGCTGGCCTGGTTTCCTTCGTGACATTTGACATTCAGGCCAAAGAGTTCAATCTTGGTTTTATCAGACCAGAGAATCTTGTTTCTCATGGTCTGAGAGTCCTTTAGGTGCCTTTTGGCAAACTCCAAGCAGGCTGTCATGTGCAATTTAATGGAGGAGTGGCTTAAATCTGGCCACTCTACCAATCAGGCCCTTCTCCCCCGAATGCTCAGTTTGGCCAGGCGGCCAGCTCTATGACGAGTTCTTCCATTTAAGAAGGATGGAGGCCACTTTGTTCATTGGGATCTTCAATACTACAGAAATGTTTTGGTACCCTTCCCCAGATCTGTGCCTCGACACAATCCTGTCTGTCACGGAGCTCTACGGTCAATTCCTTTGACCTCATGGCTTGGTTTTTGCTCTGATATGCACTGTCAACTTTCAGACCTAATATAGACAAGTGTGTGCCTTTCCAAATAATTTCGAATCAATTGAATTTACCACAGGTGGAATCCAATCACGTTGTAGAAACATCTCAAGGATGATCAATTGGAAACAGGATGCACCTAAGTTACATTTCAAGTCCCACAGCAAAGGGTCTGAATTCGTATGTAAATAAGTATTTCATTTTTTTTAATTATACATTTGAAAAAAAAAAAATCTAAAAACCTGTTTACACTTAGTCATGATGGGGAATTGTGTTTTCTGAATACTTTCCGAATGCACTAAAACTTTTAAATTGCAGGTATTCGAAAATCGCTTTTTAAATCTGTCATGGAAATAATTGTATTACAAATCCGACAGTCACAAGACGGGGACTTCAAATAGGCACGTCAAGGGAACTGTAGCCTACTGTTCAGATGGGTTAAATGGAAACTGAAATCTGGACACTGACTGTAATGTAGGTCTATAACCTCTCACAGAGCCGTAATATTAACTCCTGCAGAGTTAAGCATTTCTTGCAGTAAAGTTATACACCAAATGTAAGCTATATTCTGACTCGAGTGGAGAAACATGATTTCTTTCTTTCAGCATCTTGACAGAATGTGAATGTGCAATTACGTCTGTATAAGTGCCATCTTCACATCAAAACTTGTACTGAGAGATGACGCAACCCCAAAATTCTGCAAAGCCAGATCTGTTCCATACTCCCTGAGACCAAAGGTGGAAGCGGAAATCGATCGCTTGCAGGATACAGGGCTCCTGACGAAAGTGGACAGAAGCAAATGGGCCACACCCATAGTGCCTATTGTGAAGAAAGACGGGTCTGTTAGAATGTGTGGGCACTTCAAGGTAACTGTGAATTCAATGTTGCACGTGGACCAATACCCCCTGCCACGTCTGGAGGACATCTTTGCTGCACTAGCTGGTGGGAAACACTTCAGTAAAATCGATCTGAAACAGGCTTACCTGCAGCTACCGGTTGAAGAGAGCTCCAAACAGTACCTGACAATAAACACACACAAAGGTCTATACAGGTATAACCGCTTGGTTTTTGGCATTGCATCGGCCCCAGCCATTTGGCAACGAACTATTGACCAGATTTTGCAAGGAATCCCAGGAACCCAGTGTATCCTGGAGGACATGATCATAACAGGACGCACCGACAAAGAGCACCTGGCTAACCTGGAAGAGGTCCTGAAAAGACTGAAAGAGTATGGTCTACAGGCAAACTTACAGAAGTGTGAGTTCTTCAAAGACAAGATTGTCTTCTGTGGACATGAAATTGACCGAAATGGATTGCACAAAACACAGGACAAAATCGAGGCAGTGGTACAGGCACCACGACAACAAAATATCACAGAAGTGAGATCTTTTGCGGGACTGATCAATTACTACAGAAGATTCCTCCCAAACCTTTCAGCAGTACTCCAGCCTCTAAATCAGCTCCTGGAAAAGAATAGGACATGGCGGTGGACAGAACAGTGTGAAAATGCATTTCTTGAGGCAAAACGGCTCATCACATCTGAACAGGTCCTGATGCATTACGACCCTGAACTGCCAGTGAAGTTGGCTTGTGATGCGCCCCCTTATGGCTTAGGGGCCGTCCTTTCACACACACTGAAATATGGGTCAGAGAGGCCAGTTGCATTTGCGTCACGAACGTTGAATGATGCAGAGAAAAACTACTCACAAATCGACAAAGAAGCATTGGCGCTAGTGTGGGGCGTCAAGAAATTCCACGCATACCTATATGGCAAGCGTTTCACACTGGTTACGGATCACCAGCCGTTGCTTTCCATTTTCAGTCCAAAGAAAGGCATTCCGGCAATGACAGCAGCCAGGTTACAGCAATACGCCTTGTTCCTTGCCAGTCATATGTATGACATTGAGTTTAAGCCGTCGTCCCTCCACACAAATGCAGATGGATTATCCAGACTGCCCTGTACAAGAGAAAGAGAAAGGAGTGTGGATGCAGTGGACATTTTCCATACCGCTCAGCTCGAGGCACTACCGGTCACAAGCACAGTTATCAAACAGGAGACAAGGAAAGATGTGACCTTGTCAAAAGTGTACACCTACACCATGTCAGGATGGCCAGCTACTGGCAGAAAGGAGCTGACTCCGTATTTCCAGCAGAGAAACGAAATTACAACGTACCAAGGATGTTTGATGTGGGGAATGAGAGTCATGATACCCCAGAAATGCCAACATCAGGTTTTGCAGCAACTACATGAAGGTCATGTTGGAATTGTCAAAATGAAGCTGCTCGCAAGGAGCCACTTCTGGTGGCCAGGTCTGGATCAACAGATAGAAAACATGGCGAAGAACTGTAGCGGATGTTTGGAAACCCTTCACATGCCTGCTCCTGTCCCAGTCCACCCATGGAAATGGCCCACAGAGCAATGGCAGAGAATTCATGTGGACTACGCTGGTCCCTTTGAAAAGCACATGTTTCTGGTTATAGTTGATGCCCATTCCAAATGGCCAGAGATATTTTGCACTGACTCCTCCACCTCAGCTCGGGTGATAGAATGTCTCAGAACAATGTTTGCACGCTTCGGATTGCCGCTGCAACTGGTAAGTGACGAGTTTACAAGATTCATGTCAGTAAATGGAATCAAACACTCAACCTCAGCTCCGTACCACCCTGCCACCAATGGGCTGGCAGAACGCTTTGTGCAAACCCTAAAGCAAGGACTCCGTGCAGCAAAACGAGACGAAGGGACTTTGCAAACAAAACTGGCCAAATTCCTGGCCTCCTACAGAAACACCCCACATACCCCGACAAATGAAAGCCCAGCCTCACTGATGTTCGGGAGGCCTCTCCGCACACAGCTGGACATCATGAAGCCAAACAGGCGTAATGAAGTGCTGAACAAACAAGCCAAGATGCTCTCCGGTGGCCGGGAGCGCCATCTCCAAACAGGACAGGAAGTGATGGTGCGAGACTACAGAAGGGGAGGGAAATGGACAAGAGGGACCGTACATACGGGACCCAGAACTTACCAGGTTCAAGTGAGCCCAGACATAAATGTGGCGGCGTCACATTAACCAAATGCATTCCACGGAAAACAGCACAACAATCGAGAGAGAACAGGCACAGAGAGCTCCTGAGAGTGACACACAGGGAACTGTAGAGGACGGTGGGGCAGTAAAGAGACCCCAGGCTGAAAGAAGGGAACATGTTGATGAAGGTGCTGCTATAGCAGAAGCTATAATGGAACAAGCACACACTGAGGATGTTCAGGAGCCTCCAGACAATCCTAGGTGCTACCCAAAACGAAGGCACCGTCCACCAGACAGACTGGACTTATAAACAAACAAAAACTAACTGTTCAAGTTCAAATTAAAAGATGCAAAATAACTACAACAAGTTCTGGGAAATGTTTCAGTTGTGGTTTGGTAAAAGTAACTCTGATTGAATAAAAGAAGGAATGTTATGTTGTTAATTACTAATGTCCCCTTTAAGAATGGAGCACCCTTGGTCATGCACAGTGTTGTTCTATGTTATTCTGGTACTAACTCGTTTTAGTAAATGTGAAGCTCCAGTTCCATTTCTTGTATTCAGAGTCTTTCTTATTATATAAATAAGTAATACGAGCTAAGACACTACAAACGTCATGAAAGCTGATAGTATTTCAAATCACATAAAATGTGAAATTTTGTACATTAGCAGGTTAGGGGTGGGTCCAGGCCTCAGATTTTCACTTTATCACATATAGTTGGGTGGTTGCGGATGGGTTATTAGCAATTGCGGGCGGGTGAACAATCAGCTGACTTGCGCACCACTAGTGTGTTAATTCCCAGTGCTAGACACTTGCTTAAAATATGTTTGGGTTTTAACATTACACATTATATAATTTTTCTGTCTCCCGTTCTTTCACACCTTTCCTACTTCCTCTCCTACCCTACCCTCCCCTCCTCTGACCATCTCCTTTTCTCATTCCCTCTTCGCTTTCCTCCCCTCTCTAACTGTCTTTCGCCCATCCTCTCCTCTCTTTTCTTTCCTTCATTGCGTGAGCAGCTACAGCCGTATGCAGCATTCACACTGCCCAATTATGATTCACACAATGAGAGAGAGGGAGAGACACCATATAGGTTAGCTTTGGAATATGATGGGGAAAGAAAGAAAGAGGGAAAGAGAGGGGAATGATCATATGCTGAAACATTTAAAAGGGAAATGTCCATATGTTTGGTTAGGAATGACGCATGTGAGGGAGGCAGAAAGGGAAAAGGAGATTGGAATCTTCACACAATTCCAGAGGGATGTCACCAACAGTCATGCCATAAGAAAGAGATATAAAGTGACACACACACACACACAGTGGATTACCCCAGTAAGTTCATGGGTGAGTGGTGAAAGAAGGTGACATCTATATTCTCAGGTTGACACATTGGGGTCTGAGGGCATTCTTTATTTTTCTGTCCTCTCATTCCATCATTACTTTCCTGCTCTCCTCCATCATCCTCTGTTTTTCTCTCCTATTCACCCACTCCCTCCACGCTCTCTTTATCCCATACCTCCTTTCCTCCATTGATGTCATGTGACAAATACTTTAATTCCTCACCGTTCTTCCATCCCCTCCCCTCCTATTTTGAGGTAAGAGGGAAAGAATTACAAGTATTTATTTCACTCACATCCTTCTATCATCCTCTTATTCCATTCTCTCTCCGTTCGCTTCCTCCCTCCTCTCCTCCAACACTTCAAAATTCACTCCTGTCTTTATCCCCCTCCTCCTCTCTCACATTGAGTTCAGAGGGTTAGTGTGACAACTATTTAATTCCTCCTCTCGTCATTTCCCATCACTAATTTCCTCTATTCCTCTCCACCTCCCTCCTTCAGTAGGATTGTCTGGCGTTGACAGTGAGGGCACTGTAGGTGCACCATCAAAGCATAGGAAAGAAAGAAAAAAGAAAGACAGAAATAAAGACAAAAAGAGAAGAGTGTGGAAGGTGAGGGAAGAGAAGAAAATTAAAGGATAGAATAGGCAAGACGAGGTCACACAAACACACAGACTATGATTGTTAACTTCTTTGTGATAGGGGGCAGCATTTTCACTTTTGGATGAATTGCGTGCCAGATGCTAATATATGCATAGTATTATCACTATTGGATATAAAACACTCAGAAGTTTCTAAAACTGTTTGAATGATGTCGGTGACTATAACAGAACTCATATGGCAGGCAAAAACCTGAGAAAAAATCCAAACAGGAAGTGAGAATTCTGAGACTGGTCGATGTTCAACTCATCGCCTATTCAATTCCCTTCAATTCCCTTCCACTAGATGTCAACAGTCTGTAGAACGTGGAATGAAGCCTCTACTGTGATATGGGGCCGGACGGGAGGTGTTTCAGTCATTGGTCTGGCATTCCTGGTCACGCGCGTTCCAAACGATATCGTCTTACTTTCCATAACTTCTAGAGACACAAAGGAATTCTCTGGTTGGAACGTTATTGGATAGTTATGATAACAACATCCTGAAGATGGATTCTATACTTAGTGTGACCAGTTTATTCGACCTGTTATATAACTTTTTGAAGTTTTCGTCCGAGTTCGCCTGCATCTGCGCGAGCGTTTGGACATGTGCACAAAACATGCTAGCAAAAGTAGCTACTTAGACATAAGTAATGGACATTATCGAACAAAACAACGATTTATTGTGGAACTAGGATTCCTGGGAGTGTATTCTGATGAAGATCAAAGGTAAGGGAATATTTATGATGTAATTTCGTATTTCTGTTGACTCCAACATGGCGGAGAAATGTTGTTATATCTGAGCGCCGTCTCAGATTATTGCATGGGTTGCTTTTTCCGTAATTAAAAAAAAAAGATCTGAGACAGCGGTTGCATTAAGAACAAGTGTATCTTTAATTCTATGTAAAACATGTATCTTTCATCAAAGTTTATGATGAGTATTTCTGTTATTTGACGTGGCTCTCTGCAATTTCTCTGGATATTTTGGAGGCATTTCTGAACATGGGGCCAATGTAAACCGAGATTTGTGGATATAAATATGCACATTATCGAACAAAACATAAATGTATTGTGTAACATGATGTCCTATGAGTGTCATCTGATGAAGAACATCAAAGGTTAGTGATTCATTTTATCTCTATTTCTGCTTTTTGTGACTACTATCTTTGGCTGGGAAATGGCTGTGTTTTTCTGTGGCTATGTACTGAGCTAACATAATCGTTTGGTGTGCTTTCGCCGTAAATCCTTTTTGAAATCAGACATGTTGGCTGGATTCACAACATGTGTAGCTTTAATTTGCTGTCTTTCATGTGTCATTTCATGAAAGATTGATTTTTATAGTAATATATTCGAATTTGGCGGCTATATTTTTTCTGGCTTTTGGCCAAGTGGGACGCTACCGTCCCACATATCCCAGAGAAGTTAATTTGCTTTCTACAGTTGTTGACCTTGCAAAACATTTCTCTAGTCTAGACTAATGCAATTACCATGACATCCCGCAATGTAGTGCTAGGAGGAACAGGTACAAAACAGAGCTCAAATCTGTTACCTTGTCCCCCTGCCACGACAAGGACAGGAGGCATACAGAGGTGATTTTGAATTCAGAGTGAAATGAAAGAGGCAGGATGAGAGAGATAAAAAGAGAGATAGAGAGAGATGGAGAGGGAGAGGGGCAGGCAGGGAGAGAGACAGACAGTACACGCAATTACCATGACGACCCAAAACCTGCAGGATAGAACAGAACTCAAATCTGTCTCCCTGTCAAGGAAAACAGAGGTAACAAGGTGATTAGAATATAGAGGACAGAGGGAAGTAGAGCGGGAGGGAGAGAGAGGGGAAGCACACAAAGTCAACAAGGTGATTTGAATACAGATAGGACTATGAATGGCTAAAGTCTCTATCGCTCTCTTACTCTCCACTTCTCTAACTCCTGTGTGCGTTTATAGCAACGCACATGCCCCGCCCAACTGAGGATCTGTTATTTTTTTACCTTCGTTTGACGGATGCAAAATCCACTTGTCACTTAAATCTCGCAGGATTCATTGCTTTAATTTTACTACTGTGACTCTATTACTCTTGTTTGTGCCTGTATTCCCCCCACCCCCCATTAATGTTACGAGCGCGGAAATGTTTGCAATGACCTGTCAAACACACCCCGGTAATGGCTGAAATGGGCAAAATTTAATACATTTTCTTTCCGTTGCATCTACAGTTCCAGTCAAAAGTTTGGACACACTTACTCATTGAAGCGTTTTACTTTATTTTTTACTATTTTCGACATTGTAGAATAATAGTGAATACATCTAAACTATGAAATAACACATATGGAATCATGTAGTAACCAAAAGAAAGTGTTAAACAAATCTAAATATATTTTATATTTGAGATTCTTCAAAGTAGCCACCCTTTGCCTTGATGACAGCTTTGCACACTCTTGGCATTCTCTCAACCAGCTTCACCTGGAATGCTTTTCCAAAAGTCTTGAAGGAGTTCAGCCTTGCCTCACCCATTTATGTTAATTTAATAGTATATGTAAATGTACCCCGTGTATTTATGTAAATGAGGCACATATAATTTCCTTTAATTTAACCCAAAATATTTTTAATACATTAGAAAATGTATATATATATATATATATAGTTTTAATTGAATCATTACTTAACTAGGCAAGTCAGTTAAGAACAAATTCTTATTTACAATGACGGCCTACACCAGCCAAACCCTGGCGACGCTGGGCCAATTGTGCGCCGCCCTATGGGACTAAGGAACGTTAGCTTTTTTACATGGTAAATGTTGATTTTATTGATGTATTATATTAAGTTTAAATAAAAGTGTTCATTCAGTATTGTTGTAATTGTCATTGTTACAAATATATATATACAAATCGGCATCGGCTTTTTTTGGCCCTCCAATAATCGGTATCGGCGTTGGAAAATCATAATCGGTCGACCTCTAACAGAGACACAGAGAAACAGAAAGAGAAACAGAGACACAGAGAGAGAGAGAAACAGAGACACACAGAGCGAAACAGAGACACAGAGAGCAAAACAGACACAGAGAGTGAGCGAAACAGACACAGAGAGAGAGAAACACAGAAACACAGAGAGAGAGACATAGAGAGAGAGAGAGACATAGAGAGACCGAGACATAGAGAGAGACCGAGAGAGAGAGACCGAGAGAGCGACCGAGAAAGAGAGAGAAAGAGAGAGACAGACAGAGACAGACAGAGACAGACAGACAGAGAGAGACACAGAGAGAGAGAGAGAGACAGAGAGAGAGAGACAGACAGAGAGAGAGAGACAGACAGAGAGAGAGAGACAGACAGAGAGAGAGAGACAGAGAGAGAGAGACAGACAGAGATAGAGACAGACAGAGATAGAGACAGACAGAGAGACAGACAGACAGAGACAGACAGAGACAGAGACAGACAGAGAGAGACAGACAGAGAGAGAGAGACAGAGAGAGAGAAGTCATGCAGAAGAACAGCTCCTGACTTGTTATAACTTTTTGGTTGTTAAGAGCGAGATTGACACGATTAAATTAGCAAAAAATGTATAGGTAATCAAATTGTACAACTGAAGATCAACACAGGAGGAAAAGATTGACAGAGAGTGAGTTAAAAGACCAATCTTCATCGTGGTAGCTAGCCAAATTCAAATCTGTCAGCTAGCTTACCGTCTAGCTCTAACTGTTTACTGGTGGTAACCATAGCAACATGGCCACTGAGGCAGCGCTATCAGCGACAGCAGCAGCAGAGACTGAGAGACTTTCCCCCCTTTTTTGAATACACAGCAGAAATCAAATCAGAGAAGGGAAGAATCAATTTTAAACACAGAATTCTGAGGGAGAACCCAGACTCTTTGTTTGCCGACTGCTCACACAACAGGACTGTTACAAACCTGTTATTTTACACAGACCACACTACTGCCTGGCATACAGATGTAACCAGGCATTTCAGCTATACCACAAAGAAAGGCATCTGCAAGGGAAGGTAAATCCACATTTTTGAGGACAGCGATAAGGACCAGGAAAACAGGTTTCTGGCGGTAAACATGTATCAGAACGTCACTGTCATGGTCCAGCGCAGTGAGGCTGCACTCAGCTCTGTTGTGCAGGACTTCCCCACCCTAACGAAGACAGCGGAAAGCAAAAAAGAAAAAGGACAGCACCCCGACCTCTCCCCTCACCTCAGGCACCCCAACAGCAGGGCTATCCTCCCCCCTGCCTGCCTACAACCACCAGAGCCAAGACCACACTACCATCAGCCTGTTGAGAGACAGGCTGGCTGTAATAGAGGTATGAGTTACTGAGCTGAAGGAGCAGCTCCCCAGCTACACCACCACCAGCCCAGACACAGAGCTTCTACAGGACCAGATCAACCAGTGCAGGACCCAGCTGAAGAACTCTGTCCAGGAGCTGAGCGAGAGCCTTACCACAGCGCTTGAGGAGGTAAAGGCCACCATGAGGCGAGAGCTGGTTCAGGTAAAGGAGGAGATGGCAAAGGAGTTGTCTGTCATCAAGAGGGTGCTACAGCACAGAGAACAGACTGTAGAGACTCCCAGAGAGAAGCTGCAGCCCCTCACGACCCCTAACACCCCACCTTTACCCACAATCCCCCCCATACCGACAACACTTTACCCACACACCCAGTCAACAAGGAGGCTCACATGGAGACAGCCTACTACAGAGAGAAGCTCTCTGGCCCCCCCTGACACACCCCTCCATGTACACAGGCTCTCCAGCCCGAGACCGTAAACGCACTAATCTGGTAAAAACCCACTGAGGTGGCCATCCTCATTGACTCAAATGGGAAATTCATCCAAGAAGATAAACTCTTCCCCCAACACAAGGTCTGCAAAATATGGTGCCCAAAAACACAGGATGCACTCCACATCCTGCCCCAGCCTGACTTTGGCACACCAGGCCACATTATTATTTACACCGGCACCAACAACCTGCGAGAAGAGCAGGAGAGAGTAGGCAGCCTGGTCAACAGAGTAGCAGAGAGGGCCTCTGAGCGGTTCCCCAACTCCCACATCACCATCTCCACTCTGCTGCCCCGCTAAGACTTTCATCCCCGTACCATTCAGAAAGTCAACGCTGACATCACCAGAGGGTGTGGCCTACTCCCGAACGTACACGTTGCTCACCACCCAACAATTACCCCAGAGCATCTGCACGACCACTCCCACCTGAGGAAGCAGACAGTAGGGATGTTTGCCAAGTCTCTAAAGGACGTGGTACTTGGTAACAAACACCCCATGCTGCACTAGACAGAGGACCACCCAGAGACCCCTACCAGATCACTGCACCACCAAGGAGCCCCAGGCCCTTTCAACGCCACACCAGACCCAGCGCACCCCACCCACCACCAGAGCATCACCACTTCCATCGGCTTAGCCAGACCGGACCGGGCCCAACCTACTACCCCGCACCAGACCACCACCCCTACCAGACTAGAGAGGAAGCTCCACGGCCCAGAACTGGCCCTCCTCCACTCCACAGGGCCCAACAGCAGGACCAGCGCAGCTACGCGGAGGTCGTCAGAGGACAGGAGAATCCTGTAGGATTAAGTGAGATTAAACAGCTCCTCCAATACATCTGCACTACACACACACACACACACACCTATTGTACTAGAATTTACTTGTTCAATGAATAGGAATATTTATATATATATAACGTATTTTTTTGTTGTTGCTGTTATCCTGTTTATCTCACTCTTAACAACTTATAAGTTAGTAGTTACTGTATTTCTGACTGCTATTCTTTCTGTTGGAACATGAAATCACTATCAGTTAGCATGTGGAACATTCAGGGCCTAAACTCATCAACATTTGGACTGAAGAGTTTACCACTGGAGTTCAACAAAAATCTTAAAGATGTTGACGTCATCATTCTGCAGGAGACATGGTGTCAGGCTGACATTGTCACTCACTGCCCCACAGGCTACAGAGAGGTAATTGAGCCGTCACAAAAACACAGCTCTGTCAATAGAGGCAGAGACTCTGGAGGACTGATCATTTGGTACAAATACGAACTACAACATCTAATTGATCCCCTCAAAATTGGCAAATATCACATTTGGTTAAAACTGAAAAAAGAACTTGTACTGACAGAAAAAGATGTGTTCCTTTGCGCAATATATATCCCCCCTCAGAATCCCCATATTACTCAGAGATCTTCCCCACCCTTGAGGAAGAGACGTGCCATTTCCAGGCCCAGGGAAATGTGCTCATCTGTGGGGACACAAATGCGCACACAGGAACACTATCTGATCTAACGAGCACACGAGGGGACAGCTTTATTACAGGCCATACTGTTTCTAACTATCTTAATCTCCCCCATAGAAACAACAGTGACAGCACCATCAACAAAAACGGAAGGGATCTTTTGCAGCTCTGTAGAAGCCTGGGTCTGTACTTTGTCAATGGTAGGTTAAGGGGGGACTCTTTGGGGAGATTCACCTACTGCTCACCTCTTGGCCACAGTACAGTAGACTATATGATCACAGACATTGACCCTTTCTCTCTCAGCTCATTCACTGTCAAGCCACTAACACCTCTGTCTGATCACAGCCAAATTACGTTGTTCCTCAAAAGAACAGACATGGAAACAACCACACATTCACAGCCCAGTAAGCTGTACAACATCCGAAATTCATACAGATGGGCCCAAAACAGCACAGAAGAATACCAGAAAGCAACCTGGAACCAAAATATCCAAACACTCTTAGATAACTTTCTGGATACCACATTCACTCACAGTAAAGATGGCATCAATCTAGCAGTACAAAACATCAACTATATATTCAGGCAAACGGCAAAAGAAACACAATTGAAATTGATAAAAAACAAAACAAAAAAGACCACAGATGACAACTGGTTTGATGCAGATTGTAAAATTATAAGGAAAAAACTTAGAACACTATCGAACCAAAAGCACAGAGACCCAAATAAATTGTGAATTACGCCTTCATTACTGAGAGACTTTAAAACTCTATAAACATACACTCAGAACCAAAAAAGCACAGTACAACAGCAAGCAGCTGACACTAATTGAGGAGTCCATAAACACAAACAACTTCTGGCAAAATTGAAAAAAATAATAATAATCTAAACAAGAGGAATTGGCGATACAAAATAGTGACATATGGACAACCCATTTTAAAACACTCTACAACACCGTTCAAATTGACACAAACGCAGAACAACGCCAAATTCATGGGAAGTTGAATGGTTTAGAAAAAGCTATAAACGTCAATCAAAATCCATTGGACTCCCCAATTACTGACCAGGAGCTCTATAAGAAACTTCAGGCTCTCAAATTTAAAAAAGCATGCGGACCTGATGGCATCCTAAATGAGATGCTCAAACTCACTAGTGCAAAATTTCAATTGGCTATATTAAAACTGTTTAATTTGATCCTGAGTGTAGGTTATTTCCCTGACATCTGGGATCAAGGACTTATAACCCCAAACTTTAAAAACGGAGACAAATTTGACCCTAACAATTCACAGAGGCATTTGTGTGAACAGTAACCTGGGGAAGGTTTTCTGTAGTATTATAAATGTAAGAGTTCTAAACTTCCTTAATAAGCACAATGTCTTGAGTAAAAGCCAAATTGGATTTATACCAAAACATCGCACAACTGATCATATTTACACCCTACACACCCTGATAGATAAACATGTCCACCAAAATAATACCAAAATATACGCTTGCTTTATCGACTTCCAAAAAGCATTTGATTATATTTGGCATACAGGACTGTTCTACAAAGTTATTGAATGTGGTGTAGGGGGTAAAACATATGACATAATTAAATTAATGGCAATACGTGCAGCATTAAAATTGGTAAGAAAATAACAGAATTCTTTAACCAGGGGCGGGGCCTTCGCCAGGGTTGCAATCTGAGCCCTGCATTCTTCAATATTTACATTAACGAATTGGGCACTATTTTAGAAAAATCCTCAGCCCCTGGTGTTAGTCTCCACAATTCAGAGGTTAAATGCCTACTCTTCGCAGATAACCTATGCCTGCTGTCACCCACAGCAATTGGCCTACAGCAGAGCCTGGACCTGCTAGAGCAGTACTGCCAGACCTGGGCCCTGGCAGTAAACCCCAAAAAGACTAAAATAATGATTTTCCAGAGAAGATCCAGATCTCAGGGAATTAGACCAAAGTTCTCAATTGGTACAAAATATATAGAGTACTGTACACACTACAATTACTTCGGTTTAAAAATAAGCTCAACTGGACACCTTAATGAGGCAGTGAATGAACTGAGAGAGAAAGCACGCAGGGCATTCTACGCCATTAAAAAGTAAATTCAAATTGAAATACCTATTAAAATTTGGTTAAAACTAATTGAATATGTCATTGAACCAATTGCACTTTATGGCAGTGAGGTGTGGGGTCCACTTGCAAAACAAGATTTCATCAAATGGGACAAACACCCCATTGAAACCCTGCATGCAGAGTTCTGTAAGATTCTCCTACATGTCCAGAGGAAAACTACAAACAATGCATGCATGGCAGAATTAGGCCAATATCCACTAATAATAAAAACTCAAAAAAGAGCAATTCAGTTTTGGAAACATCTAAAATACAGTGACCCCCTCTCATATCGTTACCAAGCCCTGCAATGCCAAGAGCTGAGCAAAGAAAATAGTCCCCTCATCCAGCTGGTCCTGGGGCTGAGTTCACAAACCTGTTCTACTAACACACTGAAGCCTCAGGACCAGAACATCCAATCAATCAGAATAAACCAAATTACAACACAGTCAAAACAAAACTACATTGCTTATTGCGAAACACAAGCACAAACACAAAGCAAAATGCAGTGCTATCTGGCCCTAAATCGACAGTACACCGTGGCAAAATATTTGACCATGGTTACTGATCAAAACCTTAGAAAAACCTTGACAAAGTACAGGCTCAGTGAGCACAGCCTTGCCATTGAGAAGGGTAGACACAGGAAAACCTGGCTCCCTGTAGAGGAAAGGCTGTGCAACCACTGCACAACAGCAGAACCTGAGACGGAGCTGCATTTCCTGACAAAATGTCAAAAATATAAAACAATTAGAGAGTGTCATTTCCCAAATTTGAAACCCTTATTCAAGGTTTCAAAGACCTCTCTGATGAGGATAGGCTACCCGTCCTGTTGGGGGAGGACGCAGAGAGCTGTGGGTTGGCAGTGCACTACATTGCTGCCTGCCATAAGTTGAGGGACAGTGTCTGACAGACCAATCAACCTGCACATGTACTCTACTGTATGCTTATTGTTATTGTTGAATGTATGGTTATTTTGACCCTTGGTTATTGTTGTTACTGTTGTCCCGTTGACAATTTTGATTCTCATTTTTATTTGTTTTTATATTGTAAATATCCAAAATAAGCTTTGGCAATATGTACATTGTTATGTCATGCCAATAAAGCGAATTGAAAGAGAAAGAGAAAGAGAGAGAGAGAGAGAGAGAGAGAGAGAGAGAGAGAGAGAGAGAGAGAGAGAGAGAGAGAAAGAAAGAGAGAGAGAGACCGAGAGAGAGAGAGAGAGAGAGAGAGACCGAGAGAGAGACCGAGAGAGAGACCGAGAGAGAGACCGAGAGAGAGAGAGAGAGACCGAGAGAGAGAGAGAGAGACCGAGAGAGAGAGACCGAGAGACCGAGAGAGAGACCGAGAGACCGAGAGAGAGACCGAGAGAGAGACCGAGAGACCGAGAGAGAGACCGAGACCGAGAGACCGAGAGAGAGACCGAGAGAGAGAGAGACCGAGAGACACAGAGAGAGACAAAGACAAAGAGAGAGAGAGACAGAGAGAGAGGGAGAGACAATTCTTTCCGCTATTCTTTATTTTTGCAACACGAAATCACTATCAGTTAGCATGTGGAACATTCGGGGCCTAAACTCATCAACATTTGGACTCAAGAGTTTAGCACTGGAGTTCAACAAAAATGTTAAAGATGTTGATGTCATCATGCTGCAGGAGACATGGTGCAAGGCTGACATTGTCACTCACTGTCCCACAGGCTACAGAGAGGTAATTGAGCCATCACAGAAACACAGCTCTGTCAATAGAGGCAGAGACTCTGGAGGACTGATCATTTGGTACAAATCCAAACTACAAAATCTAATTGATCCCCTCAAAATGGGTAAATATCACATTTGGTTAAAACTGAGAAAAAAGAACTTGTACTGACAGAAAAAGATGTGTTCCTTTGCGCAATATATATCCCCCCTCTGAATCCCCATATTACTCAGAGGAGATTGTCATGTTTTGTCTTTGATCATGTCTTGTCCCTGTGCTTCCCTCTGCTGGTCTTATTAGGTTCTTTCTCTTTCTCTCTCTCTATCGTTCCGTTCCTGCTCCCAGCTGTTTCTCATTCTCCCTACGACCTCATTTACTCTTTCACACCTGTCCCCTATTTTGCCCTCTGATTAGAGTCCCTATTTCTCCCTCTGTTTTCCGCTCCTGTCCTTGTCGGATTCTTGTTTGATGTTTGCTGTTCCTGTGTCCTTGTTTCGCCCTGTCGTGTTCTTTGCCTTCTTCAGATGCTGCGTGTGAGCAGGTGTCTATGTCAGCTACGGCCAGTGCGTTCCCGAAGCGACCTGCAGTCTGTGGTCGCGTCTCCAGTCGTTCCTCTCTATTGACGAGAGGATTTCAGTTTCCTGTTTTGGATTTACTATTGATTATATCCAGGAGAATCATTATTTGTTTAATACTGGAATAAAGACTCTGTTACTATTACGTCGCTTTTGGGTCCTCCTTCACCAGCATAACAGAAGAATCCGACCAAGATGGACCCAGCGACTACGGATTCTCTCAACACTGCCGTCAAGTTCCAGGGAGCTATGCTCGGCAGACACGAGCAGGAATTGTCTGCTGCTCGTCATGCCGTTGAGACCCTGGCCACTCAGGTCTCCGACCTGTCAGGACAGTTTCAGAGTCTTCGTCTCGTGCCACCAGCTACTTCCTGGTCTTCCGAGTCTCCGGAACCTAGGGTTAATAACCCACCATGTTACTCTGGGCAGCCCACTGAGTGTCGCTCCTTTCTCACCCAGTGTGATATTGTGTTCTCTCTCCAGCCCAACACATACTCAAGAGAGAGAGCTCGGATCGCTTACGTCATATCACTCCTTACTGGTCGGGCTCGGGAGTGGGGCACAGCTATCTGGGAGGCTAGGGCTGAGTGTTCTAACGTTTATCAGAACTTTAAAGAGGAGATGATACGGGTTTTTGATCGTTCAGTTTTTGGGAAGGAGGCTTCCAGGGCCCTGGCTTCCCTATGTCAAGGTGATCGATCCATAACGGATTACTCTATAGAGTTTCGCACTCTGGCTGCATCCAGTGACTGGAACGAGCCGGCGTTGCTCGCTCGTTTTCTGGAGGGACTCCACGCTGAGGTTAAGGATGAGATTCTCTCCCGGGAGGTTCCTTCCAGCGTGGACTCTTTGATTGCACTCGCCATCCGCATAGAACGACGGGTAGATCTTCGTCACCGAGCTCGTGAAAGAGAGCTCGCGTTAACGGTGTTTCCCCTCTCCGCATCTCAACCATCTCCTCCCACCGGCTCAGTGACTGAGCCCATGCAGCTGGGAGGTATTCGCATCTCGACTAAGGAGAGGGAACGGAGAATCACCAACCGCCTTTGCCTCTATTGCGGTTCTGCTGGACATTTTGTCATGTCATGTCCCGTAAAGGGCCAGAGCTCATCAGTGAGCGGAGGGCTACTGGTGAGCGCTACTACTCAGGTCTCTCCATCAAGATCCTGTACTACCTTGTCGGTCCATCTACGCTGGACCGGTTCGGCTGCTACCTGCAGTGCCTTGATAGACTCAGGGGCTGAGGGTTGTTTTATGGACGAAGCATGGGCTCGGAAACATGACATTCCTCTCAGACAGTTAGGGAAGCCCACGCCCATGTTCGCCTTAGATGGTAGTCTTCTCCCCAGTATCAGATGTGAGACACTACCTTTAACCCTCACAGTATCTGGTAACCACAGTGAGACCATTTCCTTTTTGATTTTTCGTTCACCTTTTACACCTGTTGTTTTGGGTCATCCCTGGCTAGTATGTCATAATCCTTCTATTAATTGGTCTAGTAATTCTATCCTATCTTGGAACGTTTCTTGTCATGTGAAGTGTTTAATGTCTGCTATCCCTCCTGTGTCTTCTGTCCCCTCTACTCAGGAGGAACCTGGTGATTTGACAGGAGTGCCGGAGGAATATCATGATCTGCGCACGGTCTTCAGTCGGTCCAGAGCCAGCTCCCTTCCTCCTCACCGGTCGTATGATTGTTGTATTGATCTCCTTCCGGGGACCACTCCCCCTCGGGGTAGACTATACTCTCTGTCGGCTCCCGAACGTAAGGCTCTCGAGGATTATCTGTCTGTTTCTCTCGACGCCGGTACCGTGGTGCCTTCTTCCTCTCCCGCCGGAGCGGGATTTTTCTTTGTTAAGAAGAAGGACGGTACTCTGCGCCCCTGCGTGGATTATCGAGGGCTGAATGACATAACGGTTAAGAATCGTTATCCGCTTCCCCTTATGTCGTCAGCCTTCGAGATTTTGCAGGGAGCCAGGTGCTTTACTAAGTTGGACCTTCGTAACGCTTACCATCTCGTACGCATCAGAGAGGGGGACGAGTGGAAAACGGCGTTTAACACTCCGTTAGGGCATTTTGAATACCGGGTTCTGCCGTTCGGTCTCGCTAATGCTCCAGCTGTCTTTCAGGCATTAGTTAATGATGTACTGAGAGACATGCTGAACATTTTTGTTTTCGTTTACCTTGACGATATCCTGATTTTTTCGCCGTCACTCGAGATTCATGTTCAGCACGTTCGACGTGTACTCCAGCGCCTTTTAGAGAATTGTCTCTACGTGAAGGCTGAGAAGTGCGCCTTTCATGTCTCCTCTGTCACTTTTCTCGGTTCTGTTATTTCCGCTGAAGGCATTCAGATGGATCCCGCTAAGGTCCAGGCTGTCAGCGATTGGCCCGTCCCTAAGTCACGTGTCGAGTTGCAGCGCTTTCTCGGTTTCGCTAATTTCTATCGGCGTTTCATTCGTAATTTCGGTCAAGTGGCTGCCCCTCTCACAGCTCTGACTTCTGTCAAGACTTGCTTTAAGTGGTCCGGTTCCGCCCAGGGAGCTTTTGATCTCCTCAAGAAGCGTTTTACATCCGCCCCTATCCTTGTTACTCCTGACGTCACTAAACAATTCATTGTCGAGGTTGACGCTTCAGAGGTGGGCGTGGGAGCCATTCTGTCTCAGCGCTTCCAGTCTGACGATAAGGTCCATCCTTGCGCTTACTTTTCTCATCGCCTGTCGCCATCGGAACGCAACTATGATGTGGGTAACCGCGAACTGCTCGCCATCCGCTTAGCCATAGGCGAATGGCGACAGTGGTTGGAGGGGGCGACCGTCCCTTTTGTCGTTTGGACTGACCATAAGAACCTTGAGTACATCCGTTCGGCCAAACGACTTAATGCACGTCAAGCTCGTTGGGCGTTGTTTTTCGCTCGTTTCGAGTTCGTGATTTCCTATCGTCCGGGAAATAAGAACACCAAGCCTGATGCCTTATCCCGTCTCTTTAGTTCTTCTGTGGCTTCTACCGACCCCGAGGGGATTCTCCCTGAAGGGCGTGTTGTCGGGTTGACTGTCTGGGGAATTGAGAGACAGGTAAAGCAAGCACTCACTCACACTGCGTCGCCGCGCGCTTGTCCTAGTAACCTTCTGTTCGTTCCTGTCTCTACTCGTCTGGCTGTTCTTCAGTGGGCTCACTCTGCCAAGTTAGCTGGCCACCCCGGCGTTCGGGGTACGCTTGCTTCTATTCGCCAGCGGTTTTGGTGGCCTACTCAGGAGCGGGACACGCGTCGTTTCGTGGCTGCTTGTTCGGACTGCGCGCAGACTAAGTCAGGTAACTCTCCTCCTGCCGGTCGTCTCAGACCGCTTCCCATTCCTTCTCGACCATGGTCTCACATCGCCTTAGACTTTATTACCGGTCTGCCTTCGTCTGCGGGGAAGACTGTGATTCTTACGGTTATCGATAGGTTCTCTAAGGCGGCACATTTCATTCCCCTCGCTAAGCTTCCTTCCGCTAAGGAGACGGCACAAATCATCATTGAGAATGTGTTCAGAATTCATGGCCTCCCGTTAGACGCCGTTTCAGACAGAGGTCCGCAATTCACGTCACAGTTTTGGAGGGAGTTCTGTCGTTTGATTGGTGCTTCCGTCAGTCTCTCTTCCGGGTTTCATCCCCAGTCTAACGGTCAAGCAGAAAGGGCCAATCAGTCGATTGGTCGCATATTACGCAGCCTTTCGTTTCGAAACCCTGCGTCTTGGGCAGAACAGCTCCCCTGGGCTGAGTACGCTCACAATTCGCTTCCTTCGTCTGCTACCGGGCTGTCCCCGTTTCAGAGTAGTCTTGGCTACCAGCCTCCTCTGTTTTCGTCCCAGCTCGCCGAGTCCAGCGTTCCCTCCGCTCAGGCTTTTGTCCAACGTTGTGAGCGCACCTGGAGGAGGGTCAGGTCTGCACTTTGCCGTTACAGGGCGCAGACTGTGAGAGCCGCCAATAAACGTAGGATTAAGAGTCCTAGGTATTGTCGCGGTCAGAGAGTGTGGCTTTCCACTCGTAACCTTCCCCTTACGACAGCTTCTCGCAAGTTGACTCCGCGGTTCATTGGTCCGTTCCGTGTCTCTCAGGTCGTCAATCCTGTCGCTGTGCGACTGCTTCTTCCGCAACATCTTCGTCGCGTCCACCCTGTCTTCCATGTCTCCTGTGTCAAGCCTTTTCTTCGCGCCCCCGTTCGTCTTCCCTCCCCCCCCCCCGTCCTTGTCGAGGGCGCTCCTATTTACAAGGTACGGAAGATCATGGACATGCGTTCTCGGGGACGTGGTCACCAGTACTTAGTGGATTGGGAGGGTTACGGTCCTGAGGAGAGGAGTTGGGTTCCATCTCGGGACGTGCTGGACCGTTCGTTGATTGATGATTTCCTTCGTTGCCGCCAGGGTTCCTCCTCGAGTGCGCCAGGAGGCGCTCGGTGAGTGGGGGGGTACTGTCATGTTTTGTCTTTGATCATGTCTTGTCCCTGTGCTTCCCTCTGCTGGTCTTATTAGGTTCTTTCTCTTTCTCTCTCTCTATCGTTCCGTTCCTGCTCCCAGCTGTTTCTCATTCTCCCTACGACCTCATTTACTCTTTCACACCTGTCCCCTATTTTGCCCTCTGATTAGAGTCCCTATTTCTCCCTCTGTTTTCCGCTCCTGTCCTTGTCGGATTCTTGTTTGATGTTTGCTGTTCCTGTGTCCTTGTTTCGCCCTGTCGTGTTCTTTGCCTTCTTCAGATGCTGCGTGTGAGCAGGTGTCTATGTCAGCTACGGCCAGTGCGTTCCCGAAGCGACCTGCAGTCTGTGGTCGCGTCTCCAGTCGTTCCTCTCTATTGACGAGAGGATTTCAGTTTCCTGTTTTGGATTTACTATTGATTATATCCAGGAGAATCATTATTTGTTTAATACTGGAATAAAGACTCTGTTACTATTACGTCGCTTTTGGGTCCTCCTTCACCAGCATAACAGAGATCTTCCCCACCCTTGAGGAAGAGACGTGCCATTTCCAGGCCCAGGGAAATGTGCTCATCTGTGGGGACACTAATGCGCCAACAGGGACACTACCTGATCTAATGACCACACGAGGGGACAGCTTTATTATAGGTCATACAGTTTCTAACTGCCTTAAACTCCCTCATAAAAACAACAGTGACAGCACCATCAACAAAAACGGAAGAGATCTATTGCAGCTCTGTACTGTAGAAGCCTGGGTCTGTACTTTGTAAATGGTAGGTTAAGGGGGGAGTCTTTGAGATTCACCAATTGCTCACCTCTTGGCCGCAGCACAGTATACTGTATGATTACAGACATTGACCATTTCTCTCTCAGCTCATTCACTGTCAAGCCACTAACACCTCTGTCTCACAGCCAAATTATGTTGTTCATCAAAAGTGCAGACATGGAAACAACCACACATTCAAAGCCCAGTAAGCTGTACAACATCAGAAATTCATATAGATGGGCCCATAGAAGAATACCAGAAAGCAACATGTAACCAAAATATCCAAACACTCTTAGATAACTTTCTGGATACCACATTTACTCACAGTAAAGAAGGCATCAATCTAGCAGTAAAAACATCAACTATATATTCAGGCCACAGATGACAACTGGTTTGATGCAGATTGTAAAAATTATAAGGAAAAAAACTTAGAACACTTTCCAACCAAAAGCACAGAGACCCTAATAATGGTGAATTACGCCTTCATTACTGTGAGACTTTAAAACTCTATAAACGTACACTCAGAACCAAAAAAAGCACAGTACAACAGCAAGCAGCTGACACTAATTAAGAAGTCCATAAACACACACAACTTCTGGCAAAATTTGAAACCAAAAAAATAGCCGTGTCTCTCCGTGTGTGAGACACGGAGAGAGACACACGGAGCGAGAGAGAGAGACATCGAGAGACCGACAAGGAGACCGACAAGGCGACAGAGACAGAGATATCTAGAGAAAAGGAGGATGCTTTTTGGGGCAGTCATGCGGTTTAGATCACCATCAAGACCTCATTCTCTCCTGAATACATCCTGACTGAAGCAGCCGTGGGTTATTCCTCACACACACACACACACACAATGCATCCTAACCCAAGCTGCCCCGGGTCTGTGTTTCACACTCTGTGGTACATTCGACTAAAGTAAAGTCAAACAAAACATTTGGCTCATCATCCCTGGTCTAACACAAGCACTAACACAAGCTCTAATACTTCATAATGGGATCCTAAGGGGGTGTGTGTGTGTGTTTGTGTGTGAACACTATTCTAACTCAGGCACTAACACAAGCCAAGCCATAATGCTTCATAATGGATCCTTTATGGCCCATTTTACAACATAATATAAAGGAGGGACAGTCCTACCTCTCATATTTTTTGTTTGGATAGGTTAGAAAGGAAAGTACGGGGGAGAGAGGATGCTAGAGTAGTGGGTCAGATTCAAACTCGCAGCTGTACACAGTATGTGATCAAGACGCAGCGGCTTCGACCACTACACTACCCCAGGCCTAATTTTTTGTCTTAATTGTCTTGTTTTGAACGCGTTGTACAAAATAATAAAATGCATTACGACAGGATCTTTATAAAACAGAGCTCTTTATTAGCTAGCTATAACTGTCTCTGCCATGATCAATTGAAAATGACCTCACGACCTGGGTGGTATTAACCAATCATAGTGCAGTATGATATGACAGTAGTACGCAACCAATTAAAATTCAGTATGTTGACACATATGAATATTATATCCCTTCTTTAAAAAAACATTTAAGGGTTCTTCTGATAACTGCTCTGTAGTTTGAACTCAAGGTAAGTAACCATGTATACTGCACCAACTGCATAACGCATCAACATAAGAATCTGAGACAATGATTCAACATACTGTTACTTTGATAACCAAGATTTCTCGGCAACTCAGCTTTTCACTGTAGCAATGACAACATTTCAAACAAATACAATACCAAAGCATTTCAAGTTAAGTTTTCAATAACAAGTATACAGTCTGGAACACATTTAGGGCTGCGATCCGCCTACACCCTTTGACATTTCACAGGTCTAGGACAGCTCTAGCCTTGAACCCCTCCTGACCTTGTGTGGTATGAAGCTGAGCATGCCTCTGTCAGTCAACAGTTCTTGTGGTGTTGCAGGTACGTATGGTGTGTGTGTGTTTTTAGTCCATTATGCTGTCTTTCAGGAAAACAGTTAATTTCGTCAGTTTGTTGTTCTTTTGTGTTCAGTAGGTGACAATGACAATGTCTATTTGTTTGCACATTCCAAAACAAAAACATACACTTTTCCATGCCCATGTGTCCAACATGGATCTTTGTCAAAATACATTTTTTGAAACTGGTAGGAATTATGATTTTCTGGAAAGTAATGTTGTGTTGCTTGTTTCAGAGGAACTCACTGGACTGCTTTAGCAGCTAACGCAGGAGTACATTAGCATTAGAGAGGCTGGGTGTGAACTTGGCTAAGTAGTTGACCATGCCAAGCACTGTTTCCAGCTCTGCGCGGCTCTTTGGTGGCTCCATGTCCTTTATGGCTGAGATCTGCTTTGGATCTGGCTTGATTTCATTCGCAGTGAGAAGACGTCCGAAGTAGCTGACCTCTGAAGCGCCAACTGTGTTCTTCTCAGGGTTGAGCCGGACTCCTCTCTCGCGGGACCTTTGCAGCATCGCGCGGTTTCTGTCGTGTTCCTCTTTGGTTCGACCATAGACAAGGATGTCATCCACAATTGCCACAACTCCATCGAGGCCTTCGTACATCTCATTGTTCTTTCGCTGAAACTCGTCTTGGACTGAGATACTCCCAAAAGGCAGGCGATGAAACCTGTAGCGTCCAAACAGTGTGTTGAACGTTGTGAGCTTAATTTACTCTTCTGTGAGCTTGATAGCCCAGTAGCCTGATCTGGTGTCCATGACACTTAAGTAGAGTGCTTCAGCTAGCTTGTGTGTGATGTCATCTAGCATCGGTAAGGGATAACGGGGGCGTTTGATAGCCTTGCTCAAGCCTCTTGGGTGAAGACATACTCTGAGCTTGCCTGTGCCTGGTTTCTCCACCACCACCACTGACCCAATCCATCGGTTCTGTAACCTTGGTGACGATGGCAGATTGAAGAAAAGGTTGGAGAGCGTGGAGCAGACGGGCACAGAGAGCAAGGGGAATCTGTCTCGGTGGGTAGACCACAGGGGTTGCATCTGGGTCAAGATGAATGGTACATTCCTACAGTGGTTCTTCCTGTAAAAGTTGCGTCATACTGCAGCACACCTTGCGGCTGCAGCATAATTCTATGGCATGTTATTTAATTGTCAGCAATTGTTACCATTAATGCTAGTTAGTGCTAGTTTGACCACCAGAGGGCATCTTTGAGAAGCATTTGATAGCCTTCAATATTGGCTGTACTAGAGAATTTAAAACCTTTTTTTGAAAGAACATAGTATATGGGATTAATTTTAAGAAATGTAGCTGAATTAATTTGATTAATATTATATTGTTTCTATTCCAAGAAAAACAAAAAATGAAACCCTCAAGGTTTCCGATAGCAAAATAAGGCGCTGTACAACGTGACGGTCGGGAGTAGGCTACAGTACTAAGAGCATAACATTTCTACACCCTAATTGTAGTCTAACCAATACCAAAACGAAGATTCAGTGAAAATAAAAATCTATTTGATTTACCAAGACCAGTCCCCATGCTTGTCTCAGAGCAGCGTGAAACGGCGCTGAAATAGTTGACCACAGTAGGTAGGCTATTGCGTCAAATCCTATTGCTTCTAATTTCAATATGCTTTTTAAATAAATAAGACCTACACCACGTTTAACAGCACATTACTCAACAGTAGTGAGACTCATGTCGCCTACGGTAGGCCTACAGTATATTGAAAAATACTTTTTTCAATGACGTGACTCTCTGCCAATAATTACATGTAGAGGATTGGAGGATTCTAAATTAATATCTAAGTGGCATTTTTCATTTCGAGCAAATCTGATCTGTGAGAATATCTAAGGGGCTTAATCGTACTACACCGGCTCTGATGCTCGTCAGATGTGGCAGGGCTTGCAAACTATTACAGACTTCAAAAAGGGAAGCACAGCTGAGAGCTGCCCAGTGACATGAGCCTACCAGACAAGCTTAACTACTTCTATGCAAATAACACTGAAACATGCATGAGAGCACCAGCTGTTCTGGAAGAATGTGTGATCACGCTCTCCGCAGCCGATGTGAGTAAGACCTTTAAACAGGTCAACATTCACCAGTCCGCAGGGCCAGACGGATTACCAGGACATGTACTGCGAGCGTGCGCTGACCAACTGCCAAGTGTCTTCAGTGACATTTTCAACCTCTCCCTGTCCGAGTCTGTAATACCAACATGTTTTAAGCAGACCACCATAGTGCCTGTGCCCAATAACACTAAGATAACCTGCCTAAATGACTACCGACCCGTAGCACTCACGTCTGTAGCCATGAAGTGCTTTGAAAGGCTGGTCATGGCTCACATCAACACCGTTATCACAGAAACCCTAGAACCACTCCAATTTGTATACCGCCCCAACAGATCCACAGATGATGCAATCTCTATTGCACTCCACACTGCCCTTTTCCACCTGGACAAAAGGAACACCTATGTGAGAATGCTATTCATTGACTACAGCTCAGCATTCAACACCATAAGCTAAGGACTCTGGGACTAAACACCTCCTTCTGCAATTGGATCCTGGACTTCCTGACTGGCCGCCCCCAGGTGGTAAGAGTAGGTAACAACACATTTGCCACACTGATCCTCAACACAGTGGCCCTTCAGGAGTGCGTGCTCAGTCCCCTCCTGTACTCCCTGTTCACTCACGGCCAGGCACGACTTCAACACCATCATTCAGTTCGCCGATGCTACAACAGTGGTAGGCCTGATCACCGACAATGATGAGACAGCCTATAGGGAGGACGTCAGAGACCTGGCCGTCTGGTGCCAGCACAACAACCTATCCCTCAACGTGATCAAGAAAAAGGAGATAATTACAGGAAACTACAGGAAAAAGAGGACCGAGCATGCCCCCATTCTCATCGACGGGGCACAGTGGAGCAGGTTGAGAGCTTCAAGTTCCTTGGTGTCCACATCACCAACACACTAACATAGTCCAAGCACACCAAGTCAGTCATGAAGAGGGCACAACAAAACCTATTCCTCATCAGGAGACTGAAAATATTTGCCATGGGTACTCAGATCCTCAAAAGGATCTACAGCTGCACCATCGAGAGTATCCTGACTGGTTGCATTACTGCCTGGTATGGCAACTGCTCTGCCTCTGACCGCAAGGCATCACAGAGGGTTGTGCGAACGGTCCAGTACATCACTGGGGCCAAGCTTCCTGTCATCCAGGACCTCTATACTAGGCGGTGTCAGAGGAAGGCCCTAAAAATTGTCAAAGACTCCAGCCACCCTAGTCATAGACTGTTCTCTCTGCTACTGCATGGCAAGCGGTACCAGAGCGCCAAGTTTAGGTCCAAGAGACTTCTAAACAGCTTCTACTTTGTGCAAGACTCCTGAACATCTAATCAAATGGCTACCCAGACTATTTGCATTGCCACCCCCCTCCTTTACACCGCTGCTACACTCTGTTGTTATCATCTATGCATAGTCACTTTATTAACTCTACCTACATGTACATATTACCTCAACTAACCGGTAACCCCGCACATTGACTCTGTACTGGTACCCCCCTGAATATAGTCTCGCTATTGTTATTTTACTGCTGCTCTTTAATTACTTGTTACTGTTATTTCTTATCTGTATTTTTTTTAACTGCATTGTTGGTTAGGGGCTCGTAAGTAAGCATTTCACTGTGAGATCTACACCTGTTGTATTCGGCGCATGTGACTAATAAAATTAGATTTGATATAACTCTAAATTAATTAATAATAACAATCGCTTTGTTTAAAAAAGGAACGATATTTTGGAGATTATTTCGTTTTCAATTAATCTGAAGTGAGCGAGAAAAAGGCCATTCTTGAACATGGGGTGAGACATTCTTACTAATTTGTAAATAAAGCCAATTTGTTATTTAGAATTATTTATCTGTTTTAAGAGGGAGAGAAACCAAAAGCCCACTGTCACCACATGGGTCTCCCGGTCGCAGCCAGCACGGGTATCGAACCAGCATCTGTAGCAACGCAGTTTGCATTGTGATGCAGTGTCTTTCGGGAGGTCCCACTCGGGAGGTCCCATCCACAAAGTTTTTAATGCCGATCAATTGCCTTGCAAAGTATCAAAATACAGAGAGGTGTTGGCAAGAGTCTATTGTCCTGCTAATAGCCCATTATGGGGGGCTATTATAATACATCGTGCCCAGGTCAGGACAACCAAAACATTTTTTATTTATTAAAGACTATCAGAAAGAATGTTGGTACTTATTTATTTTGATCCAAAGCCATGAATGAGTGAGTCACTCAGCTTTATGTAGGTGCCAAGGCTATATGACTGCGCCATCAACTTGATTATTTAGCAGACATCACTTGCTTTTATATTCAGTCAACACATATATCTTAAGAATATAATTGATCATTTTAGTATCTCTTAGAATAAAAACCTTAGTGTAACAACAGTTTTAGTAAATAATACTGACGAGTAGAAACACAAAAACAAGTGTATTTTTCAGGGTGTGCACGTGCAAGACAGAGGAACAGCAATTCTTAGGCTATTGTTCTAAATTCAATCACCTTCTTCATCCTCATCATTCAGTTAATTGAAATTCAATTTTAAAGTTGTGCGCGATTATCAGTTTCTATTTGTCAGAGACATATTAGTGCCTCGGGACCCAAAAGCATAATCAGTGCTCCAACTCCCTTGCGCAGGTCTGGAGCAATGAAGCAGTGACGCAGGGTACCGTACTAAACCACAAATTACCTCTAAATCCCGCAGCATAATCTCAAAACTTTTAGTTGAGCAGCCACTGTATTCCTGTAAACACTTCAGCAAACTTCTCCATGACATTTTCTGTCTCTACTGATGCTGTCACTGATAAAACTAGCTTGATGAGGTCCGTGTTCTGTCTCTACTGGTGCTGTCACTGATAAAACTAGCTTGATGAGGTCCATGTCTAAAAACATGATTTAAGACCCAGCACTGCAGGTGATGTGTCAACAATGTAAAAATCCAACATCATGTCACTTTGCTTGTATTTGCATTTGAAAGTGCATGTGCCTTTTACTGCTGTTCACCACCATAACCAGTCAGTCTGCGCATGGTGGGCTGTAGCTCGCACTCCGATGTCAAGCTGCTGTACTTATTCAGAGGAATAATGTTTACTTGTCCACCAGTGTCTAGTCTCAACTTTAGCTCTGTGCCTTGTGTTCCTATCTCAATGTCAGCAAAGGCTTGCTCTGTCTCCGATATCACTTCTGTGTCACTGAATCAATAAACAGTTCATCAGCGTTTGACATTTCATCTTCACTCACTGTGTGTACTGTTTTCCCAAGGTAAGCTCTGCACATTTTTGCTAAGTGATTCCATTTTCGACATTTAGTACACTATTTGCCTTTAGCTGGTCAATTTTCCTGTTCGCCATGCACTTTGTATCCACATGTGTTGCTCTGTTTTGGAGTTCTATCTTTCTCTATTCTGTAGCGCGCTCTCTGGGCACCGGAGGTGTGCTTTGATGTCTGCCTGACTGCATGCACTGCTTTTGAAGTGATGCGCTTGTGCTGCCGCCCGGAATGGTTTTCATCTGAGCCTGTACTAGCTCGTGAGATATGGCTATATCGATAGCTTTGTCCAGCGTTAGCTCAGATCCAACATCCAAAAGTTTCTCACTCGTGTTGAGTGCATTCCAAATACAATACTGCTTAATCACAGTCTTTCACAAGCAGACGCAGCTCAGTCACAAACTGATCAAATGATTCGCTAGCTCCCTGTACTTTCTCATGGAATTTGTACTTAGCGAAAATCGACTTGGTCTTTGGCCCTACATATGCTTCAAAACAATCATAGTATGTTTTCAGTAGTTTTGATTCCGCCTCGGTAAGTGTCAATGTGTTGTAAATGTCTCTCCCTTTTTCACCGATCCAGAGGAACAGGTAGCTGCACTTTTCCTCTTTCTTTCGAAAGGACCCATGAATATTAACTCCACACGCTGCTTGAACTTGCGTCGGGTAAGTTTGTAGACTCTCAGTCCATTCGAGGTGAAGGAACTCCAGCAAAATCCATCTTTTAGTCCTTTTACTCTGACACCATGTCTTGTTTTGCGTGCTTTGTACAAAACAATACAACGCATTATGACAGGATCTTTATAAAACGTAGCTCTTTATTAGTTAGCTATAACTGGCATTTTCATGTGTCTCCGGCGATGATCAACTGAAAATTACCTCACGACCTGGGTGGTCTTAAGGCCAGGCACCACATGCAAAAATGTTGAATTTGCTTCCATCTGTCAATTTAAATATTTTGGGATATTTTCCAACTTTAACTTCCATACTTTCATAAAATGTACAAATAAAATCGGCAATAATGTATATAAATACTTTATTTGTATCATTTTATCCCAACTCCGTCAACATCACATACCATACATGTCGTTCTTGATAGCATGTTTCATGTAGAACTTCAACCACTATGAATCATATATCATTCAAAAGCTTGTTTTCCGGAGCATATTGTTAGCTAGTGTATACATGGCAATATCCTTTGTAGACGTAGCGCTTCCTGACATCCGATTGGTTACTGGCATTTAAAGGCTCTTTCAGGCATCCTGATTTGTTTAAAAAAAATATCCCATGTAGAATCCACGTAAAAGAGAGACAAAATGAGAAACCCAGAGTAAAAATAGGCAATGGGAGAAAATCTGTGGATGAAAGAAAAACATTTGCCAGTAATTCTGTCATGATAGACTGTGAAGGTGATCGTGATGAATTTAGGAGTGTTTACACTTACTCCAGGTTGCAGAAGTGCTCGAAGGGAGATGTGGCATTTGATATTATGTTAGGATGGTTCTTCTAGGCCATGAACTTGGACTTGTTTATGCAGCTCTAAAAGAAAATAAGCAAAGTCCTAGGGATTCCTTCCTTGTGTCTCAGCTCATATCAGAGACATGACAGGAGAATGACAGTTAATAAAACATTTAAAAAGGGAGAGGCCCATTGTCAGGTGACTTGCTGTGTATAAAAAATATTTATTTCCTTGCTCCAGCAGATATATTCAAAGTTAATTAAACAGAGTGATAGGAAAACATAACTATACAATGAGACTAACATTGGCCTACAGTGTCAGGGGGCTGTAGCCTAATGTGATTAGTGAGAAATTAGCTTTACATGAAGTAAATACATGCTGATATGCTAATATTTACATAGCAGGACTAAATATCAGCATGGTACCCTGTTTTGACTAATGTCGATAGACATTAGTACTTCCCCCCCCACTTTAGTTGCAGAGATTCAGAGAGGGCTGCAGTCAATGGAGAGTGCTGCAAAGATATTTAGAAGAGCATACGCAGATATAGACCCAGACATAGTAGAGTTGCTGAAGGAGGATGCCATCATAGACATTCATGTATCCTTCGATGGCACTTGGCACGAGAGGATTCACTTCCAACTACAAGATTGGTGTGTGCATTGGTGCTGGTACCGGCGAGCCATAGAAAATGGTGAAGATCCACCCTGTCACAAAAACCTTGGGAGGACATACATTTTTTAATAGAGGTTGCACAGAAAATGTTAGAGAGGAGTTGTGAGAGCTGATGCTGCTTCAATGTAGTGTGCCAAGTGTAGGCGCAGGTCCCATGACACAGTCAAAAAAGTAAAGCGGCACCAGCAACAAATAAATGATTTGCAGTATATTAATAGGTGTGCCAAAGAATTGTATATCCCATGGTTCAAAAAAGGTTGGGAACCAGTGTCCTAGACCAGTGGTTCCAAACCCTTTTCGTTTACTGAACCACCAACTCAATTTTGATCTCCTTGGAATACCCCTGAAGTACCCAGTGTTCTCAAGTACCCCTGTGGATAAGCCAAGTACCCCCCCAGGGATCCTAGTACCCCTGGCTGGGAACCACTGTCCTAGACTACAGTATGGTGCCAAACCAAGTGCAATGGACATTGTTATAGGATTATATTTTGCTGTCATATAACCTTATCCCCCAGGCTACCTCACACATGAGAGGCTGGAAGCAACCTCTCGATCAGGCACAACGCAGGGTCAGTTGGAGAGTTTAAGTATAGGGATTAATGGGCACAACGGCAGTCGGTGGCACAGGAGATATGATTTCAACTCACATTTCACCAGTTATTTCCTGTCAGACCTGGAATATGAAGATATACCTGCCAAACTCCAATGAATCCTCTCCATCTTTTCTTTAAAATAATAATAATAATATTTCATCGTCCCCTTGTCTCGTCTCCAGTCCTAGACTGCAGTGCAAAAAATCGATATTTCTGTCCATCTCCCTTGTCTTTTAAATACATAAAATAATAAACCAACAAACTTTTAAATGTAATTTTATAACCGTGCATTGAGCATCTGTTGCACATTAGGTCCTCCAGTCTGCCCTGACTTTGGTATGCTATTTTCCCCACTTCAAATACCAATTACAGGCGCAAACCTAACAAAATTTCGACAAGACGTGACACAATGCAAAACACTTTTGTAACAGAATCAGTTCCATCATAGGGAAAATCAGACATATCTTTCACTGCTTTTAGCAAAAAAATACCAGAGAAAGCAGCCTTACACTGTTTACCTCTGCCATGGGCATTTGTCTTATTCTGATTGGTCAATACAGTCAAGAGCTTAAAAAATATATATATATATATATATATATATATATGTATATATACACACACTGCTCAAAAAAATTAAGGGAACACTAAAATAACACATCCTAGATCTGAATGAATGAAATATTCTTATTAAATACTTTTTTCTTTACATAGTTGAATGTGCTTACAACAAAATCACACAAAAATTATCAATGGAAATCAAATTTATCAACCCATGGAGGTCTGGATTTGGAGTCACACTCAAAATTAAAGTGGAAAACCACACTACAGGCTGATCCAACTTTGATGTAATGTCCTTAAAACAAGTCAAAATGAGGCTCAGTAGTGTGTGTGGCCTCCACGTGCCTGTATGACCTCCCTACAACGCCTGGGCATGCTCCTGATGAGGTGGCGGATGGTCTCCTGAGGGATCTCCTCCCAGACCTGGACTAAAGCATCCGCCAACTCCTGGACAGTCTGTGGTGCAACGTGGCGTTGGTGGATGGAGCGAGACATGATGTCCCAAATGTGCTCAATTGGATTCAGGTCTGGGGAACGGGCGGGCCAGTCCATAGCATCAATGCCTTCCTCTTGCAGGAACTGCTGACACACTCCAGCCACATGAGGTCTAGCATTGTCTTATATTAGGAGGAACCCAGGGCCAACCGCACCAGCATATGGTCTCACAAGGGGTCTGAGGATCTCATCTCGGTACCTAATGGCAGTCAGGCTACCTCTGGTGAGCACATGGAGGGCTGTGCGGCCCCCCAAAGAAATGCCACCCCACACCATGACTGACCCACCGCCAAACCGGTCATGCTGGAGGATGTTGCAGGCGGCAGAGCGTTCTCCTCGGCGTCTCCAGACTCTGTCACGTCTGTCACATGTGCTCAGTGTGAACCTGCTTTCATCTGTGAAGAGCACAGGGCGCCAGTGGCGAATTTGCCAATCTTGGTGTTCTCTGGCAAATGCCAAACGTCCTGCACGGTGTTGGGCTGTAAGCACAACCCCCACCTGTGGACGTCGGGCCCTCATACCACCCTCATGGAGTCTGTTTCTGACCGTTTGAGCAGACACATGCACATTTGTGGCCTGCTGGAAGTCATTTTTCAGGGCTCTGGCAGTGCTCCTCCTTGCACAAAGGCGGAGGTACCGGTCCTGCTGCTGGGTTGTTGCCCTCCTACGGCCTCCTCCACGTCTCCTGATGTACTGGCCTGTCTCCTGGTAGCGCCTCCATGCTCTGGACACTACGCTGACAGACACAGCAAACCTTCTTGCCACAGCTCGCATTGATGTGCCATCCTGGATGAGCTGCACTACCTGAGCCACTTGTGTGGGTTGTAGACTCCGTCTCATGCTACCACTAGAGTGAAAGCACCGCCAGCATTCAAAAGTGACCAAAACATCAGCCAGGAAGCATAGGAACTGAGAAGTGGTCTGTGGTCACCACCTGCAGAACCACTCCTTTATTGGGGGTGTCTTGCTAATTGCCTATAATTTCCACCTTTTGTCTATTCCATTTGCACAACATCATGTGAAATTTATTGTCAATCAGTGTTGCTTCCTAAGTGGACAGTTTGATTTCACAGAAGTGTGATTGACTTGGAGTTACATTGTGTTGTTTAAGTGTTCCCTTTATTTTTTTGAGCAGTGTATATACACACATATACATACATACATACGACCATACGGATATCTGCAAAAATGTCATATTATTTGAATAGTGAAATATTGTCACATTTCTATCCCTTAGACTACAGTATGTAGTCTAGGGATACATTCCCTGCACCTTGCCCTTCAATATGGTAATATTGATGCTAAACAATGTACTGTATTATGTACTGTTGCCCAGTGCCAACATAAGGGGATGCCAAGATACCAACCCAGCTGTGTCAATGACAAGCTGTGTGTGTGCTTCATGATGGCTATGCCAGGCACGTCTTGTGGAACACTTAATGGTAGCCAATGTCAGAGGACAACTCTCCTGGCAGGACACAGCGACGTTATTGGTTGCTCTTGCACCCAGACCACCCACCCACACATACATACAAACAATCCAAACCCCTGTGGAACAACATCCTGCACAGTTGACAGGCTGAGTCTGACAGGTAATACCCAAGTGTGTGTGTGTGTGGTGTCAGTGCACTGTAGCATATCTCCACGAGGCATAGACATACAGCCACTGGGCAGCTGTTAGGCTGGCGCTGCCAACCTGATGATCCGGAAGATAACAGGGGTGACTGACTTGACACAATAACTGAAGATTTTTTTCAAGATGGCGGGTTGGGATTCTCGGGACACAGTAGTGAATCACAGCCAATTCGTTTTTTGGATCACTGCTCAAGACCGGACACGTATTAAAGACATTAGTAAAGGAACTCAATCTCAACTCTTAGATCAACTCTTAGCCAAACTGGTTAAAAAGTAGTGCACTATAAAGGGAGCCGTTTGGGATGAAACCTGGGTCTCTTGTGTGACCAATAGGTGGGTTATGCTGATGAAGGGCTATGTCATAGAGCTATAACCTATGACAGGAATGGTCAAAAATTAAGAAAACAATAGGCCTATACTACATTAGGAACACCTTCCTAATATTGAACTGCACCGTCAGAACAGCCTCAATTCATCGGGCATAGACTCTACAAGGTGTTTAACACATACCACAGGGATGATGGCCCATGTTAACCCAGTTTATTATTAGGTACACCCATCTAGTGCTGGGTTGGACCCCCCTTTGCCTCCAGAACAGCCTGAATTATTTGGGACGTGGATTCTACAAGGTGTGGCATTCAAATGTTGCTCAATTATCAATGGACCTAACATGTGACAGGAAAACATTCCCCACACCATTGACACCAGGCAGGATGGGGCCATGGACTCATGCTACTTATGCCAAATCCTGACCTCAGCATGAAGCAACAGGAACCAGGATTCGTCAAACCAAGCTATATTTCTCCACTACTTAATAGTCCTGTGTTGGTGATCGCTTGACCAATGGGCTGATAGGAGTGGAACCTGGTGTGGTAGTCTGCTGCTGTAGCCCATCCGTGACAACGACCGACGAGTTGTGAGTTCCAAGATGCCATTCTGTACACCACTATTGTAATGCGCCGTTATTTGCCTGTTTATGGCCCGCCTGTTAGCTTGAACAATTCTTGCCATTCTCCTTTGACCTCTCTCATCAACAAGCTCTTTTCACCCACAAGACTGCCGCTGACTGGATGTTTTTGTTTGTCGCACATTCTCGGTAATCCCTAGACACTGTCGTTTGTGAACAGCCCAGGAGGCTGGACGTTTCATGAGATACTAGAACCAGCGCGCCTGGCACCGACGATCACGCCATAATCAAAGTTGCTTAGGTTCACTAGTTTTGCCCATTCTAAGTTAAATTGTTCAACAGTAACTGAATGCCTCGATGGCTGTCTGCCTGCTTACAATATAGCAAGCCAATGCCATGTGTACTGTACTGTCTGTAGGATCAAATCATTTGTATGGGGGAAGGCAACATAATAAACGGTCCTAGGATATACACACACACTGAGTGTACAGGTATTAAGAACAGCTTCATAATATTGAGTTGCACCCCTTTTGCACTCAAATTCTCAATTCGTTGGGGCATGGTGTTGAAAGCGTTCCACAGAGACGCTGGCCCATGTTGACTCCAATGCTTCCCACAGGTGTGTCAAGTTGGCTGGATGTCCTTTGGGTGGTGAACCATTCTTGATACACACAGGAAACTGTTGAGTGTGAAAAAGCAAGCAGCATTGCAGTTCTTGACACACTCAAACCGGTGAGACAGGCACCTACTACCATACCCCGTTAAAAGGAACTTACATTAATTGTCTTGTCGATTCACCCTCTCAGCTTTCCTGCCAGACCTGGAATTCGAAGATGTGCATTTGGAAAGTATTCAGACCCCTTGACTTTTTCACATTTTGTTACGTTAGAGCCTTATTCTAAAATGGATTAAAACAAATTCCCTCTTTCTACACACAGTACCCTTTAATGACCAAAAAAAACAGGTTTTTAGAAATGTTTGCAAATTTATTTCAAATAAAAAACGCTAATACCTTATTTACATAAGTATTGAGACCCTTTGCTACAACACACAAAATTGAGCTCAGGTGCATCTTGTTTCCATTGATCATCCTTGAGCTGTTTCTACAACATAATTGGAGTCGACCTGTGGTAAATTCAATTGATTGGACATGACTGGTAAAAGTCAACCACTTGTTGACAGTGCATGTCAGAGCAAAAACCAAGCCATAGAGCTCCGAGACAGTATTGTGTCGAGGCACAGATCTGGGGAAGGGTACCAAAACATTTATGCAGCATTGAAGGTCCTCAAGAACACAGTGGCCTCCATCATTCTTAAATGGAAGAAGTTTGGACCGCCAAGACTCTTCCTAACTGAGCTATTGGGGGAGAAGGGCCTTGGTCAAGGAGTCGGTCAATGGTCACTGACAGAGCTCCAGAGTTCCTCTGTGGAGATGGGAGAACCTTCCAGAAGGACAACCATCTCTGCAGCACTCCACCAATTAGGCCTTTATGGTAGAGTGGCCAGACGGGAGCCAATTCTCAGTAAAAGGCACATGACTGCCCGTTTGGAGTTTGCCAAAGACACCAAGAGACTCAGACCATGAGAAACAATATTCTCTGGTGAAATCAAGATTCAACTTTTTGTCCTGAATGCCAAGCGTCACACCTAGAGGAAACCTGGCACCATCCCTACGGTGAAGCACGGTGGTGGCAGCATCATGCTGTGGGGATGTTTTTCAGCAGCAGAGACTGGGAAACTAGTCAGGCTCGAGGCAAAGATGAACGGAGCAAAGTACAGAGAGATGCTTGATGAAAACCTGCTCCAGGACCTCAGACTGGGGCGACGGTTCACCTTCCAACAGGACCACGACCCTAAGCACACCCAAGACAACACAGGAGTCGCTTCGGGACAAGTCTCTGAATGTCCTTCAGTGGCCCAGCCAGAGCTCAGACTTGAACCCGATCGAGCATCTCTGGAGAGACCTGAAAATAGCTGTGCAGCAACGCTCCCCATCCAACCTGATAGAGCTTGAGAGGATCTGCAGAGAAGAATGGGAGAAACTCCCCAAATACAGGTGTGCCAAGCTTGTAGCGTCATATTCAAGAAGACTCAAGGCTTAAATCGCTGACAAAGATGCACATTTAAGAAATGTTAGAATAAGGCTGTAATGTAACAAAATGTGGTAAAAGTCCAGGGCTCTTAATACTTTCCGAAGGCACTGTGTGTGTGCATACATGCATGCAATGTATGGGCGATTGAAAATGTTGCAGACAATTACATTGATGGAAGCCACAATATATTTGCAATATTAAAGCTGATTTACTCACAAAAAAAACAACTAAAAAACATTGAATTCATGTGCTGCCTATGCATGGACATGGCCATTCACACACACACTGCCTTCATAAAAGTATTCTCACCCCTTTACTTGTCCCACGTTTTTATGTTACAGCCTTCATTTTGACAATTAATAAAAAATGGAAATCTAAAATGTCTTTAGTCAATAAATATTCAACCCCTTTGTTATGGCAAGCCTACATAAGTTCAGGAGTAAAAATGTGCTTAGCAAGTCACATAATACATTGCATGGACTCTAAAATAATAGCGTTTAACATTCTTTTTGAATGACTACCTTCTCTGTACACAGATTCAACCACAAAGGCCAGGGAGGTTTTCCAATGTCTCGCAAAGAAGGGCACCTATTGGTAAATGGGTAAAAAAAAAAAAAAAATGACATTGAATTTCCCTTTGCCCATGGTGAAGTTACTAATTACACTTGGATGGATTATCAATACACCCAGTCACCACAAAGATACAGGCGTCCTTTCTAACCCAGTTGCAGGAGAGGAAGGAAACAACTCAGGGATTTCCCCATGAAACCAATAGTGACATTAAAACAGTTGCAGAGTTGAATGGCTGTGATGGGGGGAAAACTGAGGATGAATCAACAACATAGCAGTTTAGTCCACAATACTAACCTAAATGGCAAAGGGAATGGAAGGAACCCTTTACAAGATACAAATATTCCAAAACATGCATCCAGTTAGCAACAAGGCACTAAACGATTACTGCAAAAAAATGTGGCAAAGCAACTAACCTTTTGTTCTGAATACAAAGTGTTATATACCTGTACCTCATTTTCAATAAATATTCTGGTCAGTAGCTAGCTAGCACTCACGTGGCTGCTAGCATAGTCATGAAAAGGTGCATGAGGGAAGCTCAACAATATTACATTTTTCTAAGTAGTGAGAACGCTCGGGAGCAGGCAATGTTGAAAAGTAATGATTTGGAATGTTGTACTTTTCTTAAAATGTAGTTTTGTAATTGACTAAAACAAGCAGACAAGAAAATTGCCTTTGAAAAAGGTAAAGTTTTGCTGTGAGCAAATGGGGTAACCTAGGTAACTACAGGATGTTTTCCCCACAGGCGGGCGGTGCCGTGATGTTCTATCTTATATCGTCTGGGACTATGAGTTTACCAGTCACATTTAGAGGTTCAAAGCCCATTCTATTAAACAGTTGCTTGTTTCAGCAAGTGGCAACAACGTTTAATCATGTTGACAAGTGCCCATGTTATCGCAGTAAACGGACTCAACCACACGAATGGCCGGCCATCCAATCTTCAGTCAGCTCTTCCCTATTTTTTTAGACAGTTATTTTATTTTCATGAGGGTCTTCATCCATAACAGTCAGTTACACGGTTATACAGTAATTGTGCCAGCCCTAGTAATCACAACTTCCCAGTTAAATGTAGCAGACTATGCTTTCCGACAGTAAGAGCCCCAAACAGTGTAGAGCTGAGAGGAGAGAACCCTACCAACGCCCGACTTCAACTAATTTCTTTCCACCTCTTTCTTTCCCCTCCTTGGTCTCTATCACTACTTTTTCTTTTTCTCCCTCCACCAACCCTGCAAGATGGTCATGCTCTCTCTTCTATACCCATATCTTCCTTCCGCCTCCCGTCTCCTGACTGCCTACTCAACCCTACTCTCCTCCCTTTCCGCCTCCTTTGTCTCCCACTGTCCCCTTTCCTCCAGGCCGGCTCGACCTTCCCTTCCTGCTCTGTGGCTGAGTGATTCACTGTGTATTCACAGAATAGGGCTGTGGGCAGCTGAGCAAAAATGGAAGAAAACTAAACTTCCGGAGGATCTATCATCCTTCCACTCCCTCCTCTCTACCTTCCTTTTTTCTGTATCCTTTTTTCTGTATCCGTAACCTCTGCCTCCAACCCTAAAAAAAAAAACTCTTCACCTTTTCTTCACTCCTTAAAGGAGAAGTTTACCAAAAATCCAGAAGCTCCAAGTGATTCCATACACTGTAAGTAGTTCAGTGGAGTTTGCCCTCTCCCTCACCCACAGGCATGTTCAGGGTGGTTTGGCCAAAAGCATATTTTTTAAATCACGTTTTCTCCACTGAATTTGGTCCCTTAGCTCATCTCTGCAACTCCTTACTGGGCTTGGCAGAGGCGAAGTTCGAGTCATGTGTCCTTCGAAACATGGCCACCTACTTCTTATCACACTGCTCGCTTAACCTGGATGTCGGCCTCACCAATATGTCTGAGAAAAGCCCGTTCTACTGTCGACCAGAGTCAGTTTGCAGGAGCCCAGCCCTTTCACAAGGTGTCGCTAGAGCACGATGAGCCAAGGGAACCTCCCCCAGATGGAGCTTAGCCATTTGTGCACCGTCCTATTGTGATCCCGGTCACAGACCAAACCCCCATGCTGTAATGGCGCCTCTGCACTGCCGTGCAGTGCTTTTGACAGCAAATGTGTGGTTTTATTGAAAGCGTACGGCCGAATTAGTACTTTTGACAAAAAAGGCTATCTGTTTTGAGTCAGGAAATGTGTACTTTTCCACCTAAAATATTTGCGATTATTTACATCATTACCACGGCAGCGGACAACTGCGCATGTGCGCTCTCTGGGGAATCCGTGCTATGTAGAAACTGCACGTTATGCCTTTATTCACTTATCAACTAATCCCTGACCACTGGCTGAATGGCCAGAAAAGCTCCCCTCCTCAAGAAACCAACACTCAACCCCTCTGATGTTAAACTACAGACCGGTATTCCTTCCTTTTCTTACCAAAACAATTGAGGGTGCAATCTCTGACCAACTCTCTCGTTATCTCTCTCAGAACAATATTCTTGAACCTAACCAGTCATGCTTCAAGACGGGTCATTGTAATGAGACAGCCTCTGTGACACAGAGGAGAGCAATCTGCTCTACCAAAGCTGACCCACTCTCCTCTGTTCTCATCTTCCTAGATCTATCCACTGCCTTCGACACTGTGAACCATCAGATCTTTCTCTCCACCCACTCAGGGCTGGGTGTCTCAGGCTATGCAAACTCCTGGATTGCATCCTACCTGGCAGGTTGCTCCTAATCAAATCTAATTGTATTGGTCCATTACAAATATTTACCAGATGTTATTGCAGATGTAGGGAAATTCTTGTGTTCCTAGCTCCATCATGTGCAGTAATATATAACAATACACACACATTCAAAAGAAAAAGAAAGTCCTATGACAGTGCAAGGTTGAAAGTCACTGAGCTCTTCTGTAAGGCCATTCTACTGCCAAATGTTTGTCTATGGAGATTACATACACCTGTCAGTAATGGGTGTGGCCGAACTAGCCAAATCCGCTCATTTGAAGAGGTGTCCACATACTTTTCTATATAAACATGCATGTGTTTTTTTTATTTAACCAGGTAGGCTAGTTGAGAACAAGTTCTCATTTACAACTGCGACCTGGCCAAGAATAAAGCAAAGCAGTTCGACACATACAACAACAGAGTTACACATGGAATAAACAAATATAGTCAATAATACAGTAGAAAGAATCTATATACAGTGTGTGCAAATGAGGTAAGATAAGGGAGGTAAGGCAATAAAATAGGCCATGGTAGCGAAGTAATTACAATATACCAATATACCATACACCATGTGCAGAAGATGAATTTGCAAGTAGAGATACTGGGGTGCAAAGGAGCAATATAAATAAATAAATACAGTATGGGGATGAGGTAGTTGGATGGGCTATATTACAGATGGGCTATGTACAGGTGCAGTGATCTGTGACCTGCTCTGACAGCTGGTGCTTAAAGCTAGTGAGGGAGGTAAGAATCGCCAGCTTCAGTGATTTTTGCAGTTCGTTCCAGTCATGTATGTAGGCATGCATGCAGGATTCTGTGTTTCCAACTATGTGTCAACAGTTTGGGGAAGGCACTTTCCTGTTTAGGCATGACAATGCCCCTGTGGACAAAGCGAGGTCTATACAGAAATGGTTTGTTGAGATCGGAGTGGAAGAACTTGACTGGCCTGCACAGAGCCCTGACCTCAACCCCATCGAACACCATTGGGATGATTTGGACCGCTGACTGCGAGCCAGGCCTAAATCGCCCAACCTCACTAATGCTCGTGGCTTAATGGAAGCAAATCCCGACAGCAATGTTCCAACATCTAGCAGAAAGCCTTAGCAGCAAAACGGGTACTAACTCCATACTAATGCCCATGACTTTGGAATGAGATGTTCGACGAACAGGTGTCCACATACACTACATTAAGAAAAGTGAACACACACACACAGTACCAGTCAAAAGTTTGGACACACCTACTCATTCCAGGGTTTGTCTTTATTTTTACTATGTTCTACATTGTAGAATAATAGTGAAGACATCAAAACTATGATAGCCCTATTTGGTAAAAGACCAAGTCCATATTATGGCAAGAGCAGCTCAAATAGCAAAGAGAAATGAGTCCATCATTACTTTAACACATGAAGGTCAGTCAATCCAGAACATTTCAAGAAATTTGAAAGATTCTTCAACTGCAGTTGCAAAAACCATCAAGCGCTATGATGAAACTGGCTCTCATGAGGACCGTCACAGGAAAGGAAGACCCAGAGTTGCCTATGCTGCAGAGGAGAAGTTCATTAGTTACCAGCCTCAGAAATTGCAGCCCAAATACAGTTGAAGTCAGACGTTTACATACACTTAGGTTGGAGTCATTAAAACTCGTTTTTCAACCACTCCACAGAATTCTTGTTAACAAACTATAGTTTTGGCAAGTCGGTCAAGACATCTACTTTGTGCATGACACAAGTAATTTTTACAACAATTGTTTACAGAGATTATTATTTCACTTATAATTCACTGTATCACAATTCCAGTGGGTCAGAAGTTGACTGTGCCTTTAAACAGCTTGGAAAATTCCAGAAAATTATGTCATGGCTTTAGAAGCTTCTGATAGTCTAATTGACAACATTTGAGTCAATTGGAGGTGTACCTGCACAAAGTCCAGTGTAGTTCCTTGAGAGCTGTCGTGGTATCGGCTTGAGGTGGAATATAGACAGCTGTGACGAAGTAATGTCATTTAATTGTGAGGTATTCTAGGTCGGGTGAACAAAAGGACTACGTTACTACAATCACACCATGAGTAGTTAATAATGAGACATATACCTCCACCTTTCTTCTTCCTGGAGAGTTTGTAATTCCTATCTGCGCAATGTACTGAGAACCCAGCTGCCTGTATGGACAGGGACAGTATATCTGGATAGTCCCTGAGGTGTCTCTGGAAGGAGATCCTCGCCCTGAGCTCATCTATTTTGTTCTCCAGGGACTGAACTTTAGCGAGTAAAATACTCGTAAACGGTGGATGGTGTGCATGCCTCCTGAGTCGGAATAAAAGTCCACTCCGAATACCTCTTCTCCTCCGCTGGCAGTTCTTGGAGCAGCCTCTGGGATAAGTTCAATCGCCTTGGGGTTACGAACCAATTCAGGAAAGTCCTATTTCTGGTTGAAATGCTGGTGAGTTACCGCCGCTCTGATATCCAAAAGTTATTTCCGGCTGTATGTCATAATGCAAATGGTGGGGGGGGGGGGGTGAGGGAGGTAGAGAGAGAGTCTTGAGAGCCTAAGCCAATGAGGTGAAATTAGAGATGGATTGAGAGGGAGATGGATTAATTGAGAGAGAGAGATGGATTGAGAGGGAGAGAAAGTCTCATAGCTCTCCCTGCATCGTCAAACATCATCAATTTGAAACTGACAGTTATTGAACCACCCATTGGGACCTAAATCTCTAAACGTATGTCTTTGCAAATTCCAGCTCTCATTTCATCCTTCCTTCCCTTGCTCACTTTATCCCTTCACTATCCTTTCCAACCCACATGTCAATAGTTATCTTTTTCCATTCCTCCAGAGTCCTCCAAGTACTTCACTTTATCCCTCTCCCTCCCTCCTTGCTTCAATCAATCTCTCCTTACGTCTTTTAGTATCCTGATCTCATTGTCTCTCATTTATATAATCGGTTTACTAAATAGCAAATTAAGGACCACACTAATGTATTGTATTAATATTCTTCCCTCCCTTTCGGTCCCTTCTCCCTCGCTCAATATTCATTCTGTACTAAACAGCCAGTAAACTAATAGCCAATTTAGAAAATATAAAAAATGTCCTGTGTACACAACATATTAAGCCTGTGCACGTATCTGTGTGTTTGCGTCCGTGAGTGTGTGTGTGTGTGTGTGTGTTTGTTTTCTTGCATCCGGGCATACAGTAAAATTATAATTGGCTCAGAACAGGGCAGCACGGCTGGCCCTTAAATGTACACAGAGAGCCAACATTCATAATATGCATGTAAATCTCTCATTGCTCAAAGTAGAGTAGAGATCGACTTCATCACTACTTGATTTTGTAAGAATTGCTGACATGATGAATGCACCGAGGTGTCCGTTTAAACTATTAGCACACAGCTTGGACACCCATGCATACCCCACAAGACATGCCACCAGAGGTCCCTTCACAATCCCCAAGTCAAGAACAGACTATGGGAGGCTACACGGAACTCTATTCCACATCAGGTAACTGATGCAAGCAGTAGAATCAGAGGGGGGGGGGAACAACAAATACACCTTATGGAACAGTGGGGACTGTGAAGAGACACACAGGCACACGCTTACAAATACACACGTACACATGGACTTTGAATTGTATATATTTGGTAGTAGAGTAGCGGCCTGTGTTGTGAAAAGTGTTACAAAATGTAATGTCATATTTTGTATAAAACTGCCTTAACGTTGCTGGACCCCAGGAAGAGTAGCTGCTGCCTTGCCAGCAGCTAATGGGAATCCATTACAAATACAGTGTGCAGGGTATTACATAGAGAAGGGTGGGGGTGGGGTAACGGATTCTGATATTATATTATCCAATTTAAATAATGGGTTTAACAATCTCAGGGGAAAGCTATGGAGGATGTGTGTCTGGCAATGAAAGTGTTGAAATGGTAAAGGCTTGCTGAGAGGATCATAAACTATGTGAGGGAATGTCTGTCTCGCTTCTATTCTGAGACAACACACATGTCACAAGGGGGTGACTCATCTGCCTGATTACAATGGGTTATGGGTGTTGGTGTGGGTGTGTGTGCTGCATGCAAGTTTGCTGACCGCTGGTGTGCGTGTGTGTGTTATTCTGGCCGCTACTTGTGTTTTCTGACAGTGTGTGTGTAAGAGCATGCATGTGTGTGTGTGTGTTCTGGTCACTGTGTATTGCAAGATAGAGACAAATTAGATTGGGTTGTATAAAGGCATTTCTATCCCTCAATTAAGGGATTGATAATCCCATGATTCACATAGTAATCCACACAGATTACCCCTTTAGACTAAGTGTAATTTTAAAACCCAGAGGGACTAACCAAATGGCCCAAATGGACAGTGGACACACACACATTCTTTCCTCATCTCCCAGTCAGTAATGATCAGTTGGCTGCATTACCTCCTTGCTAAGTCAAAAGGTTAATGATGTCATCAACTCTTCTTGTTTTAGTTCTAATATGGGCATGTTCAGTTGTTCTCTCTCTCAGCATGAACAGTTCTACATGAACCAAACTAATGTAGAATGTTGTATTTCCCTGTAATCTGAAGATGGTAGTGTTCTCATTCATTTGCGAGAAGAGCTTTGGACTGATTAGAGTGTGGGTTTTTTCTCACTTCCCTGTCAATCACTCTGGTTTGTTTATGAGAGAGAGATAGAGTGGGGGGAGACAGAAACAGGGCGACAGAGAGAGACAAAGAGAGCATGTGTTTGTGTACATTCACGAGTATGTGTGTGTGCACCAGCATATGTTTTTGTGTCTTTGCGTGTCCATGCTCGTGTCCGTGCTCGTGCATTGCATGCATTCCAGCGTGTGTTTGTGTATCCATGGTGCCCATATGGCTGCTAGGCAACCATTCAATTGAATCAGGAGATAAGGGTTCCATTATGTTATCACTAGAGAGACCACTTTAACTAAAGGGCCTGACATGCTGCCTGCTGATTTATTGAGTTCATTGACTCCCATCACTCTCGCAGGCACATGGTGTGTGCGTGCGTCCCATATGTGACTGACCGGCTCGATATTATGTAGCAACATTTGGAGAAAGAAATTACAACTTTTGATAAAAGTAGAAACTCAGAGCTAGAAAATGGTATATCATACACTGCAGTTGAGGAACAAGGTGAAAATAATTCTGCTTTGAAAATTGATAAAACTTGTAACCCCACTTTTGAGAAAATGTCCCTTGAATAATTTGGTACACCTACTGGAGAGCTCTTTGTCTACACCCATTCAGCATCGTTCATACCCTTTAGTTGGGCTCCCCGGTGGTGCAGCTCCCGAATGGCGCGGCTCCTGACAGAGCTGGTGTAACGGAGTTAGGTTTGTAGGCATCCTTGCTCGCACATGATTTTTCAGTACTGCCCAGAAATGTTCTATAGGATTGAGGTCAGGGCTTTGTGATGGCCACTCCAATACCTTGACTTTGTTGTCCTTAAGCCATTTTCCACAACTTTGGAAGTATGCTTGGGGTCATTGTCCATTTGGAAGACCCATTTGCGCCCAATCTTTAACTTCCTGACTGATGTCTTGAGATGTTTCTTCAATAAATCCACAGAATTTTCCTTCCTCATGACACCATCTATTTTGTGAAGTACACCAGTCCCTCCAGCAGCAAAGCAACCCCACAACATGATGCTGCCACCCCTGTGCTTCACGGTTGGGATGGTGTTCTTCGGCTTGCAAGCCTCCCCATTTTTCCTCCAAACATAACAATGGTTATTGTGGCCAAACATTTCAACAAAAAAAAATTTCATCAGACCAGAGGACAATTCTCCAAAAAGTATGATCTTTGTCCGCATGTGCAGTTGCAAACCGTAGTCTGGCTTTTTAATGGAGGTTTTGGAGCAGTGACTTCTTCCTTGCTGAGCGGCCTTTCAGGTTATGTCGATATAGGACTCGTTTTACTGTGGATATAGATACTTTTGTTCCTCCAGCTTCTTCACAAGGTCCTTTGCTGTTGTTCTGGGATTGATTTGCACTTTTCGCATCAAAGTACGTCCATCTCCAGGAGACAGAACGCATCGCCTTCCTGAGCGGTATGACGGCTGTGGTCCCATGCCGTTTTTCCTTGCGTACTATTGCTTGTACAGATGAACGTGGTACCTTCAGGCATTTGGAAATTGCTTTGAAGGATGAACCAGACTTGCGGAGGTCTACAATTTTTTTTCTTCTGAGGTTTGGCTGATTTCTTTAGATTTCCCCATGATGTCATGCAAATAGGCATTGAGTTTGAAGGCAGGCCTTGAAATACATCCACACCTCCAATTGACTCAAATTATGTCAATGAGCCTATCAGAAGCTTCTAAAGCCATGACATAATTTTCTAGAATTTTCTAAGCTGTTTAACCCTTTCATGCGTGAGTTCCAAATATCTCTAACGGTCGCCCCAGCGTGAGTTTTTTTATGCACGTGATATTAGAACGTTCTCTCCATTCCAGAATGTGTTTGTTATGTAACAGTAAATTTCATCCGCGCTGCCCTCAAACAAAAGCACGCAGCCTGTTTTTATTTGTCAATTTTAAATTATTTCTAACAAGTTTTTTATTTTCTAATAACAGTTTGAAATGAGGTGTGTTCCGCCTCATTCATTCACATAAAAGTAGTCATTTTTACTTTTGCGGACCAATTAATTTTTTTGACATTTCTGACCCGGACAAAATTCCCCAAACACTTCTCAATTGTTTGTGCAGGACATTTACTCATCTGCCGTCCTGCATACACGTGTTCATATTATTCCACCTGTCGCCTGCATCGAAATCAAAGTTGTTTTCGTTACCAATAATACCTTTGGAAATGTGTGCGTTTCTATCAAAGTTCCTTATTACGTTATAATAGTTTCTGCATGTCGTGTTATGTCGTTTCTACTGTAGCATCATGTTTTTGTGTATATTCCTTATAACCGCGGACACGCGATGTAACGTTACTCATTTCATAACATTTATGGTGTTATACTCAATGCTTAGGTAGCTAGCTACATTCTCCTATTAGCTCTGGAAAACAATGCTAATTGCGTCAGGGAAGTATTAGCATGTGTTGTATTTTGAAGCTACCCTGGCCTTATGACTCCCAAGTGGCACAGCGTCTCAGTGCTAGAGGCGTCACTCCAGACACCCATCTTCAAATCAAGACTGCGTTTCTATCAAAGTAAGTGCCTAATTACGTTATTGTGTCGTGTTATACCGTTTCTACTATAGCTCACTGTGTGAATGGAGCATAATATATTTGTATATATTCCTTATAACCGCGGACACGCGAGGTAACGTTACTCACCTTTTATGGTGTTATATTCAATCGTGCTTATGTAGCTAGTTACATTATTCTATTAGTTCTGTAAAACAATGCTAAATGCGTCAGAAGTATTGGCATGTTGTATTTTGACGCTACCCTGGAAAAATTGAAAAATATCTTATACCACTTGGTCGTTTTCTGAGTGCATTCCACAAAGCTGTTTATCATCCACTGCCCCCATTTTGAGGTAATAGTCAAGCACGCAGTCTGGTTTCATGTTTCTCTGTCTGGTTTGTTTCTCTCTCCCGTCAGGTGGTCCACCTTCCCTGTGGCCGACATGGTTGCTGTATGGACAGTGGAGAGGACATGGACGTCTCGTTTGTCATGCCACTTTACTGCCAGCTGTTAACATTTCTTATTTTGTATAATGGGTCATTTAGGATGGTAGTAGCGTTGATGAAATGCAGTCATAGCAGCAGAACTAGAAAGCAGTCTTTACTGTCACCAGGAATGTATACATTTCACTAATTGTGGTTGTCCCCCACTCCTGGCTCTCTCTTATCCTGTAGCTCCAAGGCATAGCGATTGGTCTCTACTATGTCTCCCACCAGCTCCTCTGTCAGAAACAACTTGAAGCACTCTGCCTCAGTTGGAAATGGCAAGGGGCGTTGCACTCCAGACTGGGACTCATCAAAGCAAACACCAGGGCCAGGAGGGGTGAAACAGCAGGGCCAGGAGGGGTGAAATGACTGGTGGCCTTCCAGCTACCACAGAACTCCTGTACTTCATCCACTGTTGGTATGCCTCCATCACCACCAGCATCTTCAAAGGGAACTGGGACTTTGTCAGTGGACAAGGGAAATTCAGATTCAGGGTTCTCAATGGCTACAAGGTTGGGGGGCAGCTCCTCACTGTCACTGTCAGAATCTGATTCCTGACTTTCATACTCAGACTCATTGTCAGAATTTTAAAAAATCTCCAGAATTTCCACATTTGTTTGTTGTCTCCTTTTGAAAGACATTGCTAATGCTTCAGCTCATCTCACTAGCTACATACATAAACAACAACACTGAATGGTTTAGAGTGAGAGGGTAGGTGGTTGACTGCCGGCACGCGCCACTTGTATCAATAAATCACTATCAGAAAATGTTTTGTGTGGCAATTATTTGTGTATTTACGGTTTTATTCACATGTTTTCAAATCTAGGTGACAAATCATGCATTCCGATTCTTGCACAGATTGTAATGGGCACATATTATGTGTGTAAAATACTTTTTTGAAGGTTGTACTGATTATGATGAGCTAAGCTAATTCCAGCTGTGTAGTCATGTTTGTTGACGTTCAATGCATTCTGGGTTCACGTAATCGTCTGTTTGACCAAAGATGTTATAACAAAATGAGGTGAGTAAGAGTTCACTCGATTTTTGAGGACTTCCGGAAATGAATGGTGGGATGTGAACGACGGTAGACGACACACCCCTTCAACATGCATACTATAAACAGACCAAACTCATCTCGTCTTCTCTTATTATCTTCGGTTTCTGTGAGGGAAAAAAAATGCATGGCTGCGCGCTGAAACTAACCGTCGGATTACTTTCGATTTCTAAAAAGTGCTTTACCTAATTATTTAGATCAATGGTGTGCTCACCCGTGATGTGATTAATTATACATAATAATTGCTATTAGCTAATTCATATTGTAGTTTATGTCAGCCGAGAGTTAGAAAATATGACTGCTTGTGTTGGGTCAATCTTTCCTCAGCGCTAGGACAAATGTAGCCTACATTTTTCCGGTTAGGATGATTGTGTTATGCTATATATTCTTCTGTGAATATCTGAACATTGAATCCAAAAATAAACTGCTCACATTCTGGACATAACTTTGTAAGGACTGTGTTTGTGTAAATAGTTTCTGAAAAAAGTGTGGCCAGCTCAAACGCTGATTGTTGCGTCATTCGAAACTGGCCGTTCTAAACGAGCGTTCTAAATGAGTGTTCTAATCACACGGGTGTGATCGTACGCTTCAGGGACCACTGTAGAACGATCACACCCGTGTGATGGTACGTGTGAAAGGGTTAACCTCACTAGGGTATGTGGGACGGTAGCGTCCCACCTCGTCAATAGCCAGTGAAACTGCAGGGTGCCAAATTCAAAACAGAAATCCCATAATTAAAATTCCTTAAACATACATGTATTTTACACCATTTTAAAGATACACTTGTTGTAAATCCAGCCACAGTGTCCGATTTCAAAAAGGCTTTACGATGAAAGCAAACCAAACGATTATGTTGGGTCAGAGCCAAGTCACAGAAAAACACAGCCATTTTTCCAGCCAAAGAGAGGAGTCACAAAAAGCAGAATTAGAGATAAAATTAATCACTAACCTTTGATGATCTTCATCAAATGACACTCATAGGACTTCATGTTACACAATACATGTATGTTTTGTTCGGTAAAGTTCATATTTATATCCAAAAATCTGAGTTTACATTGGCGCGTTATGTTCAGTTGTTCCAAAACATCCGGTGATTTTGCAGAGAGCCACATCAATTTACAGAAATACTCATAATAGACATTGATAAAAGATACAACTGTTATGCACGGAATTTTAGATCCACTTCTCCTTAATGCAACCGCTGTGTCAGATTTTTAAAAAACTTTACGGAAAAAGCAAACCATGCAATAATCTGAGTACGGTGCTCAGACGACAAATCAAGCCAAACAGATATCCGCCATGTTGGAGTCAACAGAAGTCAGAAATAACATTATAAATATTCACTTACCTTTGATAATCTTCATCAGAATGCACTCCCAGGAATTGCAGTTCCACAATAAATGTTTGTTTTGTTCGATAATGTCCATCATTTATGTCCAAATACCTTGTTCGCACGTTCAGTACAGAATTCAAACTCACGACGCGCTTGCAAGTCCAGCGGAAAGTACAGACGAAAAGTTCAAAAAGTTATATTACAATCCATGGAAACATGTCAAACGAAGTATAGAATCAATCTTTAGGATGTTTTTAACATAAATCTTCAATAATGTTCCAACCGGAGAATTCCTTTGTCTGTAGAATTTGAATGGAACAGAGCTCCCTCTCACGTGAACGCGCGAGACTGAGCTCGTGGCTCTCTGGCAGACCTCTGACTCATTCCCCTCTCATTCGCCCCCACTCCCCCGTAGAAGCTTTAAACAAGGTTCTAAAGACTGTTGACATCTAGTGGAAGCCTTAGGAAGTGCAATTTGACCCCATAGACACTATGTATTCGATAGGCCAAGAGTTGAAAAACTACAAACCTCAGATTTCCCACTTCCTGGTTGGATTTTTTCTCAGGTTTTGCCTGCCATATGAGTTCTGTTATGAGTTCTGTTATACTCACAGACATCATACAAACAGTTTTAAAAACTTCAGAGTGTTTTCAATCCAAATCATACTAATTATATGCATATTCTAGCTTCTATGGCTGAGTAGCAGGCAGTTTAATTTGGGCACACTTTCATCCAAAATTCCCAATGCTGCCCCCTACCCTAGAGAAGTTAAAGGCACAGTCAATTTAGTGTATGTTAACCTTTGACCCACTAGAATTGTGATAGATTATTTCAATTGTAATTCACTGTGTCTGTAAACAATTGTTGGAAAAATTACTTGTGTCATGCACAAAGTAGATGTCCTAACCGACTTCCCACAACTATAGTGTGTTAACAAGAAATTTGTGGAGTGGTTGAAATTAGTTTTAATGACTCCAACCTAAGTGTATGTAAACTTCTGACTTCAACTGAAAAAGGTTAAATAAAATAAATAATCTCTTTAAGGATTCACATGTGAGGACATGTGCTAAACAGAGTGAGTACTAAACAACCAAAGATTAAGACTAAAGGCTGGTTTATATTACGCTTATCAACATGTCTGTAGACAGTTGTTCATGATGTCACTGCGACGTTCTATTGTCATCCGACATCAAACTTCTCATTGTGAAAAAGTATAAACAAATAATTTTGAAATTAATTTAGTTTAAGTCAATCTAGCAAGCCAGGCAAGTAAAAGCAACTTTGTAATTTAGTTTCTAGCTTGTTAGCTAGCTAGCCACATATGTGCAGATATGTGCACCACGTTATTGCGGGCTCGCTCTCTCGCTCTGCTGTGTGTATCCTGCTAGATGTCATTTAAATGCGTATGTCTTGTCTCTAATTCACAGGTGAGGGATTTGAATGTAAAAATGTGTTTTTCGTGAACTTTCATTTGCCATAATATCAAACTTGTATGCCATCTGTAAATATGAATAAAATTGGTAATTACGAGCCTAGTTGGTTTAGCCACGGAAAAAGCCAGGAACCTTCCCGCTAGCCATGATTGGCTGAGATAATGGATGGGCTGGACATGCCGAGAGAGGAGTTCGGATTGGTCTGCCATGTAGCTCACTTCTGTCTATAACATGAGCTGGTCAGTATGTGTAGGTAATCCTTTCTAACGTGGCTTTCTTAAAAGATATCGCGTAGTAGAACTGCAAAAGTGTTGCTCTCCACTTTCTGGTGGACGGAGTTTTGAAATCAGTACGTATCTTAGAGCATCGTAGCACCATTAGGTGCAAAAACTTGACTTACCCAGTTGCGGCTCACTTTTTGGAGGCAGGCCACTCGATTTCGTCTCTGCGTTATATTGGCATCGAACATGTCACCCTCCCTAGGAGAGGGGGTGACCTTGATAATTTATTGTTAAAACGAGAGGCTGCCTGGATCGTTAACTTAAAGACCCTTGCTCCCTTCGGTCTCAACGTAGACTTTGATCTGAAGCCATTCTTGTGATTATTGTGACTTTGCCATTGTAATTGTTTGTAAGCTTGTGTAGTCTAAAATTAATCTATGATCGTATGCTATCCATTTGTTTTTTGTATGCTGCTCTTTCTATGCCATTTTAATATTACAGAAATTAACCAATAATATTAGGCCACTCTTGGCCATGATTACAGACACCTGTGTGTCTTTTGACTATATAAACGAGTCATCCCGCAGTGTTTGTGATTACATCCTGATGAAGACAGCTTGGCTGTCGAAACATTGGTAATTATATTTTTGCATCTGTGCTCCTAGAGTGTGCGGCTCTCCTTTATTTTTTAAGATAGTCTAGCTAGCTACATTTTTAGATATACATTTCTAATTCAAGTCATTTTAAATTCAAGTCATTTTAAGTTATAGCGTACTGTTAGCTAGCAAGCTAACGTTACGTGTATGATCTGTGTAGTAATATTATGCATATCGCAGAGCCATTTACATTGCTAGTTATAGCCTAATGTTAGCTAGATAGCTAACATTGGAGCTGGTTGGTTAGCTACCTGCAGATCCATGCAGGGTAGTAACATTATGAGTTGGGATAACAGATCTTTAGGATATAACATTAGGCCAACGAGACAGTGTCCAAGTTCCTAAATTCTCTGGTAGAATGCCCTGCTTTAATTTAGTTAGACTCACAACTGTAATTGGCTCGCCATTAACTTCTAAATAATGATCGTGAGTTTATTTGAAGACAAATGAGCTTAAGTGAAGATGTTGTCAGCTATATGATATGTTAATTATTTGAAGTGGCTAGCCAGCTAACTTAAAATTAGCTAGCTAGCTAACTAACTAACAAGCTAGAAACTAACCAAAACATTTAGAAGTTGCGTTTAGTTGCCTGGTTTGCTATATTTACATATACTAAATTAATATTTAAACAGGTGGGTTTATTGGTGTTAAAATACACTAGTTATGCTATTTTGGACCACCAGGCTGCTGATGTCATGCAGCCTGTAGTTTTTGTGTTTATAGTTTTTTATAACGACAAGTTTGATGTTGGACGACAATAGAATGCTCATGATGTCACTGTGCCAACTGTCGATAGACGTAGTATAAACCAGGCTCTAGTCTTTAAATCTTTGGTTGTTTAGTACATGACCTCACATGTCAACCCTTAAAGAGATGGGTGGGGCTAAGGCTTAAGAGGGTGTGAACTATGCTGAATGGGTGTAGACAAAGAAGAGCTCTCCAGTAGATTTACCAAAACATTCAAGGGACATTTTCTCAAAAGTGATTACAAGTTTCAAAGCAGAATTAATTTCCTATTGTTCCTCAACTGTAGTGTATGACATACCATTTTCTAGCTCTGAGTCTCAACTGTTATCCAATGTAAAAAACACTTTCAAATCTTGCTACATAGACCGCATCAAGCTGGTCGGTCACAAATGGCAAGGTGCTGAAACTTATTAACTGGAACTCGAATTGCTAGAGGGCTGGCGCACAAGAGGGAAAATGGTGCTGCACAGCTTCCAGTAAACAGTCACATTCAAACTAGGGATTTTGGGGCTAATTGAGGGAAGACAGTAATTCTGTTCATAGTAATTCTGTTCATGCATGTATGAATTATTTTGGATTATTCTTTTTATATGTAAATAATATGTATAAGTTTAATATATTCGGTACATTTTGAAGTGAGTCATTTAGTAAAATATACAATTTAAATACTCGTGTTTTTTGTTGTGTTGAGTGAGTTATTCCCAATGACATAAATGTGATGTCATAAAGAAGAGGTTGTGGTCTTTAAAACTAAGTTAGCTCAAAACAAAGAACAAATGGCAATTAGTTATGTCTGTTTGAAATGTGTGAGAAAATGAGCTTTATCTTGAAAATTCTCAGCAATCTACAGCAGCATTCTTGAATTGAATTGGGGCCTAAAGGGTTAAAAAAAAACTTTCTTGCCAGCACATGTCTTTAATGTAGATAGACATTCTTTCTCTAAGTGCCACCATCAATTATTATTACTGGGCAGCGGCATGGGTGTGTATATAATTGTTTAGATATATGTATGTGTGCGCGTGTCTGGCTTGTCAAAGAAACAGGTGGCGGATATTTTACCCTGCCACCCTAGGAGGCAAGGCAAACCAGTTTTGGCGATTTCTGGTAAATTACCAAATAAATAAAACACAGCACGTTTTTGGACTCATTCAGCAGCTTTAACCTGATTAAGTACAATAGCATTGGAGATTAAATGAAAGTTGAATTTATATTCCAAAAACGTAATAAGTTTAAAATTATGCTGTCGCTGCTTTGCTTTGACATTTTGATAAATAGCCCAACGTCAAAACAGTCTTAACATGTCCAAATCAATAACCAGTATGCAGATAGTTTGTGATTTATTGAAAACCGTACTGTTTATCTACAATTAAAACATTTTTACAAGCACCTATTAAACTGCACATAAGCCCTGTTGTGGCAATAAATCACGATTAGGGGAGAAATCAGGTTGTATGCACTGTTGAAATTAACACAACTCAAAAACCACACAGAAACTGGTTATAGGACAATGTGACGAAGACAGTCAGCTACATTTTGGAATGTTGCATATTGATAATGGGTCAACATCAGAAAGAGAAATACACTACTGTTTTGTCAATCACTCATATCGATTATCACTTTGAAATCAATAGCGCGAGAGGGGGGAGATTTGTATTTGTATTTATTATGGATCCCCATTTGCTGCTGCCAATGCAGCTGCTACTTGTCCTGGGGTCCAGCAAAATGAAGGCAGTTATACAATTTTAAAAACATCACAATACATTAAGTGTGCCTTCAGGCCCCTACTCTCCTAACACAAAATCCATGTGTACGTGTGTATAGTGCATATGTTATTGTGTGTGTGTGTGCGCGTGTGTGTATGCATGTGTCTGTGTTTGTGTTGCTTTTAACTTCAACGAACCACGACCCGACATAGGATATCAGCTCTGACAAGGGCTGGCTGGTGAACGTGAACTGCACTCACCTAATCCGTATGCGTTTCCTCCGGTGCTCATTAAGAAATGAAGTGGCCATTACTGAAGTCCAAACGAGAGTTGTCTTTGGGGTGTGGTTTAATGTGAGTGTGTCTTTGCCATTCATTCACAGCAAACTAACAAAGGCAGTAGTGAGAAACTTAGTGAAAGTGAGGTAAGCTAAGCTATGGAGAGAAGTTTAAGCCATCGCCATCTCAAGATAATCAGCTAATTCAGTATTATTTGTAGGCTAACGCCTGCACTGACCTTGTGTTTAGCAAACCTGAAAGCAGCTAGCTAGCATAGCTTGGGGATACAGTTTATTCGGAAAGTATTCAGACCCCTTATTCTACATTTTGTTACGTTACAGCCTTATTCTAAAGTGGATTAAATCTTGGTGGTTTTTCCTCATCAAATCTCCACACAATACCCCATAATGACAAAGCAAAGACAGGGTTTGAGAAATTTGCACAAAATAAAAAACGGAAGCATCACATTTACATAAGTATTCAGACCCTTTACTTTGTTGATGCACCTTTGGCAGCGATTACAGCCTCAACTCTTCTTGGGTATGACACTACAAGCTTGGCACACCTGTATTTGGGGAGTTTCTCCCATTGTTCTCTGCAGATCCTCTCAAGCTCCGTCAGGTTAGATGGGGAGCGTCGCTAAAAACCTATTTTCAAGTCTCTGACCAAGGTACATATGGAAATGTACCAAAACAAATGATCTAGTGATTCTGTCTCTTCGCAGCTAAATCTGCAGCTGGGATGGTTGTATCCTTCATTTATATATAACATTCTATTGGTTGCAAGAATTTTGTATAATAATTTAAATAGAAAAGTTTTGAATCCGGAGTTGTTTTGTATATCAGTATAACATTTTTGGTCCTTAAATGAACCTCTTGAAGCTAGGGGGCAGAATTTTGATGTTTGGATAAAAAACGTTCCCAAAGTAAACTGCCTATTTCTCAGGCCCAGAAGCTAGAATATGCATATAATTGGCAGATTAGGATAGAAAACACTCTGAAGTTTCCAAAACTGTCAAAATATTGTCTGTGAGTATAACATAACTGATATTGCAGGCAAAAACCTGAGGAAAATCCAACCAGGAAGTGCTGTTTTTCTGAAACTACTCTTTTCCAATGCAATCCTCCATTTAAAGGGATATCAACCAGATTTTAGACATAGTTTCAGGCTTTTATTCTGAAAAATGAGCGAGAATGATCACATCGCGTCAGTGGATAGCCAGATGTCCTTAGATTTGTTCACGCGCGCGCCACTGGAGCGAGACCTTTTCTTTCTCTCTTGTATTGAAAAGGCTAAAGTCCGGTTGAAATATTATCGATTATTTATTGTAAAAACAACCTGAGGATTAATTATAAAAAACGTTTGACATGTTTCTACGAACTTTACGGAGACTATTTGGAATTTGTCTGCCCGTCGTGACCTGCACAAGCCTGTGGATTACTCAAAACGCGCCAACCAAATGGAGGTTTTTGGATATAAAAATTATCTTTATCGAACAAAACAAACATTGATTGTGTAACTGGGAGTCTCGTGAGTGCAAACATATGAAGTTCAAAGGTAAGCGATTCATTTTATTGCTTTTCTGACTTTCGTGACCAATCTACTTTGCTGCTAGCTGTTTGTAATGTTTTGTCTGCTGAGACCTGTTCTCACATAATCGCATGGTTTGCGTTCACCGTAAAGTAGTTTTGAAATCTGACACGCCGGTTGGATTAACAACAGGTTAAGCATTGTTTCGGTGTATTGCACTTGTGATTTCATGAAAATGTAATATTTTTTGAAATTTAATTTGAATTTGGCGCTCTGCAATTCGAAAATGATCCCGCTAAAGGGAACGGTGCGCCAAGATTAAATGAAACTGGTATACTTTTATATTCATCACAATTGTCTTTAACCAATTTCGGTCTTTAATGCAGTGCCGACAGACAAGTTCCTTACTTTCTCCCAATTCCACTTTTGTGGTAATGTTGCAATTAGTTGGTTGTAATTTTGGGTAGAGCAGACAACTCCACCAGTCCTATTTTAGGATATTATTTACAAAGACTATACCATTTAAAAAATGTATTCACCAATTTTTTTTATCAATTAGTATATTTGAGTTTAACCATAATTTGTGTTAGAACAAATATTACATATTTTTTGGTGGATTAAATTTACATTGCAAACAACTTTCTATGGCTTGTTATAAAAATAGCAATATTTTGGAGAATATTTCATTTCAAATAACCGAAAGAGAGAGGTAAGGTGAAAAAGGCCATTCTTGAACATGGGGTGAGACATTCTTACTAATCTGCTAGAGAACCAGTTTGGATTTAAATATAACTTTTGTATGATTAACTCTTTTGGTGAGAGGTCTAATGCTTTAATACTTAATCATTTCTGCCCTCCAAATTAGGCCCATTTAATTTTGTCTGGCTTGCCGTTCCAAATAAAATGGAATGTTTTGTTCATTTAATTTAAAAAACAAGTCACTATGTGTAGGCGAGGGCATATAAGCAAATTGGTAAACTTGGATAGGACTAAAAAGTTAATCAGGTCAGTTTTTCCACAAATAGACAGGCATTTCCCTTTCCACGGTAGCAAGATCTTATCTAAACTACCATTCAAAAGTTCGGGGTCAATTCCTAATTTCTATTTTTTTTAAAGAAAAGCACATTTTTTGTCCATTAAAATAACATCAAATAGATCAGAAATACAGTGTAGACATTGTTAATGTTGTAAATTACTATTGTACACAGGTTCCTCCTTTAACAGTTGCGTCATACTGCGGCACACCTTGCGTGCTGCTGCAGCATTCTGTGGCACGTCATTTAATTCTCAGACATTTTTTCTGTTATTGCTAGTTTGACCACCAGAGCGCATCTTTGAGAAGCATTTGATAGTATTCCGTATTGGCATTACCAGAGAATTTAAAACCTTTTAATTACAAAAATAGTATATTGGATTGATTAATTTTTTTGGGCTTAATTCATTTGATTAATATTATGGTGTTTCTATTCCATGAAAAATGAAAAACCCTATGGGTTTCCGTTAAGCTGGATCAGAAAATATGGCGCTGTACAACGTGACGCTCATAAATTCAGAGCATTGTCAGACTGTCCGTATGTAAATTCAGACCGTTTCGCTCGTGGAGGACACACTGGACGTTCGGGCCGAGGAGTAGGGTTGGTTTGAATGTTCTGGCAGTCAAGCACCCAAGCTAATGTTGGCTAGCTTGCTAGCTACTTCCAGACACAAATGAGACAACTCTGACCATTTTACTCGCCCTAGCAAGGCAGTTGTGTTAACCAGAGCATTGGTGATGGTAAATGTGCTGCTGGATACAATTTAATCATATTTTTCCCCCCGATGTTTACTGACACCAGCCATATTCAACGGGTGTTGAGTGCTCGTAAATTAATTATTCTATGCTCTGGTACATTCAGACGAGAGTGCTCTGAAATCCGTGTAGCTAGTAGGCTGGACACATGAAATTTTTAACAACGTTCTTTTCTGATTAAAAACTAGTTCATTGCATCCACCATGGAGCCCAGTTTCATAATATGACCACATTTCCCAGCTGCTTACTGTCGTTTTGAAGTAATTTGCAAAAAAACAGTCCTTATTTTAGTTTCACCCTGCCAGCGCCTATTAGTTCTATTGAGCACCGTGGCATGCTGAGCACCGTGGCAAGCACAATGCCTGCTTCGCTATTGTTGGCAATGAGACCTGCTCACGTTGTTTTATAGTTAAAATGTAAACAAAAAATATTGGAACACTGTGGTCTTCCCATTGTTTCCTATGGGGGAAATATAGGCATGTCTGTCTACTTCACCAAATATCTCGCAATGTGTATATTTAGATTTTTTTTTCAAGTTGGACGCCAGTTTAAATCATGAGAATTTCCTCTAATTATGTAAGCCTAGGCAGCTAGCTCGGTTGTCATTAAATGCTAGCCCCAAAATACTTTTTGCCCTTGGAACTCTGAGCTCCACCCATTGTTTTCGGCTATGAGACTATTCTTTAGTAAAGGTTGAACAGTCTATTGTTCAGCTATTAGCCCCCCTCCCCAACTTGCAACAAATTGTTGTTCCCATCTCGTTCATTTCCCTCTTCCATGCTCTCTCTCCATCCATCTGTCTCTCGTCTGCAGGTATGTTTTCATGTGAGAGGAAGCCAGTCCCGTCATCACCACCTCACCCACTCTTAAGATAGCATTGGGCCACCAGTTGGCCCGAAGGTTGGTTAGGAGACACCGCAATTGTGATGAAATGAGAGAATATAGCACTGTAATTCATTAATCATATGCTGTCTGCCGCTGTTCTTACCTCTGTCTTCTACACCTCTCCCCACCTCGTCTTTCTTCCTCGTTTTATAACGCACACCATATGTGCATTGAAGTACCGATTGAACTTATATTTATAATATTACAATTATAATGCATGTAATAATAACACCTGGATAATAAACTTCTTTCAATAAAGCGTTTCACATTCACCACTGGTTGAATGTATGCATCTCATTGAAATACTATCCTGTGTCCTCAGATTAATGCAGATGAAAGGAGTTAGATATGCATTGTTTAAAAAAAATTATATATGAATTACAAATCAGTCATGTTTCTAGTCTATTGCATAGTTACAATGTGTAATCATTGATGTCCCAGGAGCGGTAAAAACTGTTGAAGTGTATAATTGTATTACATACATGCAGACACAGCATCATTCAAATAATGGAGTTTGATATGACTGAAAAATAATGTCTCAGAGATTCATACCTGAACCGCACCTTTATTTGCCAAGGAAGAGTACATGATCAGTGAATATATTTAATGTACAGGCTCCAATGCGGGAATCTCATGCGCGGTAATAACTACAGTACATGTATATAGGACTTGCATCCTTGGCACAATAAAGTTATTATATTCTATCCATAGGCTTCATTAATGCCATTCAGACTTGAAGTTGATACCACAACTATGATAGCTGAGTTTCATAGATTGGTATGAATATTAGTTCAGTACCTAACGTTTTAGGGTCCATACACAGATCGGCTACATACTGTAGCTAGCTACACATCCATAGGCATACAGTTATTTTTACCCTCCACTACACAATAAGCAAGTAAATAATTAGCTAGCAGGCAAGCTTACACAATTGTACATTCAATTTGCAGTAAATGCTTCAGCTAGCTAGATTCTTTACATCCACTGTTTCACAAGATGACAGCCTGGTTTGCTGGTTCTCAGGAGTCTCTAAAACATTAACCACAAATGACAAATTCATTCTCCTAACACTAGCTAGCTGACTACTGTTAGCTAGTCAGAGAAATCGCTATTTAGCAAGTTACGTAAATTAACTTTATGACAAAAAGAATATGCACAAAAGTTCTCTACATTAACATATTCCTCTCAATTGTAATTTTTTTGCTTGACTCGTTATAACTTACATCTGGTTCCACTAATGTTTAGTCAGCCATCTTTGTTGAAGAACGCCACCAGGCATGGGTGGCTCGCGTCAATTTGTCATTGGAACCACTCGGAGTGATTGGTCATATAAAACCCTTGGGACTCAAAAGCATAATGAGTGCTCTAACTTCCCCTTGTGGTGATCTCGAGCAATGACACCATGATGCTGAGTACCTCTAAGTCCCGCTGTGCAAGCTCGCAACTTTTAAAGGAGGAACCAGCTGTTCTGAACAATTGTGTGATCTCACTCCCCATAGCTGATGAGTGTAACATCTTTAAACAGCTTAACATTTACAAGGGAGAGGTTCTTGTCCTGGCAACACACTGCTAATTCTCTGACCTCCTCCGTAGGCTGACTCATTGCCTACCACCATCATGTCGTCAGCAAACTTGATGGTGTTGGAGTCGTGCGTGGCAATGCAGTCGTTGGTTAATAGGGAGCATAGGAGGGGACTAAGCACACACCCCTGAGGGGCCCCCGTGTCGAGAGTCAACATGGCAGAGGTGTTGATGCCTACCCTCACCACCTGGGACGAACCCGTCAAGAAATCCAGGATCCAGTTGCAGAGGAAGGGGTTCAGACCAAGGGTCCCTAGCTTGGTGATGAGCTTTAATTAAGGGGACTATGGTGTTGAACACTGAGCTGTAGTCTGAACAGCATTCGCATAGTTATTTCCCCTCTTTTCCAGGTGGGAGAGGGCAGTGTGAAGTGCAATTGAGATTGCCTCAGCTGTGGTTCTGTTGGGGTGGTATTCGAATTGGAGTGTGTCTAGGATGATGGTGTTGATGTGTGTCATGACCAGCCTCTAAAAGCTCTTTATAATTACAGATGTGAGTGCTACTGCTGATAATCATTTAGGCAGGTTAGCTTGGAGTTCTTGGGCCCTCCTATTTATTTTTCACATTATTACTTTCGCTCTCACGTATCTTTTTCTCTAAGCCCTAAAATGGATTTAGAGTAGAGGTTTTCACTGAGATCTGAGAGGCTGAATTGTTTCAATGATGTTGTAGCAGTGAGATTAAAAAGTCAATGTGGTCAGTTGACCTTCTAAGCATCGCTAGAGATTAGATCTGTTGGACATGAGTCAAAGATTAATGTAATGAACATTATGGAGGGCAGTGAAAGAGAGACAGTGCGAGATAGTGAGAGACCAAGTGATGTGAGAGAGTGTGAGCACGAAAGAGTGAGATAGAAAGTTATATTGTGTGGTTTCTGTGTTTGTGTTGACTGATCAGTTGCCACCTGTAAAGGACCACGTCAGCTGAGCTGGTATGGCAGTCTTCCAACTACCTCCCACTGTTCAAAGTCTATTTCACATTGATTCAATGTAATTTCGTTGAAATGACATGGAAACAACATTTATTCAACCAGTATGTGCCCAGTATGCTGTCTCCAATATAACGCAGAGAGATCTAGAGGTAGGGATGTCAAACATTCAGCATGCTTAAAACTTCTTAGGGATAGGGTCTAGTTTCCTGAATTTCCTCCTGACTGACGTGCCCAAAGTAAACTGCCTGTTACTCATACCCAGAAGCCAATATAGCCAATATGCATATAATTGGTAGCATTGGATAGAAAACACTTAAGTTTCTAAAAAAAACTGTTAAAATCATGTCTGAGACTAACAGAATTGATATGGCAGGTGAAAATCCGACCAGAATTTTTTTCTTTGAGCTCCCAGGCTCTTAGATTTACATAGAAACAATAGTTTCCCATTATGTCTCCCAGATTGTTGACATCTAGTGGAAGCCATAGGAATTGCAGTCTTTATTCAAGGTTTCAGGCTTGTTTTTTGAAAAACAAATAACAATAGTCTTTCGGCATGCGAGGGAGAGGGCGCGCATTTACTAATTTTCCTTTCCTATTGAACATACTACTTACCGTATGAAATATTATAGTTTATTTACATTTTAGAGATAGGAGGATTAAATAGAAACGTCGTTTGACTTTGGACAAAGTTTAGCGGTAGCTCTTTGGACTCCTTTGTCTGCATGTTGAACGAGTGGATTACTGAAATCGATGGCGCCAACTAAACTGACTTTCTTGGATATAAATAAGGATTTTATCTAACAAAATGACCAATCATGTTGTAGCTGGGACCATTGGGATTGCAAACAGAGGAAGCTCTTCAAAATTAAGTGATTTATATAAAATCGCTATTTGTGATTTTATGAAGCCTGTGCTGGTTGAAAAATATGTTGCTGGGGTGCCGTCCTCAGACAATCACATGGTATGCTTTCGCAAGTAAAGCCTTTTTGAAAATCGGACAACGCAGTTAGAATAACAAGAATTTAAGCTTTTAAATGATATAAGACACTTATGTTCATGAATGTTTAATATTATTATTATTTTTTTTTAAATTGCGCACCCTCCAATTTCACCGGATGTTGTCCCGCTAGCGGGATTACTATCCCTAATTAAGACCCTATAAAGGCTCTACATCTTGAACACTGGTTAACTTGTGCTTACGAGCATTTTTAAATGCTAACCATGGTTAAAGTAGGAAGAAATTGATGTCATTGTTGTAAAAATGTGTTAGTGTGCTACATTTACTAACATATTTTAAAATATCGAATTATACTGTCACTTCTTTTTACCCTTTTTTCGTGATATCAAATTGGTAGTCTTGTCCCATCGCTGCACTCTTGTACGAACTCGGGAGAGGTGAAGATCGAGAGCCGTGCTTCCTCCGAAACACAACCCCACCGAGCCGCACTGCTTCTTGACAAAATGCTCGCTAAACCCGGAAGCAAGCTTCATAAAATAGTACCCGCAAAACACCAGTCTCAACGTCAACAGTGAAGAGGCGACTCTGGGATGCTGGCCTTCTCAACACAGTTTCTCTGTCTAGTGTCTACGAATATTACATCGACCACCAACATCTGATATCTCATTCCATGACAATCTAAATGCCATGCTTAAAGAATGTGATCATAAGAATCCTATCTTCAAAGGCAATTTCAATATATACTGGGGGGAAAAAAACTTGCAGGACAAAAAAATAAAAATCAGATCACAGATTATTTCAACCCGACTCAAATAATACAACCAGAGTAACACAGTCATCCCAGACTCAAATTGATGGTGTTTACTAACAGACATGATCAAATAATTAAGTTCAGTAACTTACTAACTGGCATCTGACCACAATGTTACATTGGTGGTTAGAAAGCTCACAAAATAGATTTAAGAACCATATTAATGTGCAACAGTACGATAAAAAAATCCATTAAAGTGAACTAACTACGATGCAGCTATAAGTAAAATTGACTGGTCTGGTCTGTTAAGTAGTGAAGAACGAGTCTAGATACAGAACATTTCTGTCAGCTATTGACAAAGTGGATACCTTTTACTAGGAAATTTCAACGTAAGCCAAGACAGAAAACGTCTACCATTGCTCAACGAGGACCTCTGGAGGGAGATGAGAGAACAGGATTTTAAGTTGAAAAAAGAAAAGCACTGAAGTCTGGTAAGAATGATGACAGACGTATATTTGCGTCACTGAGAAATAAGGTGGTTAGGAATATAAAACAAGCAAAAGCAGAGTTATGTATTTGGTCTAGACACTGTGTACCAAATACAAAATATGTATTTGGTCTAGACACTGTTCCTGAAGAGACACAAATATTCTCTGATTGCCCCTATTGTACATCTAGTTAATCTGTCCATCAAATATGGGTTCTTCCCCAATGCTTGGAAGTCTGCTGCAGTGATACCCAACACTGGTGGAAAATTACCGACCTATAATAATTCTTCCAGTGCTATCAAAAGTAGCTGAAAGATGGGTGGCTGATCATCTGACTGATCACCTCATTCAGGGTTACTCCATACATCAAATGCAATTTGGATTCAGAACTAACCATTCTACCGAAACAGCCAATTGCTGTTTTCTGGAGTGCATTAAATCTAAACATAGGTGGTGGATATTAAAAAGGCCTTTGATACTGTGAATCATGAGGTCCTCCTATCCAAACTATCCTCCCTTAATGTGTTGGCTGAAGCCATTAGTTGGATGTATTCCTATCTGACAAACAGAAGCCAAAAGGGTTAATTTGGGTGACACTCAGTCGGACTCTCTTTACTATAACATTGGGGTCCCACAAGGGTCAAAATTAGGCCACCCTTCTGTTTACCATCTATATAAATAATCTCCCACAAGTTAACTGAAGCTATGGTACATGTTACTAAATGGATGACTAATTCTTGCCTGCCTGCATTTAAATATCGACAAGACTGTTTGTATGTACTTTAAGAAATTCATTGATTCTTCCCAAATAGCTCTTCTTGTTTATGGGGAGAATCTGAAAGTTGTGTCTAACTTCAGGCATCGGGTGTCATTTTGGACTCCAACTTGACATTTAAGAAACATGTGAATGTGGTTAATTACCTCTTTGGCGCAGGCGTGCCGCTAGCGACCCACCTCGACAACATCCGTTGAAATTGTAGAGCGCCAAATTCACATTACAGAAATAGTAATAAACATTCATGAAAATACAAGTGTCAAAAGATTAACTTCTTGTTAATCCAGCCTCTTTGTCAGATTTCAAAAAGGCTTTATGGCGAAAGCATAACATGCGATTATCTGGAGGACAGCACCCCGCACACAAAAGCATACACATTTTTTCCAACCAAGCAGAGGAGTCACGAAAGTCAGAAATAGCAATAAAATAAATCACTTACCTTTGAAGATCATCTGGTTGTAATCACAAGGGTCGCAGGAACACAATAAATGGTTGTGTTGTTCGATAAAGTCCTATATATCCCAAAAACTGAGTTTTGTTGGCGCCTTTTGTTCAGTAATCCACCGGCTCAAAGGCGGTCAAAACATGCAGACGAATACATCCTAATAGTAGCGGTAAAGTTCGTTGAAACATGTCAAACGATGTTTATAACTAATCCTCAGGGTGTCAATTATCTAAATAGTCGATAATATTTCAACCGGACAATAGCGTATTCAATAGAAAGGAAAAAGAACGAAGGGCACAGTCACACAGTCACGCGCGCCAACCAGTACTGCATGCTTCCCCAGTCCTCTACCAAAAGGTATTTTTCTTCGTCGTTTTTCAGAAAACAAGCCTGAAACCAGGTCTAAAGACTGTTGACATCTAGTGGAAGCCATAGGAACTGCAATCTGGGCCCTAACCCAGAAACATAGTCAATAGGTATTCAATGGAAAACCACTCACATCAAAAAAAATCCCACTTCCTGGATGGATTTTCCTCAGGTTTTCGCCTGCCATATCAGTTCTGTTATACTGAGACATTTTAACAGTTTTAGAAACTTCAGAGTGTTTTCTATCCAATGCTACCAAGTACACTGCTCAAAAAATAAAGGGAACACTTAAACAAAACAATGTAACTCCAAGTCAATCACACTTCTGTGAAATCAAACTGTCCACTTAGGAAGCAACACTGATTGACAACAAATTTCACATGCTGTTGTGCAAATGGAATAGACAACAGGTGGAAATTATAGGCAATTAGCAAGACACCCCCAATAAAGGAGTGGTTCTGCAGGTGGTGAACACAGACCACTTCTCAGTTCCTATCCTTCCTGGCTGATGTTTTGGTCACTTTTGAATGCTGGCGGTGCTTTCACTCTAGTGGTAGCATGAGACGGAGTCTACAACCCTCAGGTAGTGCAGCTCATCCAGGCTCAGGTAGTGCAGCTCATCCAGGATGGCACATCAATGCGAGCTGTGGCAAGAAGGTTTGCTGTGTCTGTCAGCGTAGTGTCCAGAGCATGGAGGCGCTACCAGGAGACAGGCCAGTACATCAGGAGACGTGGAGGAGGCCGTAGGAGGGCAACAACCCAGCAGCAGGACCGCTACCTCCGCCTTTGTGCAAGGAGGAGCACTGCCAGAGCCCTGCAAAATGACCTCCAGCAGGCCACAAATGTGCATGTGTCTGCTCAAACGGTCAGAAACAGACTCCATGAGGGTGGTATGAGGGCCCGACGTCCACAGGTGGGGGTTGTGCTTAGAGCCCAACACCGTGCAGGACGTTTGGCATTTGCCAGAGAACACCAAGATTGGCAAATTCACCACTGGCGCCCTGTGCTCTTCACAGATGAAATGCAGGTTCACACTGAGCACGTGACAGACGTGACAGAGTCTGGAGACGCCGTGGAGAACGTTCTGCCGCCTGCAACATCCTCCAGCATGACCGGTTTGGCGGTGGGTCAGTCATGGTGTGGGGTGGCATTTCTTTGGGGGGCCGCACAGCCCTCCATGTGCTCGCCAGAGGTAGCCTGACTGCCATTAGGTACAGAGATGAGATCCTCAGACCCCTTGTGAGACCATATGCTGGTGCGGTTGGCCCTGGGTTCCTCCTAATGCAAGACAATGCTAGACCTCATGTGGCTGGAGTGTGTCAGCAGTTCCTGCAAGAGGAAGGCATTGATGCTATGGACTGGCCCGCCCGTTCCCCAGACCTGAATCCAATTGAGCACATCTGGGACATCATGTCTCGCTCCATCCACCAAAGCCACGTTGCACCACAGACTGTCCAGGAGTTGGCGGATGCTTTAGTCCAGGTCTGGGAGGAGATCCCTCAGGAGACCATCCGCCACCTCATCAGGAGCATGCCCAGGCGTTGTAGGGAGGTCATACAGGCACGTGGAGGCCACACACACTACTGAGCCTCATTTTGACTTTTTTTAAGGACATTACATCAAAGTTGGATCAGCCTGTAGTGTGGTTTTCCACTTTAATTTTGAGTGTGACTCCAAATCCAGACCTCCATGGGTTGATAAATTTGATTTCCATTGATAATTTTTGTGTGATTTTGTTGTCAGCACATTCAACTATGTAAAGAAAAAAGTATTTAATAAGAATATTTCATTCATTCAGATCTAGGATGTGTTATTTTAGTGTTCCCTTTATTTTTTTGAGCAGTGTATATAAATATATATATATTTATTTTATTATTATTATATTTATTTTTTTCGGCCAATCGTCCTTCTCTGTTAGAGCTACAATATACTGGAACACAATGCACATGGACTTGAGAAGCTGCACTGATTATTGTACTTTTCAATTTGAATTGAAAACATGGCTAAAATCTATCCAAACCTGTATGAGTTATCTGTGGTTCCTCATATGTAAGACAGTTGATGATAGTGTTGTTGTCGTTAGAATTATATATTATTGGATGTATTGTATTTTGTATTGTTTCAGTGAGTATTTGTATTGTGGTTGTGCAATTGTCCTTAGCTGCCTTGGGACTACTAACCCCGGCACATTTACATGGATGTTGCATTAATGTAATATTGATGCTGATTAATGTGCATAGTCCCCTATAAATAAATAAAAACAAGCCATTGGAACACGGGAGTTATGGTTGCTGATAATGGGCCTCTGTACGCCTATGTAGATATTCCGTTACATAGAAAAATAAAAAAATTGGACCAAAAAAAAAATATATGCTTTTCTTTCAAATACAATGACATTGAGTGACCCCAAACATTTGAACGGTAGTGTATACAGTGGCAAGAAAAAGTATGTTAACTCTTAGGAATTACCTATTATTCTGCATAAATTTGGATCGGATCTTCACCTTAGGTCACAACAATAGACAAACAGTGTGCTTAAAGTAATAACAAATTGTATTTCTCTTGTCTATATTGAGTACATCATTTAAACATTCCCAGTGTAGGTTGGAAAAAGTATGTGAACCCCTAGGCTAATGACTTTTCCAAAGGCTAATTGGAGTCGGCTAACCTGGAGTCCAATCAATGAGATGAGATATGTTGGTTAGAGCTGCCCTGCCCAACAAAAACCTCACACAAAATTTGAGTTTGCTATTCACAAGAAGCATTGCCTGATGTGTACCATGCCTCGAACTCAGATCTCTCAGATCTCAGAAGACCTAAGATTAAGAATTGTTTACTTGCATGAAGCTGGAAAGGGTTACAAAAGTAACTCTAAAAACCTTGATGTTCATCAGTCCACAGTAGGACAAATGGTCTATAAATGGAGAAAGTTCAGCACTGTTGCTCCTCTCCCTAGGAATGGCCGTCCTGCAAAGATGACTGCAAGAGCACAGCGCAGAATGCTCAATGGAGGTTAAGAAGAATCCTAGAGTGTCAGCTAAAAATGTACAGAAATCTCAGGAACATGGTAACATCTGACGAGTCTACGATACGTAAAATATTAAGCAAGAATGGTGTTCATGGGAGGACACCACAGAAGAAGCCACTGCTGTCCAAATAAAACATTGCTGCACTTCTGAAGTTTGCAAAAGACACCTGGATGTTCCACAGCGCTTCTAGCAACATATTCTGTGGACAGATGAAACAACAGTTGAGTTGTTTGGAAGGAACACACAACGCTATGTGTGTAGAAAAAAAAAGCACATCCCAACTGTAAAGTATGGTGAGGGAGCGTCAGGGTTTGGGGCTGCTTTGCTGCCTCAGGGCCTGGACAGCTTGCTATCGTCAACGGAAAAATGTATTCAAGTTTATGAAGACATTTTGCAGGACAATATTAGGCTGTCTTTCTGCCAATTGAAGCTCATAAGTTGGGTGATGCAACAGGACAACGACCCAAAACACTGAAGTAAATCAACAAAGAACGGCTTCAAAAGAAGAAATGACGCCTTCTGGAGCGGCCCAGTCAGAGTCCTGAACTCAACCCAATTTAAAATGCTGTGGCATGACCTGCAGAGCATTTCACACCAGACATCCTAAGAATATTGCTGAACTGAAACAGTTTTGTAAAGATGGTTCAAAATTCCTCCTAACCGTTGTGCAGGTCTGACCCGCAACTACAGAAAACGTTTGGTTGAGGTTATTGCTGCCAAAGGAGGATCAACCAGTTATTAAATGCAAGGGTTCACATACTTTTTCCACCCTACACTGAATGTTTACACGGTGCGCTCAATAAAGACATGAAAACGTATAATTGTGTGTGTGTTATTAGCTTAAGCAGACTGTTTGTCTAGTGTTGTGACAGATGAAGATCAGATCAAATGTTTTGGCCAATTTATGCAGAAATCCAGGTAATTCTGGTGGCCAGACAGAAGCCACTCCTCAGTAAAAGGAACATGACAGCCCACTTGGAGTTTTCCCAAAAGGAAACTAAAGGAAACAATATTCTCTAGTCAAACCTCAGCCAAGACAATGCAGAAGTGGCTTCGGGACAGGTCTCTGAATGTCCTTGTGTGGCCCTGGAGAGACCTGAAAATAGGTGTTTAGCGACTCTCCCAAACCAATCGGAGAACTTGAGAGGATCTGCAGAAAATGTGAGAAACACCTCAAATACAGGTTTGCCAAGCTTGTAGCGTCATACCTAAGACTCAAGGCTGTAATCGCTGCCAAAGGTGCTTCAACAAGATACTGAGTAAAGCACATATGTCAGAGTCAAGGCCCGCGGGCCACATCCGGCCCGCGAGAAGGTTTTTTACGGCCCCTGGGATGATCTTGATTTATTATTAGAACCGGCCCGCAGACCGCAGCAAGCCGGCAGCCCGCAGATCTTTTACACGCACCAATACTACATTTCCCACAATGCAACGGTGACGCACCGAGCAGTAGGCTGCTTCATTTCAATATTTATTGGCACAGCAGTCGTCAGCATCACAGTAAAATTAACTTTCAGATACCCATCAAAAATGGCAAAACGGAAGGTGGACACTGAGAACCGGGGGTTTCAAACAAGGTGGGAGTCGGAGTATATGTTCACGGAGGTAGCTGGAAAACCTGTGTGTCTTCTGTGTGGAGAAAGTGTGGCGGTACTGAAAGAGTATAATCTGAGACGACATTATGAAACGAAACACGCGGACAAAAACAAGAATATGGACATGGAACAAAGGCTACAAAAGGCAGAGGAATTAAAACGAGGCCTCAAATCTCGACAGGCTCTGTTCAAAAAAGCCAAATCACAAGGCCAGGCTGCTGTCAAGGCCAGTTTTATTTTGGCAGAAGAGATCGCTAAATCAGCCCGGCCATTTACGGAGGGGGATTTCATCAAAAACTGCATGATTAAAGTTTGTGACGAAGTTTGCCCAGAAAAAAGGCAACTCTTTTTAAATGTGAGTCTGAGCAGAAACACCATTGCCGAGAGAGTAGACCAGTTGTCCATCAATCTAAAAGAGCAGCTTGTGAAAAAGGGAAAAGATTTCATTGCATATTCCTTGGCTGTGGATGAGAGCACCGACATTTCTGACATTGCCCAGTTGTCAATTTTCATCCGCGGAGTGGACTCCAGCCTAAGCGTGACAGAGGAGTTTTTGGCTTTACGTCCTATGCATGGCACAACTACGGGGCATGATTTGTATGAAGAGGTGTCAAGATGTGTAAATGAGATGGAGCTGCCTTGGGAAAAACTCGTGGGTTTGACAACCGACGGAGCACCTGCGATGTGTGGACACAGGAGCGGACTGGTGGCGAAGATACGGGAAAAGATGCAAGAGGAAAACGCGACAGGTGAGCTGACAGCTTATCATTGTATCATACACCAGGAAGCGTTGTGCGGTAAAGCCTTGAAAATGGAGCATGTAATGAGCATCATCACGCGCACAGTTAACTTTATCAGAGCCAAAGGTTTGAATCACCGCCAGTTCAAGGCATTTCTGACGGAGTTAGAAACGGAGCATGGTGATTTGCCTTATCACACAGAGGTGCGATGGCTAAGCCAGGGAAAGGTGCTTCAAAGATGTTTCGAGCTTCGTGAGGAGATTTGTCTGTTCTTGGACAGCAAAGGGAAAGACACAACACAACTCCGAGACGAAATGTTTCTGTGTGAAATGGCTTTTCTGTGTGACATTACGAGTCATCTGAATGCAATGAACTTGCAGCTGCAGGGTCGGGATCATGTCATCTCTGATATGTACAGTACAGTGAAGGCATTTAAAACCAAACTGACTCTGTGGGAGACGCAGATGCGGAAAGAAAATTTGAGCCACTTTCCCAGCTGCCAGACCATGAAAGAGAAGCTCTCTACCAGTGCGTTCCCGAGCGCACAGTTGGCTGATAAAATAGGTATGCTTGCCGCTGACTTTCGACGCCGATTTGCTGACTTTGAAGCACAAAAAAGCAGGTTGGAACTGCTCGGTAACCCATTTGCTGTTGACGTGGAAAGCTCACCACCAAACCTCCAAATGGAGTTGATTGACCTCCAATGCAATGATGCACTGAGGGCAAAATATGCGGCAGTGGGTGCTGCGGAGTTCGCCCGTTTCCTCCCCGACACAATGCCCCAGCTGCGCATCCAGGCTGCTCAAACGTTGTCTATGTTTGGCAGCACATACCTGTGTGAACAACTGTTTTCTTTGATGAACCTGAACAAAACATCACACAGAAGTCGACTTACTGCTGAACACCTCCACTCAATTCTGAGGATTTCCTCAGCTCAGAGCCTTACCCCGAACATTGATGAACTTGTGGAAAAGATGGGACACCACCAAGTATCACCCTCAACCTCAAACAAGTGAACATTACTGTGCAATCACATATTTAGAGTTTTTACTCAGTTCAAGTTTAAAAGTTAAAGTTTAATATTTGTTTTCACTGCATGTTACTTCTCCTTAAACAAAGTGTTGTTTTTGATTAATAGATTTTTGCACTTTATTTTATTGTATTTCAATCCAATTATATTTTAAAAATATTTCAGTTGAGTGGATGATAGAAAATTGCTATTATTGTTTTTTTCTTTGAAGTAAATTTAGCCCACTTTTGCTAAAATAGAAAATATAGGCTACTGATGGTGCCTTGAATACCGGTTTCTTTCATTTAATGTTCATGTTATGGGGATTTTTATATAAAGGAAATTTGTCTTTTGTGTCTGTTGAAAATTAAAGATTACTGACAGAGCCATAAGAAAATATTGCTTTATTTATCTGATCATATTGGAATATATTTGTTAGGTTTTCAGTAGGTTCAATTAGGTTCACTAGACTATATGCGTCATTTAAAATTTTTTCAATGAACATTCGAACAGTCCGGCCCTCGGCTTGTAGCTAAATTTTTTATTTGGCCCTCCGTCCATTTGACTTTGACACCCCTGGAGTAAAGGGTCTGAATACTTATGTAAATGTATTTTATTTTATTTTGATAAATTAGCAAACATTTCTAACCTGTTTTTCTTTGTCATGATGTGTTAGTGTGTGGATTGATGAGGGGGAAACTATTTAATCCATTTTAGATTAAGGCTAATGTAACAAAGTGGAAAAAGTCAAGGGGTCTGAATACTTTCCAAATGCCCTGTATATACATATAATTGTCTGAAATGCTACTTAAGGGTTAATCAACGAGGGGCTATGAGTTCTTTGTAAAATAATGATTGACGTGGAAGGTGCATGTGCTCGGAGACGTGCTAGCGGAGTGGAACTGAACATCCACAGAGTTGCATTATTTTCCAAAGAATGCATAGTCCCGAGTTGATTATCCCTTTTCTACCATGGCTGTAATTTAACACATTTTCCACTAGAAATGTGTTCAACATCCACTGAAGTAGCTAGCAAGTTCATTTCACAGCTACAGTAGTTGTCGTGGTAACCAAACTTGCTAGTTTAGCTAACCAAAGCGACAGTCTTAGCTTGCTATTATGAAAATTGAATTCAGCAATTCCAATACTGTTTCCAATTCGACTTTTGTTTCAAAAGCAGCTCAAACAAAACATGTCAAATTAACTAAAGCCATTGAAGTTTACTGTGCAAATACAGTGTTATTTAAGCAATAATGTCCAAGGGGGTGTGGTATATGGCCAATATACCACAGCTAAGGGCTGTTCTTAGTCGCAGTAATAATAAATGTTTTGTCATACCCATGGTATATGGTCTGAAATAACACGTATTTTCCAATCAGCATTCAGTGCTCGAAACACCAAGTTTATAAAGGGAATTATAAACTGGGTGGTTCGAGCCCTGATTGCTGATTGTCTGACAGTCGTGGTATATCAGACCATATACCACGGGTATGACAACATTTATTTTTACTGCTGTAATTACTGCGACTAAGAACAGTCCTTAGCTGTGGTATATTGGCCATATACCACACCCCCTCGTGCCTTATTGCTTAAATAATCCACACTCTAGAATGCCCTTCTAGCCAATCATAAAGGACTATTCAACAATGCCATGGCATACACAGCTATCATATTCTTTGCGTAACTGCCACGTTATGTTTAGCTCGTATTGGCGGTTGAAATTAAATGCGAAAGGGTCCATTCAAATATTCATTTCAAACCAATCAAGACGAGCTATGAATTAAATGGCAATTACGCACAGAATAGGATACAGATGTGTTGCATTTGACAATGGAATACTATGCATACTTTTAACTTTCCTTAATCTTCCTGTCCTAACAGAGGATATCATTAGCAAAACTGCCAGACTGTTAGACTACCTTAGTCAGTTTACTTAGCCTGTAATAAAATAAACACATCTGAGATTTAATTCCACTAATTGTGGCAAACCAGCGTGCCTGGCACGGCTGTACGTGTTGATTCCAAATGCCACCAACGGATTGTGAAAATATCAAACGTTACCATTTCGCCTAATACATATAACTTTAAGCATGTATAAATTGTTACTTACACAAGGTGATCCTCTATCTCAATCGGTGCCATTTTAAACGTCCTCTTTCTTCGGTTACATTCCTCTTGTCATTTGTCAGTTTGTCTTCATGTCCTTAGTTGATTCGGAATTCCACTCAACTCAAATTCCTCCTCGAAGCGCACGACGCGTTCCCCTCTGTCCTGTCTCAAACCTAGACTGAATATAGGCAGAAATTGAATCGGGGTCCTTTAAAAGCACCCCTCTCCTCCTCAGCCACCCGTAGGTTATGCATGTCACACTGACGGAGAATCAGCAGCACAGTAGACCCTGTATGCATGTGGCTGTAGTGCTACGGCAGTGGCATACGTCCAATTCGAGCGCTAGAACGAGACCGTCTGTTGGACATCTACCCCGGAATCATTTTCTTGGGAGTTAAAACTGACACTTTTTCCCCCTACGAATAATAGATGTCCCTCGGTTAACGACCAGAAGTTTACTGGTAATAGAGAGGAGAACACAGATCTCCGTGCCAGCGTTATTTCACCCTGGTTAGTGTCTGGAGCGGAGAGACGTCGTGCGCTTTGCCAACCACGAGTTGATTTCCCGCCTTGTACTGGTGTATGGGTCCCATGTGCTGACAATCATAAGGTATTTTGCGGTTCCAGAACATAGCCTGCGTTTCAAACTCAAAAGACTTACCCTCGCCTTAAGCCATTGGGGGCATCCCCGGGGGCATCCCCGCGGCCATCTTAATCGTCGGTCCAAATGATTAGCCAAGCAAGGGAAGTTCGCAACGTAAGCCACTCAGCCCCCTTTTAATTGTGAGTGCACAATTATGTTCACTTCAAGGCCTGAAACGCCTCACAATTCAATTCCTGATGATGAGCCTGCCTGCCGCCCGGTACCATTGCCCCACCTCTGGTTTACTGACCTCTGCCTGCCTTGACCTGTTTATTGTTTAACTAGCTAATGTTGGCTGGCTGGCTGGCTCGTTAGCTAACGTTATGTGACATGTGTACAACGCCTGTTGAATATGGCCAGTGTTAGTAAACGTCTGCAAAAAAGCATAATGAAATTGTTGCCAGCAGAGCTGGTTAGGCTGTTCATGTTACCAAGAGGTAAACAAATCATCGGCCAAAGCGTTAAGTGTGCGTTTCGAGAGCGAAACAAGATGGGTGGGGCTAAAGCTTAGGGTGTGAACAATGTTGAATGGGTGTAGACACAGCAGATCTCTTCACTAGATAAAAAAACATTCAAAGGCGATTTTCTCAAAAGTGGGTTTACAAGTTGATAAGTTTTCTAAGCAGAATTACTTTCCCATTGTTCCTCAAAATGCAGTGTATGATATACCATTTTGTAGCTCTGAGTCTCTACTTTTGTATGATGTAGAAAACACAATTTCAAATTTTGCTACATAAGACCGAATCTAGGTGGTGAGTCAAATTGTCTATGTACACTGCTCTGTGGTGGAATCTGTAATTTTTTTACTTTTAAGACAGTGTAATTTGTGCCACAAACATTTGTGAATAATGACCAGCAGTGTAAATAAAATAATAAGCCAACAAATATTACTGCACTTACAAACTGTCTGACTAACCTTTTCAGGAACATCAATACCCCTTGGCCTTGGGTAGTAGATCATTCTTTATCCTATGCCAAACACATTCATTCACTGAGTCTAAATTATTAGGTCCAATGCAGCCATTTTTATCTAAATATCAAATAATTTCTGGTGTACAATTAAGTAACATTCAATTAAAATGGTCAAAAATAAGAAAAGAAATGCTTCTTAGCAAACAGCAATTTCTTAAGCAAGAATGTTGCTAGATGGAGAGGGGAAAACTGAAAACAAGCTGTTATTGGCAGAGAGGTTTGGAACTCTTTCTTTTTGGTCTATTAACAAATGTACTGCCTGATGTCACCAGGCAGGCCAAAAGTCCATTATTTTCTATTTATTAATGCCGTAGTTATAGGCTACATATCCGGGGGAAATCACTACAATAAATGTGCTTTAGCTGTCATCCTTGCCTGATATTGGCTACACTCTCTAGCTACTTCCCTCTTCTTACTGCATGAAAACAGACCTCGGCAAGTGTGAGCGGCTTGCAGGGTCGGCACTTGTCACCACAGCCACAACTCATAAACACTGCCTATTTATACAATTTATCTTCTTAAAATGTGATTTTAAACCTAATCTTAATCTTTAAAAAATGTAAAATCATGACTCATTATGATTTAGCAAATGTTTACTTTGTGTCTGTGCTAACTAGTGGAAACTGGCTTGCAGTGCAAACTCTCCCCATTGAGCAGTAGACTGTATCACGAAGACATCCAGATGGTTACTACCAATATTACAAGTAATTTATTGTGTAGGCTGCTATCCTACTGTCGCCAGCATACATTAGGCTCATCGATCCGGACGAGCTGTACAGGGCCATAAGCAAACAAGAAAATGTTCATCCAGAGACAGTGCTCCTAGTGGCCGGTGACTTTAATGCAGGAAAACTGAACCATTTTACAAAATGTTTACCAGCATATCACCTGTGCAAACAGAGGGGGAAAAAATATAGATCACCTATACTCCACTCAGAGAAACGCATAAAAAGCTATCCCTCATTTTTATCATGTATGAAGGTAAGACCCAGATGCAGACAGTGTCAAATTAACGATGGTTTAATCATCCAAAAGGTGCAGGCAATAGACAGTGCCAACATTGCCACAGTGCTGGGAGCTAACCAACCATGTTCAATGTTAACTAGCAAACATTAGGCTCTAACTAGAACAGCACACGGTGCTAGGAAACTAATAATAACGTCAGCTAGGGAGCCAGCCAGCTAACATTAGCTAGATAGCTAACAGTACATTTTAGCTCGAAATGAAACCGCTTTCTGTCAAAATTAGGAAACGTGTAATATCTGAAAATGTAGCTAGCTATCTTACATTTCTGTATACGTCATCGTGCATGGGCGCGTCTCCCTGTCAGGAATGCCATGCCACGGTTGCCCTTAGTTTGAAGATGTAATCTGGAGACAGGTGTTTCCTCCATCTCTTAGCTATTATACTCTAATTCCACAGATTTATAAACTTGATCCTCCAGAAAGTGGAGAGCCACACTTACAGTATGCTGCTTAACTACACAATACATTTTTTTAAAGCCGCGTTCGACAGGATTATCAACACAGACTGACGAGCTTCTATGGCAGACCAATCCTTTCTCCTCTCTCGGCATGTCCAGCCCACTCAGTAACTCAGCCAATCATGGCTAGTGGGAAGGTTGCTAACCTTTTCTGTGGCTTAACCAACAAGGCTTGTAATTTAACAATTTTATTTGTATTTACAGATGGCATACACATTTGTTATTAAGGCACATGAAAGTTCACATGTTCAAGAAGGCATTTCTGGCAAAAAAAATGCATTTTGATAAAATAATATTTTATTTTTACGTTCAAACGGCTCTCCTGTGAAGTCGGGACTTGCGACATACGCCTTCCACGGGGATTCAGGTGGCAAAAATAACCATCATTGGGACAGCGCACAGATGATTTCTGTGAGCGCTGGTGTGCCATCCTGAACAAATGCTCTATTGATTTAATGACATGAATAATGACATGAAAAATGATTTTATTGAAATGGATAACATGATTGAAGAGAAATGCACAGCTCTGCAAGGAGCTGTTAAGGATGATGGCATATTCAACGAACTGATGAAAACTAACCAAGCGCTCCAAGATAAGTTGTCTACAGAAATAAAGGAACTTAAAATCAAGAAATTCAACCAAGATAAAAAAGACAAAGTCTACTTCTGGAGAAACCCTGACAAGAGGTCCTGCTCCTCCTCTCCATGACAGACGCAGGAGGGATGCCGCTTACTTCTATCCACCCCAGTCTGACCAACATTCTACAACCAGCGCCTCATCTGCTTCCAGTGCCAGTTTTTTATCCAACGAGACTGGGTCGACGGAAGGGCGGAGGTGGCCGCGGGCACGCGCACCGACGAGATGCCGCACCCGACGAGGTAAGAAGAAACGACTACCAGAGGCAGAGGTGACCGTTCACACGGTCCCAGAACCCACGGGACTGAGTGTTTTTAATTTATCAAGCAAGATATTGAGCCCTGCTCATGTCTCATTGCTTAATAAAGGGTTATATTTTATGCCTACAACTCAGTGCAACAATTTTGATGTTAAGGTAGACATGTTTATGTTTTTTTTAGAAACATCCGTTTAAAGGAATAGCTTTAGCTCCCCTAATCGTATATTTTTACTGAACATGTAGGTTGCTCACCCGCACATATTCCGACTCCTTTTAGAAGTAAGAGTTATTTTGTACCTCCAGCCAAACGCAATCACTCTATTGAGACATATTGCAGACTTGTTGAAAAAGATGTTGTTCATCTCCTTAAGAACAAACAGGAGTACATATCTTTCCATAATTTACCAAAGGATGAAAAACAAGCTTTGCTTGATTTACAATCCGATACGTCAGTCCTTACCCGCCCTGCTGATAAGGGTGGGTTGGTTGTACTCATGGATAGGACAATTCATGTAAATGAGTGTCATAGACAACTGTTTGACAGCACCTTTTACAAGAAACTCAGAAGTGACCCCACTGCCCAATTTCAGAACATGATCTTTACTGTCCTAGATGGGTATTTAAGTTCTGGTCAGATAATCAAAAAAGAACACGACTTTTTGGCTATTCAACACCCTAAAATTGCCACGTTCTATACTTTGCCGAAATTACACAAGAATGTTACAAAACCTCCAGGGGGCGCCCTATTGTAGCGGGCATTGATGCAGTAACTGCCCCTCTATCGACTTTTGTTGACTTTTTTATTAGACCACTCGCAGAACAGCTCCCCTCCTTTGTAAAGGACACCAGCAGTGTGATCTCTATTATTGAATCTCTTGATCCTCTCCCTGATAATAGTTTGTTAGTTACTTTTGATGTTAAGTCGTTATACACAAATATTCCACACGAGGGCGGTATTGAAGCTATGGAACATTTTCTTGTGCAACTTGACCCTAATGAACTACCTTCCAGTGCATGCATTATAACATTGGCTGAAATAGTACTCACACACAACTACTTCATGGATCTAAATGATTTCTTTATTCAGACGAAGGGTACTGCTATGGGATCCCCCATAGCTCCTAACTATGCTCATTTGTATGTGGGTTACATGGAGATAGTCTATTTTCAATCCTCTCAACAAAAAAATTCTTGCCTAACATCATTATTTGGAAACGTTATATTGATTATATTTTTGTTCTATGGAGGGATGATGCAAAACAGCTCCAGGCGTTCCATGCTTTTCTTGACTCCTGTTCTGAGCATCTGAGATTTACTATGCAATCTGATACACGTCAATTCAGTTTTCTTGATCTTCTGATCTTGTGTGAAGTAAATGTTAAATACACTGATCTTTACAGGAAACCTACTGATCGTAACAGTTTGTTGAGGGCTGATAGTTGTCACCCACTTCCCTTGAAAAACAGTTTGCCCTACAGCCAATTCTGAATCGAATCAAAATAATTTGTAAAAAACTCAGATCAGATTTCAAATCGAAATACGGCTGAGACGCAAGGAAAATTCAAGGAGAGGGGGTACAAAAATGGTCAGATTAATACTGCCATTGAGAAAATTCAAAACAAAACGAGACATGACCTTTTTCAAGGTCAGTCTCGCAAAAAGAAGCATTCTTGCATTCTAACTACACTCTATTCAAAGTGCTCTGAACAAATTAAGGGAATCGTTCACAAACATTGACACATTCTAAGATCCGATGATAGTATCGGTAATGTGTTTTCGGACCTTCCCTTGGTCGTATTCTCGCAGGGCAGAAACGTCAGAGATCAATTGGTAAACTCTGATTTACCAACCTAAGATATCCCTGCACAACATGTATTTGCGCCCATATTGGATGGAAACTACAAGTGCAATGGCTGTGCTCAATGCAATGGCACTTATAAATGTAGATCCTTCAAACACCCCCAAACAGGGAAACAGATCCCATTCAAAGGTGTTATCACATGCTCCACTAAGGCAGTTATTTATCTTATAACTTGTCCTTGTGGTACAACTTATGTGGTTAAAACAAAGCGTGAATTAAAAGTACGTATCTCAGAGCATCGTAGCTAGGTGCAAAAACTTACCCAGTTGCGGCCCACTTTTGGAAGCAAACCACTCGATTTCGTCTCTACGTTCTATTGGCATCGAACATTTCACCCTCCCTAGGAGGGTGGGTGACCTCAACAATTTATTGTTAAAACGAGAGGCTGCCTGGATCTTTAACTTAAAGATCCTTGCTCCCTTCGGTCTCAATGTAGACTTTGATCTGAAGCCATTCTTGTGATTATTGTGATTTTGCTATTGTATATGTTTGTAGGCTTATGTAGCCAAATTGTATGTATGATCGTACGCTATCTATTTTAATATATGAGAATTAAGCAAATATCAGGCCACACCCGCCCATGATTACAGACACCTGTGTGTGTCTTTTGACACTATATAAATGAGTCACCCTGCAGTGTTTGTCATTATACCCTGATGAAGACAGCTTGTCTGTCGAAACGTTGGCATAACATTTTTGCATCTGAGCTCATAGAGTGTGCGGCTCTCCTTTATTTTTTTAAGTGTTCCACTCCGCTAGCCAGCACCTCGCCTAAATAGGTGTGCTTTTCTTTCTTTTCAAGACGGCATTTCTGCCAAAAAATGCATTTTGATTAAATAATATTTTTTTACGTTCAAACGGCTCTCCTGTGAAGTCGGGACTTGCGACATACGTCTAGTTTCCTGAATCGGGTCAACATATGAGCACATTCGTCCAACCTTAACAGATGGCTAATACAGAAAAAGAGAATTTATGGATTCTAGTAACACCATAACTTTCACAGATACAGAGACAGGTACAAGCATGATGGCGTCAGTCTTTTTTTGACTATCTAATGACACCTACTGATATGGACTATTAATGCAGGTTTGGTTAGAATAGAGTGCAATATAATTCAATCAAATCTACTTCATTAAAAGGGAGATATTTTTTATGGAAATGTTGAAAGTAGTTTATTTAATGATTGATTGCCAGTGAACCAACCTCTGGTGGGCCAAATGGAGACCAGGAAAACAACACAAGGTTAGTGGTTTTATGATTTATACAAAAAAAGTCTACTGTGTATAGTATTAAATGTAACCCTGCCTTGTTACAAGGTCTACTGTGTATTGTATTAAATGTAATCCTGCCTTACATAAAGCTTACAGAACGAACAATTGCAGAAGATCACTTTAATCAGATTAACAAATAATAGGTTTTATGACATAACATTTTAACTTTGCTACATTGAAACGGTCTCTTTTTTGTTTTTCAAAGTCCACTGCTTAACATTGTGTGTGTATAGAGTGAAATTAATATTTAAAGACATTGTAACCATTCTTTGCATAACACTCAGCCTTGCTATATTAGTTCAGTAAACTACAGAGTATGATGTCCATTGAAGTTGTTGTCTCTGGATCTTTTGATATCAGATTCAGAATGATAACAAGGTCTGTGGTATTTTGAAAGGGTTTGATCCACCTTAGGCCAGGAATGTTTCCAATTCATATGACCAGACAAGGAAAAACCCCAGCCCAATAGTCATAGCACAGATGAAAAGGGAAGCTATCTATAATAATAATATTTTGTCATAGCCTACAAATAGGACCCAGAGTTTTGCCTGACCAGGTCATGCGATCAGGAAAAACTCCAGGCCCCAGAAAAGATGCATGCAAATTTTGCCATACCAGTTTTGAACCTGTGGTGCCTCTGCCCTGCGAGGCGCAGGCGACAGCAGCAGCAGGTGGCTCAACCTATCAACCGTAGCAACCCAGGGTGTCAAAAACAATTTTGAAATTTGATGTTTGGAGCAACTTCAAAATCTGACGTTTGGAGAAAGTGGACAAACCTCTGAAGTCAAATTGGTCAAACCGTGAGATCTTGTTGTGATTGATGCTTTTACATGGGGTCATGCCATGTTTCTGTCTATAATGTTTATAATGATAATTATAATTCAATTGTACCAATAGTAAGTAGTACTATTGATGTGTAATTCATTATATAATGTATTGTGTCAATTCTACGCAAGGCAAAAACAGGATTGCATCCCAAATGGCACCTTATCCCCTTCATAGTGCACACATTTTGACCAGGGCCCATAGAAAGGAATGCACTGTGCAGCAAATAGAGTGCCATTTGAGATGCAACACCAGAACTCTTCACACTAAAATCTAATGACTTTGATACAGTGCATCTGTAATAAATTATAGTGCAATACAATACACCAGTCTTTCTGGTATAGTTCATTTAGTCTGAATTTTACATTTTAGCCTATTGAGACATTGATCCAAAGCAACGGTTACGTGCAGACACACACACACACACACACACACACACACACACACACACACACACACACACACACACACACACACACACACACACACACACACACACACACACACACACACACACACACACACACACACACACAGCCTTTCAAAGCATTTCATGGCTACAGATGAGTGCTACAGGGCAGTAGTCATTTGGACAGGTTACCTTTGCATTCTTGGGGACAGGGAATATGTTGGTCTGTTTGAAACATAGTTATTACAGACTGGGTCAGGGAGAGGTTGAAAATGTGATTCATATGGATTTATTTGTGATTGTTAACCTGTTTAAACAGTTTGCTCACTTAAGCCACTGAGAGCAAGATCACACAGCAATCTGGAAAAACAGGGGCATTCACGCAAGACACAGTGTTATATTCCTCGATGCGAGCATAGAAGGCATTTAGCTCGTTTGGGAGTTCTGCATCGCTGAGCAACTCACGGCTGGGTTTCCTTTTGTAATCTGTTATCGTCTGGAAGCCCTATCACATACAACAAGCGTCAGAGTCGGTGTAATAGGATTACACCTTCCTCCTATATTTTCCTTTTGCATGTTTGAAGTCTCATCCGAGGTTGTAGCGGGCTTTCTTGTCCGCGTGTTCATTCCTTGGAGTAGCTCTAACCTTTAGTCCAGCGCAGATATTGCCTGTAATCTATGGTTTTTGGTTTGGGTACATTCTTACAGTCACTGTGGGAACCACAACGTCTATGCGCTTATTGAGGAAGCCTGTGACTGTTGTGGTAAACTCCTCAATGCTAACGGATGAATCCCTGCACATATCCCAGTGTTGTATCCTCACGTCTGCTTGAGTGCATCACCGGTACTTCCTGTTTGAGCTTTTGAGTGAGCAGTTTCTTGTATGTTTATGGGCCCATACAGTTTGTTGAGAGCCAGAGTGGTGTTGGCTTGTAGAAGGATGTAGACAGCCGTGATAATTACGGATGAGAACTCTCTTGGTAGATAAAATGGTCTGCAGCGTCTATGCCTACAGTGTTTTGGTAGCCCATAGAACAAGGAATAGGGTCCGGTTTGAACAGTGGAACAGCTGAGTCAGAGTTGAAGTCGATCGGATGTCCAGAAGTGCTTGATGGTCATATGGGACAATAGTATGACATTTCTGTAGAAATAATAATTATATATGTGGTGAGGTCGGTGGCTGGGTAGGCACTGGCTGTGATCAAAGCCAGATTTACTCACAAATAAACCTTAAAGAAGCCCACGTTCACCATACAACAGAAAGCTCCAACAAACAGTGACGTAGGCTATTAACTGAAAATGACAATTTTCACCAAATGCAAATACCAATGTAGCCAAGATACATACGCGATAGCCTTCGATGGCCGCATATTTCATATCATCTGATAAAATGACACAGTGCTCAAATGGGCTCAGCCATAGACTGATGTAACATCCACAGTTACAACCAATTGGTGGCACTACAGACAGATATATGGACACATTTCATCCGAATAGTTTGCAATGCAAACTCAATAGCCTTTCACAATGGATTTACAATTCTTCCACTGTGTGCAGTGCCTGGTGTCACAGACCCACTCACAAAACAAGTAGTATCAGAAGCAAGCGCTGCATCCTTCTCACTGCCATTATCACTGTTTTGATCATCCATGAACAGGTTGGGTAGATCCAGATCAGAGTCTTGGAGGCCTGCATCCAAATCAGGCCCAAGACCTCTGTAGGTTGCCATGCTTCGGCATGTGTGAACACCTAGCTGTTGTCTAGAGTCGTGCGGGAGTTGTACGGCTTGAGTTTGTCTTGATGAACAACCTTCACCTTCGTTCTCGGACTCTTTTGGATCCGGTAAACCAAGTCGTCTAGCTGTCACAGTATGAAGTAAGGACCCTCATAGGATGGTAGGAACTTCCTAACTTTGTCCAGCACCCCATTTGTTCCATTAATTAAGAACCATACTGTGTCACCGTGTCCTTGCAACATTCTTGTCATACTGCTTTTTTGGCACGCTCCACAGACTGACCCAGCGCATCCCTTGCAATCTGGTGAGCAACTTCCAATCTGTCTCGTAGCTGTGCAACATACTGTGTAGGGGTCTTGGCATGCTTATGATCAGATGAAAAGCTAGCCACCAGGTCGATGGGTCCTGTTACTTCTCTTCCAAGGAGCATCATGTGCGGAGTGAACCCTATTGAGTTGTGCTTTTGGTGCCAGTAGTATCGTGTCTGCAGCCGGGCAAGTGTGCATTCCATGCCAAAGTTACCGCCTACTGGGCCATCATGCATCTGCTTCATGATGTCCATCCAGAACACACGAGGTAGAGGTATCTCTGGGTAAAACACTGCACCTTTTTGTACAGTAGACGTGCCGTAAGAGAATGCCGTCCTTGACATAGTCTCTTCCACTAGCTCCAATAGGCCTTAGTCGCTGGCCTGAAAGGCGCTACATACCCCCCCACGATGGGCGTTCCTGTCCTTCCTATAGCCATCTCTTGACGGGCCCATGTCAGAGTCAGTCATCTGAGCTTGACGTAATTCCTCAGTAGTCCGTCCATGGAACAGAACAGTGTCACTTGCATCGGTGAGGCGAATCTTCTCCACATCTGACGTGTCCTCTTCACTGTCCCGATGACCCAAATCCACGTCGAAGGCAGATCCAGAAGCTCCAGGAAGTGCAGGCTGTAGCCTGGGGTCTTCTCCTACCCCCACTGAGCGGAGCTCCATAGAAGTAGCTTCCACAGCATAATCAGCTATGCTGGGGCTGAGGTCACACTGCACTTCCTGGTGCCTGAAATGGTCATTGTTCTAAGTAGGGTCCTGTATAGTGCAGGAGGCAAGTCTCGCAGCAGGGCCTCCTGAACAGGACTTCAGCATTTTCATGGTGACATCCTGGATGATGTATGACCTTGAAGTTATTCAAATTCATGTTTGCCTTTGGATGGGAACACTGTAAAAAAAATCCAACTTAACCAATAGCTTAATCACTGGTTTTATGTGAGTTGAGCGGACTTCAAAAAGAGAGTTTGAGCTAATGTGTTAAAGATTGTTTACTCAACAAACTCTGCTCGAAGTGAGCTGGGTTTGAACAAGCTTGTTGTGTAAAATTACAAATTAATGTTCACTCAAAACCACGCCTAACATTATCATATTTCCCAGCATGCTCTATTATATGTTGATTTTCAGAATTGTTTGTTTCAATACCAGTGTTCTTGCATGTACATTGATTGGTTGAATAATTCTATGGTACACAAACATAAATAACATACATTTTCTAAAGTAATCCAATCTGTTAGTAATTGGATTTATTGCACCCGTTACTGAGATGGCTGTTCACGTTCATGATTTAGGTAGTGTCAATAACCAATCTGTGCTACCTCTGCAGTCATTCTCAATGCGGATTGCAGGTGATTAAAAGTTCCAATTGTTGTCTATCCTCACTCCTGTAATTCCTCAGTCCTGTAGGAATTACACATCACTTTGCATGACAGCATAATGTGACTTGCATGCTTGATGTGGCCTGTAAACCAGGAGTTTCAGACCACTGTGTTAGAGTGTAACTAGGCCCTCATATACAGTATGTAATGTATTGTCATGAACAGTTAAATGTTAAAGGTAACATTCACTTTCACACTCACTTGGTGAAGCCTACAGGAGAGAAAGACATTAAATACAACAACCATGTCTCTGTCGCTAATGAATAGAGTCATGAGTGGTAAGTACAATTCAATCAAAAAGCAAGGCATACTGAGAAATATACAAATGAAATAAGGTAGAATAAATTCTCAAGTTGAATTATATGTTCACACAACCTAACATTTCAAGTTGAGTGAACCTACAATACAACTTGAGAATGTTTGTTTGTTCAGCTATATGTCCAAATGTTCAGCAAACTCAATTGTACATTGTAGGTTCTACCTGTACCTCTGCTCTGATTGTGTCTGTCTATCTCTCCAACATCACCAAGACATATTCATCTGCAATGTGTTTGATTGACAGATGTTATTATCCTTACCAATGTATTAGCCCAAGTTGCTAGAACACAAATAATGCTTGACCACTTAGATCATTTGCGTGCGTGCGTGCATGCGTACGTGCGTGCGTGTGTGTGTGTGTGTGTGCTTGCATGTACAACACCAGTCAAAAGTTTGGACACACAGACTCATTCCAAGGTTTTTCTTTATTTTTACTATTTTCTATATTGTAGAAAAATAGTGAAGACTTTCAAAACTATGAAATAACACATGGAATCATGTAGTAACCATAAAAGTGTTGAACAAATCAAAATATATTTCAGATTCTTCAAAGTAGCCACCATGTGCCTTGTTGACAGCTTTGCACACCCTTGGCATTCTCTCAACCAGCTTCATGAGGTAGTCACCTATAATTACATTTACATTTAAGTCATTTAGCAGACGCTCTTATCCAGAGCGACTTACAAATTGGTGCATTCACCTTATGATATCCAGTGGAACAACCACTTTACAATAGTGCATCTAACTCTTTTAAGGGGGGGGGGGGTTAGAAGGATTACTTTATCCTATCCTAGGTATTCCTTAAAGAGGTGGGGTTTCAGGTGTCTCCGGAAGGTGGTGATTGACTCCGCTGACCTGGCGTCGTGAGGGAGTTTGTTCCACCATTGGGGTGCCAGAGCAGCGAACAGTTTTGACTGGGCTGAGCGGGAACTGTACTTCCTCAGAGGTAGGGAGGCGAGCAGGCCAGAGGTGGATGAACGCAGTGCCCTTGTTTGGGTGTAGGGCCTGATCAGAGCCTGAAGGTACGGAGGTGCCGTTCCCCTCACAGCTCCGTAGGCAAGCACCATGGTCTTGTAGCGGATGCGAGCTTCAACTGGAAGCCAGTGGAGAGAGCGGAGGAGCGGGGTGACGTGAGAGAACTTGGGAAAGTTGAACACCAGACGGGCTGCGGCGTTCTGGATGAGTTGTAGGGGTTTAATGGCACAGGCAGGGAGCCCAGCCAACAGCGAGTTGCAGTAATCCAGACGGGAGATGACAAGTGCCTGGATTAGGACCTGCGCCGCTTCCTGCGTGAGGCAGGGTCGTACTCTGCGAATGTTGTAGAGCATGAACCTACAGGAACGGGTCACCGCCTTGATGTTAGTTGAGAACGACAGGGTGTTGTCCAGGATCACGCCAAGGTTCTTAGCACTCTGGGAGGAGGACACAATGGAGTTGTCAACCGTGATGGCGAGATCATGGAACGGGCAGTCCTTCCCCGGGAGGAAGAGCAGCTCCGTCTTGCCGAGGTTCAGCTTGAGGTGGTGATCCGTCATCCACACTGATATGTCTGCCAGACATGCAGAGATGCGATTCACCACCTGGTTATCAGAGGGGGGAAAGGAGAAGATTAATTGTGTGTCGTCTGCATAGCAATGATAGGAGAGACCATGTGAGGATATGACAGAGCCAAGTGACTTGGTGTATAGCGAGAATAGGAGAGGGCCTAGAACAGAGCCCTGGGGGACACCAGTGGTGAGAGCACGTGGTGCGGAGACAGATTCTCGCCACGCCACCTGGTAGGAGCGACCTGTCAGGTAGGACGCAATCCAAGCGTGGACCTTGCCGGAGATGCCCAGCTCGGAGAGGGTGGAGAGGAGGATCTGATGGTTTACAGTATCAAAGGCAGTATCAAAGGCAGCCGATAGGTCTAGAAGGATGAGAGCAGAGGAGAGAGAGTTAGCTTTAGCAGTGCGGAGCGCCTCCGTGACACAGAGAAGAGCAGTCTCAGTTGAATGACTAGTCTTGAAACCTGACTGATTTGGATCAAGAAGGTCATTCTGAGAGAGATAGCAGGAGAGCTGGCCAAGGACGGCACGTTCAAGAGTTTTGGAGAGAAAAGAAAGAAGGGATACTGGTCTGTAGTTATTGACATCGGAGGGATCGAGTGTAGGTTTTTTCAGAAGGGGTGCAACTCTCGCTCTCTTGAAGACGGAAGGGACGTAGCCAGCGGTCAAGGATGAGTTGATGAGCGAGGTGAGGTAAGGGAGAAGGTCTCCGGAAATGGTCTGGAGAAGAGAGGAGGGGATAGGGTCAAGCGGGCAGGTTGTTGGGCGGCCGGCCGTCACAAGACGCGAGATTTCATCTGGAGAGAGAGGGGAGAAAGAGGTCAAAGCACAGGGTAGGGCAGTGTGAGCAGAACCAGCGGTGTCGTTTGACTTAGCAAACGAGGATCGGATGTCGTCGACCTTCTTTTCAAAATGGTTGACGAAGTCATCCGCAGAGAGGGAGGAGGGGGGAGGAGGGGGAGGAGGATTCAGGAGGGAGGAGAAGGTGGCAAAGAGCTTCCTAGGGTTAGAGGCAGATGCTTGGAATTTAGAGTGGTAGAAATTGGCTTTAGCAGCAGAGACAGAAGAGGAGAATGTAGAGAGGAGGGAGTGAAAGGATGCCAGGTCCGCAGGGAGGCGAGTTTTCCTCCATTTCCGCTCGGCTGCCCGGAGCCCTGTTCTAATAATAATAAAGTAATAATGCATTTCAATTAACAGGTGTGCCGTGTTAAGTTAATTTGTGTTATTTCTTTCCTTCTTAATGTGTTTGAGTCAATCAGTTGTGTTGTGACAAGGTAGGGGTGGTATACAGAAGATAGCCGTATTTGGTAAAATACCAAGTCCATATTACGGCAAGAACAGCTCAAATAAGCAAAGAGAAATGACAGTCAGTTATTAAGACATGAAGGTAAGTCAATCCGGAAAATGTCAAGAACTTTGAAAGTTTCTTCAAGTGCAGTTGCAAAACATTATCGAGCGCTATGATGAAACTGGCTCTCATGAGGACCGCCACAGGAAAGGAAGACCCAGAGTTACCTCTGCTGCAAAGGATAAGTTCATTGTTACCAGCCTCAGAAATTGCAGCCCAAATAAATGCTTCACAGAGTTCAAGTAACAGACACATCTCAACATCAACTGTTCAGAGGAGACTGCGTGAATCAGGCCTTCATGGTCGAATTGCTGCAAAGAAACCATTACTAAAGGACACCAATAATAAGAAGAGATTTGCTTAGGCCAAGCAATGGACATTAGACCGGTGGAAATCTGTCCTTTTAGTCTGATGAGTCCAAATTTGAGATTTTTGGTTCCAACCGCCATTTCTTTGTGAGACGCAGAATAGGTGAACGGATGATCTCCTCATGTGTGGTTCCCACCGTGAAGCATGGAGGAGGAGGTGTGATGTGTGGGGTTGCTTTGCTGGTGACACTGTCTGTGATTTATTTAGAATTCAAGGCATGGCTACCATAGCATTCTGCAGCGATACGCCATTCCATCTGGTTTGCGCTTAGTGGGACTATCATTTGTTTTTCAACAGGACAATGACCAAAACACACCTCCAGGCTGTGTAAGGGCTATTTGAGAGTGATGGCGTGCTGCATCTGATGACCTGGCCTCCACAATCACCCGACCTCAACCCAATTCAGATGGTTTGGATTGAGTTGGACCGCAGAGTGAAGGAAAAGCAGCCAACTTCTCTCGTCACAATTCTATGGGCTAAAGCAAGGGTTTCTCAAACCTCTGCTCCGGGAGATGTATTTTAACTATTCCACAGCTAGCACACCTGATTAAACTTGTCAATTAATCATCAAGCCATTCAATAGATTAATCAGGGGAACTAGCTCAGGGTTACAACAAAATTGTGAAATGTCTGAGGAGAGGTTTGAAAATCACTGGGGTAATGAATTACCCGACTATAACCGTCAATGAGTAGTTTGGAATGTCGCTAAAGCTATACTTCATAGCTGTGGTTCAGAAAATATTACTGCTGATCCAGTGTAAAAGCTGAGTTAGATGCCACTTTACATTTAATGTACACACAGAAAGCATTAACAAAGCATTACTATTAGAAGGGCATGTATTTTGATGACACAAAATATGTGGGAAACAATGTAACTGATGAGTAGGCATGAATTATATAACACTACCATTAAAGTATTGAGGTACATGCACTAATCCATCCTTTCTCTGCTTTCTGTCTCTACCTCTCTTCACCCACCCTCCTGCCCATCCAACCATCTATCCGCCCGAAGGTTTTCTCAGTTTAATTGATTGGATGAAAACAATTATAGTCCAACGATTCCAGCCACCAAACCTTGGTCACTATGTTGATTGGCTGCAGAAGGGCATGTGTTCCCCTGACACACAGCACACAGTGTCAAGTCAGATGGAGAGAAGAGATTCTTTCTATAGGGAAAACACTAGCTACACTGTCTCTCTGTCCTCTCTGTGTGTGTGAAAATGTCTTGTTTCAGTTGACTGTTTGTGAGTGTGAAGATGTTTATGAACGTTTAACTGCAGTTTAGGCTGGTCAGGTTCACCTACCAAAAGTGGTGTAGTCAGCAAGCCATCGGGATTGACAGCTGAAGAGGGTGTGAGACAGATGAGCTGCATGTGAGTGAATGAGACACTTCGCCAGTCCAACGTGATCTCAGGGCAATTCGTATTTTTTTGTATGTAAATCTGTATCATTCAAGTCAAATCAAATTGTATTTGTCACATGCGCCGAATACAACAGGTGTAAACCTTACAGTGAAAGGCTTACTTACAAGCCCTTAACTTCTCTAGGGTAGGGGGCAGCATTCGGAATTTTGGATGAAAAGCATGCCCAAATTAAACTGCCTGCTTTTCGGGCCCAGAAGATATGATACGCATATAACTGGTAGATTTGGATAGAAAACACTCTAAAGTTTCCAAAACTGTTAAAATAGTGTCTGTGAGTATAACAGAATTACGCGGATCATTTACGTTGGCGGTTAGGGAACTAATGACAAAGGTTAGGTGAATTTACTTAGCATGTTAGGTGAATTGTGTTAGGTTTAGAATAAGGGTTAGGGGAAAGGTTAGCTAAAATGCTACAGTTGTCCCCAACACAACTCTAACATGGAACCTTTGGATTGCTGAACTTTCTCGGATTTACGCCTACCCATCCTCCCCAAACCTCCCTACTTTTGATTCTGTTTCAAGTAACTAAACCATTAGCAGGTACACACGTCTTGGAGGTGCTCAGAACTACGTAAAGTAGACAATATTTTGTATAGCTCTGAGGCCATGCTGGCCAGTCAATAAGAGAAGAGGGCTACGGGGAAACTAGACAGACTTCGCCGGATAAGAGGAATAGAGGCTACGGTAAAGAGCTGCTCACGTCAAAAGTGAAGGGGAGCGCGAATCGTCACGCACGACAGGCCTGTCTGCTGAGCAGTTGTGCTAAAGTCCTCGCCATCTTGAGGGAGGCCTAGACGCTTGAATATAGAGCAGTTTTGCCCTGCCAAAACTGGGACAAAGAAAATACGGGAATAATTTAGGTTATTAGTGACTGAACATTCATTATTGAACTAAGTGGTTTGAGATAACAGAAAAGACATAAATGAATGTAACTTATTCTGGTGTTACTGTTACATGTTGATCACTAAGTTTAAAGGGTGATGTTGAAATACGGCAGAGGAACAGTGGGTTAACTGCCTTGTTCAAGGGCAGAACGACAGATTTTTATCTTGTCAACTCATGGATTTGATCTTGCAAACATTTGTTTACTAGTCCAACACTCCAACACTTTAACCACATACAAATCATTCAAATCCAGACGGAAAATATTTACACAAGAAGCAACCTAATATCACCCATCAAACTCTCAGTCATTTAGTAAGTTCACCATTCTGCGATTGGTGAACCACCACCTGGCACCCCAGGCAGACTAAAGCTGATGCTCTAATTATTTTAAAGATTTCAAATAGTATTTGAACCCAGTTCTGGTGTGCTGACCGTGTGTGTGCGTGTGCGTGCTTGCCTGTGTATGTATGTATGTATGTATGTATGTATGTATGTAAGTATGTATGTATGTATGTATGTATGTATGTATGTATGTATGTGTGTGTGTGTGTGTGTGTGTGTGTGTGTGTGTGTGTGTGTTCATAATGAATGACTTTGGGTTGTTATGGAGAGGTCGTAGCCCACGAGCTTCGCCACAGGCAGAGACAGCTGGATAGGTCAATGCAGGGTTAACTTTACCACATCAGGAATCAGGCGGAGTGTTTGTGTGTGTTGTTAGAGCATCCTCATACATAATGAACATGTAATAAAGTGGGTCATGATTAACTGACTTTGCCATGCACGCTAATATAGCTAAGAATTCATGTATGTGCGCGTGTGTGCAAATCACAAGTGACATTAGATAACACACTACTTTTTGAAAAAGAGTCAAAAGTCAAAAGTACGGGATGTGGTTGTGGTCAAAAGTAGAGGACTGTATAAGGAATAGGGTTCCATTTCAGACACTCTGTAGCTCTCTCTTCTCTACAGACTAATGTAAAGTAAGGGAAGCAGATAACATCACGTGACCTTTGTCTCTCATCGAGCGACCAGGGAGAGGGTGGTCAGATAGAATCATATCAAAGAACGGAAGAGAGGAGCGAGGAAAAGGGCTGGAAGGAGAGGAAGGGAAAAGAGGATGGGAGAGAGGAGAGGGGATATGAAGCTGTGTTCAGACTAGACTGGCTTTTTACACTTTCTGTGCCAAAAATCTCTGTTTCTGTTTGTATTGTAAATCTGTGTGTTGTTATTGTGTAAATGAGAACTTGTTGTCAGGTTAAAGAACAAAGAATGTTCAAATACATGGAGAGAGAGAGAGAGAGAGAGAGAGAGAGAGAGAGAGAGAGAGAGAGAGAGAGAGAGAGAGAGAGAGAGAGAGAGAGAGAGAGAGAGAGAGAGAGAGAGAGAGAGAGAGAGAGAGAGAGAATTTTTACGGTGGAAGGATTTGTACAGACAGATGTGCTGGTGTCAGCTCTAGTTAGCCTCATCACACATTCAGTATTCAACATATCCTTTTGCCCCTCACTGCCCCTCCTTTAACCCGCCACCACCACATCACTGTGTGTATGTGTAACTCTCCACCACCACACCATCACAGAGCTTTACACTGGTCCCTCCCTCCAGATCTGGGTCAAATATACTGATTAAAAAATATAAACGCAACATGCAACAATTTTAAAGATGTTATTGAATTACAGCTCATAGATGGAAATCAGTCAAATCCAATAAATTCATTAGACCCTAATCTATGGATTTCACATAACTGGGCAGGGACGTGTGGGAATTTTCCAGTACCTATACAGTTTTCTTAGAGTAGTAAGCAGAATCAATGCAGGGTTGACCATTAGACATGTGTAAACAGAATGTAAGCAGAATACATGTGATTGTGCAAAACTGGATCAAAACAGGCCTAGTCATTTTGGGTCATGCTTGATCTTGTGAAGGCCTTTGGACAGGAACATTGGTTAAGATGTTATTTGGCCACTTTAGTTGTGATACAAACTTTATCAAAATATATAAGCCTATGGGCTAGGCTACATGAGTTGTCAGACTGATTTGAAAAAGTCGCAAAAAAAGGTATTGTTTGTTGCCTTATGCTGGGGATCATTCACAAGTGATAGGCTATTGTCATCCATCAGACTATTCTTGATTTAATCTTGTCTTTACATATACTAAATAATATATTTGTGAAATTTGTTTTGATTTAGAATTAACCGTTATCATGCCCCTGTCTCGGAACAGGGGGAGCGGAAAAAATACATGTCATCTATGCACTTAAATAGCGAATAGAGGACGTTTTTCCCATAGTTTATTTTCATGCCAGCCAGGTAGGCTATACTACTGTTGTAAAGATAAGCAATGTGCATAATATTAGGAAAGCTGAGAAATAAATATAGTAGGCCTAGCCTATAGAAAACTGATGGGATCCTCCTCTTTTTAAAAATAGATGCCATCACTCTATTTTCTCTCGCAATTGCACAGCCTATTGAAATGTTGCGCAACATGAGCTCATGGGCTGTCATGAAGTGTTGGATTAGATTTTCGATTACATTTGCATTGATGTCAGAGTGATTAGAGGGACAATATAGAGTGCTGAGTACCAGGCAGTTAGCAAGTTTGGTAGGCTACTAATGACCAACAGCAGCATCAGAGCTTGGAGAAGCCTAATTACCGTGACTTAGCGGTCTCGTGGAATTTGACTGCATTCATGACTCGTGACCCCCGGTGTGGCTGTAATACGGTCACCGCAACAGCCCTATTTGTACATATGGACCATTTCTGGGATCTTTTATTTCATCTCATGAAACATGAGACCAACACTCTAAATGTTGGGTTTATAAACTCATTCTGATTTGCTAGGCCCGGCTCCTCAGTGGGTGGGCCTGTGCCCTCCCAGGCCCACCCATGGCTGCGCCTGTCGTGGAAATATTCAGTCAATAATATTTTCCAAATACCGGAGCTTGTGGGTTCAAATAGACTTTATTACAAAGTAACAAAAGCCGAGCTGGTTCATGAAGCAACTGATCTTTCCAGTCTCAGCACTCTCCATTTATACAGTTTTACCCTTACATAACATACATAGTCCCTCCACTTTATGTAAATGATTAATATCCTTTAGCCTTGGCCACCCTTATCTTTTTGCCACCCTTATCTTTTTGCCACCCTTATCTTGTGGCCTGCTGGAGGTCATTTTGCAGGGCTCTGGCAGTGCTCCTCCTTGCACAAAGGCGGAGGTAGCGGTCCTGCTGCTGGGTTGTTGCACTACGGCCTCCTCCACGTCTCCTGATGTACTGGCCTGTCTCCTGGTAGCACCTCCATGCTCTGGACACTACGCTGACAGACACAGCAAACCTTCTTGCCACAGCTCGCATTGATGTGCCATCCTGGATGAGCTGCACTACCTGAGCCACTTGTGTGGGTTGTAGACTCCGTCTCATGATACCACTAGAGTGAAAGCACCGCCAGCATTCAAAGGTGACAAAAACATCAGCCAGGAAGCATAGGAACTGAGAAGTGGTCTGTGGTCACCACCTGCAGAACCACTCCTTTATTGGGGGTGTCTTGCTAATTGCCTATAATTTCCACCTTTTGTCTATTCCATTTGCACAACAGCATGTGAAATTTATTGTCAATCAGTGTTGCTTCCTAAGTGGACAGTTTGATTTCACAGAAGTGTGATTGACTTGGAGTTACATTGTGTTGTTTAAGTGTTCCCTTTATTTTTTTGAGCAGTGTATATAAATATTCACTTACCTTTGATGATCTTCATCAGAATGCACTCCCAGGAATCGCAGTTCCACAATAAATGCTTGTTTTGTTCGATAATGTCCATCATTTATGTCCATTTATGTCCAATAGCTTCTTTTGTTAGGGTGTTTAGTAAACAATCCAAAAGCGCGATCTGGTCCATTCGGACAAAACGTTCAAAAAGGTATATTACAGGTCGAAGAAACTTGTCAAACTAAGTATAGAATCAATCTTTAGGATGTTTTAATCATAAAAGTTCAATACTGTTCCAACCGGAGAATTCCATTGTCTGTAGAAAAGCAATGCAACGAGAGCAACCTCTCAAGTGAAAGCGCATGACTGAGAACGAGGCTGTAGGCAGACCCCTTAGTAAAACAGCTCCCATCCGGCCCCCCTTCACATGAGCAGCCTGAAACCACGTTCTAAAGGCGGTTGACATCTAGTGGAAGCCTTAGGAAGTGAAAAATAACCCATATCCCACTGTGTATTCGATAGGGGTGAGTTCAAAAACTACAAACCTCAGATTTCCCACCTCCTGTTTGGATTTTTTCTCAGGTTTTTGCCTGCCATATGAGTTATGTTATACTCACAGACATCATTCAAACAGTTTTAGAAACTTCAGAGCGTTTTCTATCCAATACTAATAATATGCATATATTAGCATCTGGGACTGAGTAGGAGGCAGTTCACTCTGGGCATGCTATTCAACCAAAAGTGAAAATGCTGCCCCCTATCCCAAACAAGTTAAAATTAAGCACATTAATCCGCTTTACAAGGGTTGTAGATCCTAACTGGCATACATAAACAGCGCGTGAGTTTCAAGTTCGGGGAAGATAATTTTCACCATAAAAATGCACATTTATAATTAAAGCATTACATGCATACTTTAATCGCATTTGGGTCACTTTTGATAATGGTGTTGTCCCGCTAATGGTACATTTGTGCTTATAGCCTACTGTGATGTGTGCATTGCTGTGGTTATAATGCGACGAAAGGTTTTCTGGAGCAGGTTTTCATCAAGGATCTCTCTGTACTTTGTTCCGTTCATCTTTCCCTCGATCCTGACTAGTCTCCCAGTCCCTGCCGCTGAAAAACATCCCCACAGCATGATGGTGCCACCACCATGCTTTACCATAGGGATGGTGCCAGGTTTCCTCCAAATGTGACGGTTAGCATTCAGGCCAAAGTGTTCAATCGTGGTTTCATCAGACCAGATAATCTTGTTTCTCATGGTCTGATTCCTTTAGATGCCTTTTGGCAAACTCCAAGCGGGCTGTAATGTACCTTTAATAACCTTTTGTCAATAGGGGGAGCTGTTAGCACTTTTTTTTGTTGTTGACGTTGCCAAATTAAACTGCCTAGTACTCAATTCTTGCTCGTACAATATGCATATTATTGTTATTATTGGATAGAAAACACTCTCTAGTTTCTATAACCATTGGAATGATGTCTCTGAGTGGAAAATAACTCATTCTACAGCACTTTTCCTGACAGGGAGTGAGATTTCAGAAATCTTGGCCTCTGGTCCCAGGTCAGTTTTAATGTCCCTGTGAATGCTATGAGGATACAAACACTGCCTACGCCTTCCTCTAGATGTCAGTAAGTGGTGACAATTTGAATGGAGTCGATTGCGCAATCAGGGCCTGTATAAAAGGCCAAAGACCGGAAGTATCTTTCTTTTGTCCCCTGCGCTTGACGCACGATGGACGTCGGACTGGCCTCTTTCCAAGCTTTGGTTTAGCCAGTAATATATCGCCGGTCATGTTTTTACCCATTATAGGTGTTAAAAACATCATAAGGTAGTTAATTTAAACCGATTTATAGCAATTTATATCCGTTTAGTGCGATATTCTGGCATTTCTTTGTGACGCACTTCCAAGAGCTGGGCACTTTTCTAGTACATGCCGAACGTTAGTGGCCATTTCGACGGGACAAGAGGACATCTTTCGACCAAAAGACGATTAGACCGGAGAAAGGATACATTGCCCAAGATTCTGATGGAAGATCAGCTCATAGTAAGAACTATTTATGATGATAAATCGTTGTTCTGTAGAAAAATGTTAAACGCATATTCCGCCATTTTCTTTGGGGTAGCTTCGCTTTGGCGCACCCGGTATTGCACAGTAAGGATAATTTAAAAAATGTAATTCAGCGATTGCATTAAGAACTAATTTGTCTTTCAATTGATATCCAACTTTTATTTTTTTAGTCAAGTTTATGAATAGCTTTTGATAAAAATAGGTGTCTTTCCAACATGGCGCCGGGCAGATTGCTTGAGTAGTTGGACACTATTTCCATTGTGTAAGCACGATTTGTGCCGCTAAATATGCACATTTTCGATCAAACTCTATATGGATTGTGTAATATGATGTTACAGGAGTGTCATCGGAAGAATTCTGAGAAGGTTAGTGAAAAAATTAATATATTTTGGTGATGATAACGCTAACGCTCTTTTTGCCTTCAATCAATGCTCGGGTAACGTTTGCACATGTGGTATGCTAATATAACGATTTATTGTGTTTTCGCTGTAAAACACTTAGAAAATCTGAAATATTGTCTGAATTCACAAGATCTGTGTCTTTCCATTGCTGTGCGCTGTATATTTTTAAGAAATGTTTTATGATGAGTAAATTGGTAATACACGTTGCTCTCTGTATTTATTCTAGTCGAGTTGTGATGGTGGGTGCAATTGTAAACTATGATTTCTACCTGAAATATGCACATTTTTCTAACAAAACCTATCCTATACAATAAATATGTTATCAGACTGTCATCTGATGAGGTTTTTTCTTGGTTAGTGGCTATCAATATCTTTATTTGGCCGAATTGGTGATAGCTACTGGTGTCTTTTGCTAACGTGGTTAGCTAATAGATTTACATATTGTGTCTTCCCTGTAAAACATTTTAAAAATCAGAAATGATGGCTGTATTCACAAGATCTGTATCTTTCATCTGGTGTCTTGGACTTGTGATTTAATGATATTTAGATGCTAGTATTTACTTGTGACGCTATGCTAGGCTATGCTAGTCAGCTTTTTTACTGTGGGGGGTGCTCCCGGATCCGGGATGAGTACCAAGTAAAAGTTAACTGAGGAGTGGCTACCGTCTGGCCACTCTATCATAAAGGCCTGATTGGTTGAGTGCTACAGAGATGGTTGTCCTTCTGGAAGGTACTCCCATTTCCACAGAGGAACTCTGGAGCTCTGTCAGAGTGACCATTGGGTTCTTGGTCACCTCCCTGACAAAGGCCCTTATCCCCAATTGCTCAGTTTGGCTGGGCGGTCAGTTCTAGGAAGTCTTGGTTGTTCCAAACTTCTTCCATTTAAGAATGATGGAGGACACTGTGTTCTTGGGGACCTTCAATGCTGCGGACATTTTTTGGTACCCTTCCCCAGATCTGTGCCTCGACACAAGCCTGTCTCTACGGACAATTCCTTCGACTTCATGGCTTGGTTTTTGCTCTGACATGCACTGTCAACTGTAGGACCTTATATAGACAGGTGTGTGCCTTTCCAAATCATGTCCAATCAATTGAATTTACCACAGGTGGACTCCAATAAAGTTGTAGAAATATCTCAAGGATGATCAATGGAAACAGGATGCACCGGAGCTCAAGTTCGCGTCTCTTAGCAAAGGGTATTTACTTATGTAAATAAGGTATTTCTGTTTTACCATGGAACAGATGGCGTTAAATCACCATGACAGGGTCATCTTCAAGGGCTGTTGCTCTTCAGGGGCAGACTCTATCACCCAGGGTTGAATGACATGGCGGGGGCTGCTGCATGTTTGGGTAAGGAGATCACTACATGGCCACGATGGGAGGGTCAACAGTGTTGAGGTTAGAGATGGGTGTATGGTTGGAGTTAGTAGGGATGTGCATCATTCCATTTCAAGACGATTCAATGCGTATCTCGATACATGGACTCTGAAACAACACAGGAAGAATATGTTTTTGTTTGAAACGATTCGGGTCGATTCGGTTTGATTAGAGGAATGAATTCGGTTTGATGCGATGCAATTCAATGCATTAACATTTGTTGCGCCCTAGGCGGTCGGATCCTCCCTTGGTAGTGCTCAGGAGGGTATGAGTGTAAGGAAGGTGGATGGGATAGTAGCAGACACAGATTCCTAACTATCTCATTATTTTTCTCCATTCTCTCTGCTACTCACCCATTGTCTGTCTGCCTGTCTCTCTTTGTCGGTCTCTGTATCTCTGTCTGTCTCTCTCTCTTTCGCTATCTGTGTCTTATGTTTGCTTTGTGTGTTTGCCAATCAGTGCCACAGGTGATGTGTGTGTTTGCCAATGGACATGTTTGATAATGAGGTGTGAGGCAATGTTGTGAGCAATGTTGGACTGTATGGCTGATCTGTATTTGCTGACGTGTGTCTGATAATATGTAATCTTCAGCTATGTGTCCATGAGGCCCATTACAAATTACAAATCAGTATGTGTTTGCATATCGCTGTGTGTATGTACTTTAGCTGTATGCATCTATGATGAAATCCTCCCCACTTTCTCTACATCCTCCTTCCCCTCGTTCCCCCCTCCGTCCCCCCTCCATCTCCCCTCCCTCTCCTTCCACTTTTAGACAACACTCGCATGCGACAGGAGGAGATGGTCAGTGCCTTGTTTAGTGTTCTTCATGGAACACGTGCTCCCCCCAGCCCACCTCCGGACCCCCTGCTGTCAAACTGAGGGGTAAGGTCACACACACACACTGATAGTATGTTTTATAATGTTATGTTTATATGATATTATGTTATATTATATTTGAATAGGTATCCTGGACCTTAGTCTCTTCACTGTAACAGACCATACCCCCATGGGGATAGATGTGGACATCTTCAGGAAGCTGGGACTCAGGCAGTGCCTGGTCACACATAAACGGTGAGTAGGGGAGAGGGTGTGTGTGTGTCAGGGTTGGGGTCAAATCAATTTAAATTCACTCAATTCAGGAAGTAAGCGAAAATTCTAATGTACATTTTTCTCAATGCTTCTCTATGAGCAAAATTTTGCATTTGAACTTCAGTTTGGACTGAACTGAAATGGAATTGACCCCAACTCTGGTGTGTTTACTGTAGCAAGTTTGGTTTGAAAGAGCCTAAAGGGGAGAGAGCAAAACAGAGTACAGCTTGAAGGCATGGAGGGTTGTCTCTCAGAACCTCAGATAACTGAATAGTCAACTAATCACCAAAACATTATAATTCTATTCTATTGTCTCTACAACAATCGAGATTCCAGGAAAGATTCCTTATGCAAGTACACTGAGTGTACAAAAACGTCTGAGTGTTCCAGAGCGCAGAATAACTAATTAATTTACGAACGCTCAACACCCGTTGAATATGAGAAAAATGCTACCGAAGTTCTATCAACACATTGCCTCTAGCACAGTCAGTGTAGTCAGCTCAGCTATCCCCATTGAGACCGTGTCTGTGCCTCGACCTAGGTTGGGCAAAACTTAACATGGCGGTGTTCGCCTTAGCAATCTCACTGGAATAAAGACCTCCTCCATTCCTGTCATTATTGCAAGAGATTGTGATATCTCTCATCTCAAAATATAGCTACTTAGTGTTAGATCCCTCACTTCCAAGGCAGTTATAGTCAATGAACTAATCACTGATCTTATTCTTAATGTGATTGACCTGACTGAAACATGGCTTAAGCCTGATGAATTTACTGTGTTAAATGAGGCCTCACCTCCTGGTTACACTAGTGACCATATCCCCCGTGCATCCCGCAAAGGCGGAGGTGTTGCTAACATTTACGATAGCAAATTTCAACTTACAAAAAAAAAAATGACGTTTTCATCTTTTGAGCTTCTAGTCATGAAATCTATGCAGCCTACTCAATCACTTTTTATATCTACTGTTTACAGGCCTTCTGGGCCATATACAGCGTTCCTCACTGAGTTCCCTGAATTCCTATCGGACCTTGTAGTCATAGCAGATAATATTCAAATTTTTGGTGACTGTAATATTCACATGGAGAAGTCCACAGACCCACTCCAAAAGGCTTTCGGAGCCATCATTGACTCAATGGGTTTTGTCCAACATGTCTCCAGACCTACTCACTGCCACAGTCATAATCTGGACCTAGTTTTGTCCCATTGAATAAATGTTGTGTCCCATTGAATAAATGTAATGTTTTTCCTCATAATCCTGGACTATCGGACCACCATTTTATTACGTTTGCAATCGCAACAAATAATCTGCTCAGACCCCAACCAAGGATCATCAAAAGTCGTGCTATAAATTCTCAGACAACCCAAAGATTCCTTGATGCCCTTCCACACTCCCTCTGCCTACCAAAGGACGTCAGAGGACAAAAATCAGTTAACCACCTAACTGAGGAACTCAATTTAACCTTGCGCAATACCCTAGATGCAGTCGCACCCCTAAAAACTAAAAACATTTGTCACAAGAAACTAGCTCCCTGGTATATAGAAAATACCCGAGCTCTGAAGCAAGCTTCAAGAAAATTGGAACGGGAATGGCGCCACACAAAACTGGAAGTCTTCCGACTAGCTTGGAAAGACAGTACCGTGCAGTATTGAAGAGCCCTCACTGCTGCTCGATCATCCTATTTTTCCAACTTAATTGAGGAAAATAAGAATAATGCAAAATGTATTTTTGATCCTGTTGCAAAGCTAACTAAAAAGTAGCATTCCCCAAGAGAGGATGTCTTTCACTTCAGCCGTAATAAATTCATGAACTTCTTTGAGGAAAAGATCATGATCATTAGAAATCAAATCTCTTTAAATCTGCGTATTCCTCCAAAGCTCAGTTGTCCTGAGTCTGCACAACTCTGCCGGAACCTAGGATCAAGAGAGACACTCAAGTGTTTTAGTACTATATAACTTGACACAATGATGAAAATAATCATGGCCTCTAAACCTTCAAGCTGCTTACTGGACCCTATTCCAACTAAACCACTGAAAGAGCTGCTTCCTGTGCTTGGCCCTCCTATGTTGAACATAATAAACGGCTCGCTATCCAACCGATGTGTACGAAACTCACTAAAAGTGGCAGTAATAAAGCCTCTCTTGAAAAAGCCAAACCTTGACCCAGCAAATATAAAAACTATCGGCCTATCGAATCTCCCATTCCTCTCAAAAAAAATTGAAAAAGCTGTTGCGCAGCAACTCACTGCCTTCCTAAAGACAAACAATGTATATGAAATGCTTCAGTCTGGTTTTAGACCCCATCATAGCACTGAGACTGCACTTGTGAAGGTGGTAAATTACCTTTTAATGGCGTCAGACCGAGGCTCTGCATCTGTCCTCGTGTTCCTATACCTTAGTATTGCTTTTGATACCATCGATCACCACATTATTTTGGAGAGATTGGAAACCCAAATTGGTCTACACGGACAAGTTCTGGCCTGGTTTAGATCTTATCTGTTGGAAAGATATCAGTTTGTCTCTGTGGATGGTTTGTGCTCTGACAAATCAACTGTAAATTTCGGTGTCCCTCAAGGTTCCGTTTTAGGACAACTAATTGTCAGATTCAACAGAAGATCAATTTTTTTTCTTGGGACCTAGAACAAGCATCTCTGTTTTGTCCGAGTTTAAAAGTAGAACGTTTGCAGCCATTCACTTCCTTATGTCTGAAACACAGGCATCCAGCGAGGGCAATTTTGGGGCTTCACCATGTTTCATTGAAATGTACAGCTGTGTGTCATCCGCATAGCAGTGAAAGTTAACATTATGTTTTCAAATGACATCCCCAAGAGGTAAAATATATAGTGAAAACAATAATCTTGATGGTTGTACAGTCGTCTCAAATAAAACTGTGAAGGACCTCGGCGTTACTCTGGACCCTGATCTCTCTTTTGACGAACATATCAAGACTGTTTCAAGGACAGCTTTTTTCCATCTACGTAACATTGCAAAATCAGACATTTTCTGTCCAAAAAATTATGCAGAAAAATGTATCCATGCTTTTGTTACTTCTAGGTTAGACTACTGCAATGCTCTACTTTCCGGCTACCCGGATAAAGCACTAAATAAACTTCAGTTAGTGCTAAATTCGGCTGCTAGAATCCTGACTAGACCCAAAAGATTTGTTCATATTACTCCAGTGCTAGCCTCCCTACACTGGCTTCCTGTTAAGGCAAGGGCTGATTTCAAGGTTTTTCTGCTAACTTACAAAGCATTACATGGGCTTGCTCCTACCTATCTTTCCGATTTGGTCCTGCCATACATACCTACACGTACGCTACGGTCACAAGACGCAGGCCTCCTAATTGTCCCTAGAATTTTTAAGCAAACAGCTGGAGGCAGGGCTTTCTCGTATAGAGCTCCATTTTTATGGAATGTTCTGGCTACCCATGTGAAGGACGCAGACTCGGTCTCAAACTTTAAGTCTTTATTGAAGACTCATCTCTTCAGTAGGTCCTATGATCTACTGATTAACCCAGCAGGGCCTGGGTTAACCTCTACGGCAACCGAGGAACAGAGGAGGAGTAGGATAATGGTACGGCTAAAGGCTCAAGGAACTGGTCGTCTTGTTTCGTTCGGAACTGAGAGTAAAAGGAGCAGATTTTTGGCCGTGGAAGAATAGATTCAAGGCATAATGTACAGACAAGGGTATGGTAGGATGTGAGTACAGTTGAGGTAAACCTAGGCATTGAGTGACGATGAGAGAAGTTTGTCACTAGATGCACTAGATGCACCAGTTAAGCCAGGTGAGGTCACTGCATGTGTGGGGGATGGGACAAAAGGGCTATCTGAGGCATATTGGGCAGGGCAGTGGGCTCTACAGTGAAATAAGACATGAATCACTCACCAAAACAGCAACAGACAAGGCATACTGACTTTAGGGAGAGGCATGTGTAGCCGAGGGATCATAGGGTCCAATGAGTAGCAATAGGTGAGTCAGGGAGCCGGTTCATTAGTCGCTACTACGCTAGGCGAGCTGGAGACACGCCGATTCTGAGAGCTGGGCGGGCAGATAGGCCTTTGGTGATGTCGCAACGGAAGAGTCTGTTGAAACCACCTCGGACGATGACGTCGGCAGACCAGTCGTGATGGATCGGCCGGGCTCCGCGTCAGCAATAAAAGGTCCAGGCCAATTGGCAAAAGAGGTATTGTAGCCCAATAATTAGCTGGTGGACTTCTTTGGGTGGCCGGGAGATGGGCCTAGGTCCAGGCTAACTCAAGGCTAACTGGTGCTTGCTTTGGGACAGAGACGTTAATCAGGAGTAGCCACTCGGATTGCAGCTAGCTAGCTGCGATGATCCGGTGTAAAGGTTCAGAGCTTGCGGTAGGAATCCGGAGATGTGGTAGAGAAAAAGCAGTCCGATATGCTCTGGGTTGATATCGCACTGTGTAGACTGGCAGGTATTGACCGAGCTGAGGCTGGCTGGTGTCCGAGTTAACGGTGAAGACCGCTAGCAGTGGCTAACTGACTACTAGCTAGTTAGCTGGCTAGCTTCTGATGGGGGTTCAGGTTCTAAAGTATAAAAATAGCAGATCCGTACCACATTGGGTGAGGCGGGTTGCAGGGGAGTATATTCAGTCCGTAGATGGAAAGTGAGATTATAATATATACAAAATATATACGAAAAGAAAACGATATTTACATGGGACAAGGACGGTACAAGACAAAACACACTTGAAACAGAAAATGTTCAAGGAAAAATATAAGGAAATTAATTAACTAGGCCTTAATCTATGGATTTCACATGACTGGGAATACAGACATGCATCTGTTGGTCACAGTTACCTTAAAAAAAGGTACGGGTGGATCAGAAAACCAGTCAGTATCTATCTAGTGTGACCACCATTTGCCTCATGCAGCGCTACACATCTCCTTCGCATAGAGTTCATCAGGCTGTTGATTGTGGCCTGTGGAATGTTGTCCCTGTGCGAAGTTGCTGGATATTGGAGGGAATTGGAACACGCTGTAGTACACGTCGATCCAGAGCATCCCAAATATGCTCAAAGGGTGACGTCTGGTGAGTCTGCAGGCCTTTTAAACAACGTTGGAGGTGGCTTATGGTAGAGGAATTAACTTGAAATTATCTGGCAACATTTCTGGTGGACATTCCCATGGCACAGTCCCTCATTTTTTTAATTGTAACATTGTGTTGTAACAAAACTGCACATTTTAGATTGACCTTTTATTGTCCCCAGCACAAGGTGCACCTGTGTAATAATCATGCTGTTTAATCAGCTTCTTGAAATGCCACACCTGGCACGTGTATGGATTACTTTGGCAAAGGATTTATGCTCACTAACAAGGATGTAAACAAGTTTGTGCTAAATGTTTGAGAGAAATAAGCATTTTGTGTGTGTATGGAACATTTCTGGGATCTTTTATTTCAGCTCATGAAATCAACTCTTTACATGTTGCATTTATAATTTTGTTCAGTATATAAGAGTTAGTGTTGGTGGGTTATGTTATGCTAAATTATGCGAATTTATATAGGTATTAGTTAAATAAAAAATAAGAATTTGAAGTTACGATAGCCTGAACCTGTGAACATTGGTTTGGTGTCTCTAGCTTGAACGGATCAAGGGTTACAATTATTGTTGATATGTATTATATGCTAATTTATGCACATTTTTAAGTAGTTATAATGGTCAGTAGTTTTGTGGTTGTGGTCCTTAGTTGTGTGGTTCAGTAGTTGTGTGGTCAGTAGATGTTGTCACGCCCTGGCCTTAGTATTCTTTGTTTTCTTTATTATTTTAGTTAGGTCAGGGTGTGACATGGGGAATGTATGTGTTTTTGTATTGTCTAGGGGTTTTGTATGGTAAATGGGTCAGTATCTTGTCTAGGTGTTTGTATGTCTATGGCTGCATAGATTGGTTCTCAATTAGAGGCAGCTGTGGTTCATTGTCTCTGATTGAGAGCCATATTTAAGGCAGTCATAGGCATTGGGGTTTTGTGGGTAATTGTCTATGTTGAACGTTTGTTGCTTGTCATTGCACTTACGTCGTTAGCTTCACGGTCGTTTGTTGTTTTGTTTAGTTTGTATTCAGTGTTCGTTTCGTGTTTTTCCCTTCTCTAAATAAAAGAGAATGTATTTTGCACACGCTGCGCCTTGGTCCTCTCTCTCACCCATAGACGATCGTGACAGAATTACCCACCTAAACCGGACCAAGCAGCGTGTCAAGCAGCAACAGGAGCTATACACAAAGGATTCATGGACATGGGAGGAGATACTGGATGGAAAGGGTCCTTGGGCACAACCGGGAGAATATCGCCTCCCTCGTGAAGAGCTGGAGGCAGCTAAAGCCGAGAGGAGGCGATATGAGGAGGCAGCACGGAAGCAAGGCTGGAAGCCCGCGAGTAAAACCCAAACATTTATTGGGGGAGGGGCTAAAAGGGAGTGTGGCGAAGTCAGGTAGGAGACCTGCGCCTACTCCCTGTACTTACCGTGGAGAGCGAGAGTACGGGCAGACACCGTGTTACGCAGTAGAGCGCATGGTGTCTCCTGTACGTGTTCATAGCCCGGTGCGGGTTATTCCACCTCCTCGCACTGACAGGGCTAGATTGAGGATTGAGCCGGATGTCATGAAGCCGGCCCAACGCATCTGGCCACCAGTGCGTCTCCTCGGGCCGGCTTACATGGCACCAGCCTTACGCATGGTGTCCCCGGTTCGCCTACATAGCCCGGTGCGGGTTATTCCACCTCCCCGCACTGGTCGGGCGACGGGGAGCATACAACCAGGTAAGGTTGGGCAGGCTCAGTGCTCAAGGGAGCCAGTACGCCTGCACGGTCCGGTATTTCCGGCGCCACCTCCCCGCCCCAGCCCAGTACCACCAGTGCCTACACCATGCACCAGGCTTCCTGTGCGTCTCCAGAGCCCTGTTCCTCCTCCACGCACTAGCCCTATGGTGCGTGTCTCCAGCCCATTACCACCAGTGCCTACACCACGCACCAAGCCTCCTGTGCGTCTCCAGAGTCCTGTGCGTCCTGTTGCTGCTCCCCACACTAGCCCTGAGATGCGTGTCTTCAGCCCGGTACCACCAGTGCCGGCACCACGCACCAGGCCCACAGTGCGCCTCAGCCGGCCAGAGTCTGCCGTCTGCCCAGCGCCATCTGAGCCATCCATCTGCCCAGCGCCATCTGAGCCATTCGTCTGCCCAGCGCCATCTGAGCCATTCGTCTGCCCAGCGCCATCTGAGCCATCCGTCTGTCCCGAGCCATTAGAGCCGCCCGTCTGTCCCGAGCCGTCAGAGCCATTCGTCAGTCAGGAGCCGCTAGAGCCGCCAGTCAGCCAGGATCTGCCAGAGCCGCCAGTCAGCCAGGATCTTCCAGAGCCGCCAACCAGCCAGGATCTTCCAGAGCCGCCAACCAGCCAGGATCTTCCAGAGCCGCCAACCAGCCAGGATCTGCCAGAGCCGCCAACCAGCCAGGATCTGCCAGAGCCGCCAACCAGCCAGGATCTGCCAGAGCCGCCAACCAGCCAGGATCTGCCAGAGCCGCCAGCCAGCCATGAGCAGCCAGAGCCGCCAGCCAGCCATGAGCAGCCAGATCCGTCACCCAGCCATGAGCAGCCAGATCCGTCAGCCAGCCATGAGCAACCAGATCCGTCAGTCTCTCAGTCCGGAGCTGCCGTCCCTCAGTCCGGAGCTGCAATCCTGTACTTGTTCTCCTGGGTAGCACAGGGTTTTTGCCTTGGGAACCGAGATGTTTCTCACCATAGAGCTGCCCATGATGACAGCTGGCGATGTTAAATGAGCCGGTCTCTCAGGCAGCCTCATGGTCTGATGAGGGTGGGAGCTCCGAGGATCTGAACCCGAGGTAGAAGTCTTCGGAGAGTGAGACAGAGGAGAGGACGAGGACGAAGAGGTCAGAGGACGAAGACACAGGTACCTCCGGATCCGATCTTGAATGGGAAGCCCCCAAGTTAGATGGCGCTGGAACCTCTGGATCCAGGGCGTAAAAGCTGTTTCTGGTCTGTGTCAGGTCCGGGCTCAAAATCTCCAAGGAGACTTGCGTTGCCAGAGGACACTGTCTTCGACTTATATATCTCCATATATACTCATATCTCCATGGCTGGTTGGTTGGGTCGAGAACAGCTCCCTTCTCCAGGGAAGGGGGAACCCCTTCGGGGATGGACCCCTGCTGAGCACCGGCCACATGGTTGTAGGGAGAGCCGACACGACGGCGACACTTCCACCAGACCAGAGCGGCATGCTTCCTTTGAAAATATTGTGGTCAAACGCACATCCTTAAAGACATAGGTGCTGGGCTAATAAAGAATACTAGTAAAGAACAAGAAGGCCTGCACACTGTTAAAGCTCCCAAATCACCGCTTTATTGACAATGTTTCGATCCAAAACGGATCTTTGTCAGGTCAAACAAACAAACTGAGTGCTCACATCCTAAAATATACACACTTCACCTCACATGACCAGTGCAAAAACAATATGTATCTCTAATAATTTAATAAAAATGGGATGAGTACATGTAGTAGTTCCAGAAAATAATATATATTTACAAAATGACTAAGTAGGTATCCTGGAAGGCAAGACAAATCAAAGTGACATACTGTATTCATGTAGGAAATGGTCTGATATCAGACCTTTAGGAGACATGGTACACAAACGGTGAATCCAATACAATTATCTTCTCAATAATAGATTATCACTATCTCACCACTCCTAGGAGTCTTAACATGTTCAATATCTCAAAGAGCTAATGTTGTGACAAGCCTCCATGAAATGCGCAGCCACAGGGTTTCTCTGGTCAAGGGTCCTGATATTACTCCTGTGTTCTGCTATCCTTGTTTTCAGAGCTTGTTTCATTTTTCCTACATAGCATAGACCACAAATACACTTGATCAAGTAAATACATTTTTTTGTGGAACATGTAATGATGCCCTTAATCTTAATGGCCTTGCTCGTAATAGGGTGATTGAACATTGTGCATTTGTTCGTAAAGTTAGACTGGGTACATCCGCCACATCTATAGTTACCGTCCGGCACATTGTCTGGAAAGATACTACGTGGCACTGGTAGTATCTTCAAAGGAAGCATCAGACCTCACCACTATTTGACTGATGTTGGGGGTGCGTCTGAAGACTACTTCCTGTCCGTCGGCTTCTTGTATAGATCTGTGCTAAAACCACCCCCCTCCCTCTTAATCAAAATGTCAACAAAACTTGTTTCATGCGCATCAAAGGTGAGGGTGAATTTCAAATGTTCACTGCTTGTATTGATGGAGAGGAATCGATGACGTTTCTCTGCTGTGCCCTGGAATAGAAGGCATACGTCATTAATGAAGCGTTTCCAGAGTCTGATATGGCGCAAGAATGGATTGTTAGGGCTGAAAATCACATTCTACTCAACCAACCCCACATACAGATTGGCATAATTCGGTTCCATTTTACTACCCATAGCAGTTCCGTTCTATATAATGAACATGTCATTTTCAAACATGAAAAAGTTCTTAGTCAGAACAATCTCAGCAAGTTCAACTATACACTTAGTGCTAGGGATTGTGCCAGTGGGTCATTGACTAAGATACTGTGCCATGGCTTTAGGCCACCCCGATGGGGGATATTAGTATACAGGGATTCAACATCAAAGCAAGCCATAAGCATCTCCCAATTGATATTGTGCATTGTCTTGAGGGTGTTAATCATGTCCATAGAATTGAGTACATATGCAGGGAGCGACACCACACTGGGATTTAGAAAGGAATCTACAAAAGCAGAAATGTTCAGTCAATGAGCCAATAGAGGCCACAATAGGTATCCCTGTTGGCTTATTTTTGGTAAGGCATGAATAACGCTCCTGATTGGATAGTCTACTTTCATGAACTCATATTCTTTTTGCATAATGTCTCCACTTTCCACAAGAGACTTCAGCTTGAAATGAGTCTCATCTTTGAACAGTGGTATAGTGTCACGTGTCAATTTCTGATAGAAAGTGGTGTTGTTCAATTGTCCCCGGATCTCAGAACACCACAGCTCCGCCTTTGTCAGCATTATGCACTATCAAAGTGGAATCATTTTTAAATCATCCAATGCTTGTCCCTGTTCTTTGGGGAGATTATTGTAGACTCTTGTATTCTCTTTTCTTATTCAAAATCTGAGACACATCTTTTTCCACCAATCTGCAGTATGTGTATATGTTTCCAGAGGCGCTCCTCAGTCCAGTGGGGCCCTTTAGTAGGGTTGCCAGTCCTAGGTTGGCGGCGAGGGTCGCCGCTCAAAGGATGCTACTAAAGCGGAATAAGACTATGGTGGAGTGGGGTCCACGTCCAGATGCCCACCCAGACCCTCCCCTATAGGTTCAGGTTTTGCGGCCGGAGTCCGCACCTTGGGGGGGGGGGGGTACTGTCACGTTCTGACCTTAGTTCTTTTGTATTTTCTTTGTTTTAGTATGGTCAGGGCGTGAGTTGGGTGGGTTATCTATGTTTTGTGTTTCTATGTTGGGTTTTTCGTTTGGCCTGATATGGTTCTCAATCAGAGGCAGGTGTTAGTCATTGTCTCTGATAGGGAACCGTATTTAGATAGCCAGTTTTCTGTTGTGTTTTGTGGGTGGTTGTCTTCCGTGTCTGTGTGTTCCACACGGAACTGTTTCGGTTTTCAGTAGTTCACTTTATTGTTTTGTATCTCAGTGTTCAGTTTGTTCTATTAAAGATTCATCATGAACACTTACCACGCTGCGCTTTGGTCCTCCTCTCTTTCTCCAGACGAAGATCGTTACAGATGGTGTATCGCTGCAGAATGCTGTGGTTGCCATACTGGTTAAGTGTGCCTTGAATTCTAAACAAATCAGTGTCAACAGCAAAGCACCCCCACACCATTACACCTCCTCCTCCATCCACGGTGGGAACCACACATGCGAAGATCATCCGTTCACCTACTCTGCGTCTCACTAAGACACAGCGGTTGGAACCAAAAATCTCAAATTTGGACTCATCAGATCAAAGGACAGATTTATCCTAATGTCCTCCAACAATTGTTATAATCAATTTATACACTACAAATTAATTCACAGATTTTCTTTGACAATTTAAATATTGGAACCTACAGTTGAAGTCGGTCATTTTTCAACCACTCCACAAATTTCTTGTTAACAAACTATAGTTTTGGCAAGTCGGTTAGGACATCTACTTTGTGCATGACACAAGTAATTTTTCCAACAATTGTTTACATATAGATTATTTCACTTATAATACACTGTATCACAATTCCAGTGGGTCAGAAGTTTACATACACTAAGTTGACTGTGCCTTTAAACAGCTTGGAAAGAAACAGAAAATTATGTCATGGCTTTAGAAGCTTCTGATAGGCTAATTGACATAATTCGAGTCAATTGGAGGTGTACCTGTATTTCAAGACCTACTTTCAAACTCAGTGCCTCTTTGTTTGACATCATGGGAAAATCAAAAGAAATCAGCCAAGACCTCAAAAAATATATTTGTAGACCTCCACAAGTCTGGTTCATCTTTGGGAGCAATTTCCAGACGCATGAAGGTACCGCGAATCATCTGTACAAACAATAGTACGCAAGTATAAACACCATGGGACCACACAGCGGTCATACCGCTCAGGAAGGAGACGCATTCTGTGTCCTAGAGATGAACGTACTTTGGTGCAAAAAGTGCAAAACAAACCCAGAACAACAGCAAAGGACCTTGTGAAGATGATGTTGGAAACAGGTACAAAAGTATCTATATCCACAGTAAAACGAGTTCTATATCGACAGTTTATTTGTTGGTAATAATTTGGGAGATCGGTTCTCAAAGTACTTTTCTTAAAGTCCCCCACAACAATGAACACTGCCTCCAGGAATGCGGTCTCTAGTTTGTTCAGGGTCCAATGAAAATCTTTGAGAGCCTTTTTAGTCTCGGATGTACACATCCATGGCAATAATCCCTGAGAACTCTCTCGGAAGGTACAAAGGGCAACATTTGATGACAAAGTGTTCCAAGTTGGGGAGAAAAGCTCGCAAGTTCCTGTACGTTTTCCCCGTCACACCATGTGTTTTTGGTCATAAAGCAGAGCCCACCCCCTTTGGTCTTGCCAGAAAAGGCCCACATCCTATCCACTCGAAAAACTGTAAAACCCGCTGGTTGTATATAATCCATTTGGATGTCAGAGTAAAGTCAGGTCTCACAAAAACAGAGTATGTTGCAAGATCTGATGGATGGAGATCCTCACTCTGAGTTCGTCAAGTTTGTTCATTAATGATTGATCATTGGCGAGTAGTATGCTCGGAAATTGAGGACAGGTCGCCCGACATCTTAATCTCACTAAGACCCCGACATGTCTGCCTCTCCATCGGAGTCTTCCCTTCCTACTCTCCGGTAGGCCTCGCTGAATAAGCTAGTCCATTGTTCGGGGATGTCGGGTGGCTGGCGAGTACCCAGCAATTCATATTCCAATAGTTCTAACCGAGTCTATGTAGAAATGCACAAAACAAACTGATTAAGAAAATTTGAGAAAAACACTGGAAAAAAAGCAACAACAAAAAGTACAAACCTGCAATCTATTATCGGAGCGCGAGGCGCCATCTTAGCAAATTTTGTGGGCAGTGGGCACATAACCTGTCTTTCCTTGAGAGCCAAGTCTGCTTATGAGAGAGGGAGAGAGGAAGGGAGCGAGATGTACAGACTCAGCGAGCCTTGCTATTAAGCCATAGGCAGACTTGTGCCCACAAAATGAGGTGGGCTTCCTAACCTCCTGCCAAATGTACAACTATATAAGAGACACATATTTCCCTCAGATTACAAGTACACAAAAATAATTTGAAAACAAATAAAATATTGATAAGCTCCGGTATCTGTTAGGTGAATACCACAGTTTGTAATCATCGCAGCAAAACGTGTGGCCTTTTGCGATTTTATGATTTTTTTATTTTATGCCAAGAGTGTGCAAAGCTGTCATCAAGGCAAAGGGTGGCTACTTTGAAGAATCTCAAATATAAAATATATTTTGATTTGATTAACTTCTTATGGGCAGGTGGGACGATACCAAAGAACGAGCTCTCTTCCAAGCGCTTGGAAACACTACAGCCAAAATGGGAGCCACCAAGAAAAACTACAATTTCTGGCAAATTTTTCCAAAAACCAGTATGAAACTCTTTCTAAAGACTGTTGACATCTAGTGGAAACCCTAGGAACTGCAATCTGGGAGGATTTCGCCGTATAATAAAAGTGACAGCCATTGAAAACAGTGGTAGGCTGAATTAGTTTTTTTTTGGGATGGTTTGTCCTCTGGGTTTCGCCTGCCATATCAGTTCTGTTACACTCACAGACATTATTTGAACAGTTTGGGAAACTTTAGAGTGTTTTCTAGGCATATCCTAGCTTCTGGGCCTGAGTAACAGGCAGTTTACTTTGGGCACGCTTTTCATCCGGACATGAAAATACTGCCCCCTACCCAAGAGAGGTTAACTATTGGAAAACAATACTTAGCCTTCTACATACTATATACATTTTACGGACACAATGTATTTTACAATGTTTTGTTTGTTTATATTCCAATCCTTCAGCTACCCTCAATCCCTATCATCTATCTCTGAAGACTCTCCAGTTTGATTTCTATTTGCCATATATTTTTAACTGTTCTGTTTCACAAACGTTCTGAACATTTTACGGAGACAGTATATTTTATGTTAGCTATCTTGTTTTTAGTCCCACTTTTCAGCATCACTCAACCTCTCCCATCTATCTCTTAACCCTTTAGACCCCAATATAATTCTAGAATGCTGCTGTAGATTACTGAACATTTTCAAGATGAAGCTCATTTTCTCACACATTTCAAACAAACAGACATAGCTCAAAAACAAAGAACAAATTACAATTAGTAATCCTAGTTTTAAAGAGCACAACCTCTTATTTAATACGACACCACATTAATGTCAATAGGAATAACACTAATTTTGTCTTCCATTGTGTACAGACACTATCTAAAAACACTCAACACAACAAACAACCCTAGAGTATTTAAATTGTAGTAAATTTGATTAAGTTACTCACTCAATATGTACTAAATATTATTTACATATAAATGAATACAATTATCCAAAATGTGACCAGAGGACAATATTCAGAAAGTATTTCAAAACCCACACCAAGTATGGTATTGGATTGACAACGATTCTTACTTCTGTAACAATGTAAAAACGCAAATACTATTCAGATACTATTTCAAAATGTAGGAAACCTCTCTCATTAAGATTTTGTATAGACCAGGCCTGACACAAAATGTGGAAATAGTAGCCTACTATAGTAGACAACAATTCAGTGAATGCAACAAGTTTTGGATAGAGACAGATAAAGAGAGAACATACAAAACAACTGGTCAGAGACAATAACATATCTGTAGGACAAATTCATACTGCATTTCACACTCTCACTTTGGTGTTTGCATTTAGCCTACATCAAGTCATGGAACTTCTGGAAGCACTGTCCCATCCTGAGAAGTGGCACAGAACACGTAGAGCACCCAAAGGAGGTTTCTACACATCTCCCACTCTTTGCCCTGCGTCCACTCCAGATGCACACCACACACCCTCTCTTGCACCCTTTAAACTACACCTGCTTTCAAATGAGTTACAACTCGATCCACATGCCCTGGTGCCACATTCTTGGCTCCCGTCTTCCTGCCACTGTAGCCATATTACAAAGTGAATATACAAGCTGCATTTTGAATGCCTTCACGGACTGAGCCTGCGGGTCCTGGGAAAGGGCCTTTGCAGGGTCCCTCACACAATGAACGCATTTACGATTGCGATGTTGACCATCCCCCAAAACACACAATTCCACAATTTTCTGCCTGTACGTCCAACATTGTAATAGCTCCTCAGTTGGTCAAGATGGTCAACCCGCCCATTTTCTAGTTGTAATCCATTACAAGCTCTGGAACAGATATAAGTTCCTACCACTTCTAAAAACAACTCCAACACCCCTGGACTTTCATTTTAGGCCCAGGCTGTGTGGTACAAGGGTGAATGGTGGGACTTGGGGCGGACACAAGTGTGCCCTTCCTCTTCCCCTCTCTCTTCCTCCTCCTCTCCCTCTGCTTCATCCTCTACCTCTTCCTCCTCCTCTCCCTCTTCCTATCCATGTTCTTTTTCCGCCACTTCCCTCTCCTCTTTCTCTCTCCCTCTACTCTCCTCTTGCTCCACTCCTCCCTCCTTGCTCCACATCTCTATCCCTCCAATCATCTTTAACTCCTCTTCCTCCCTGCCTTTTGCTGCTGAGCCCTGACTCTCCACATCACGTCGCTCACTTTCACTGACCTAGAGGAACAGAGTTACAGAGGGAGAGGAACAACAGATAGGATACAATTGTGACTCGTTTCTGGAAACTAGGAATATGTTGCACGAACATAAACTTCTTTTTTTTTAATCAAAATGCATTTTTGGGCAGAAATGCGTTCTGGAACCTGTGAACTTTCATGGGATTAATAACAAATGTGTATGCCATCTGTAAATATGAATAAAATTGGTAATTATGAGACTAGTTGGTTTAGCCAATTAAAAAGACAGCAACCTTCCCGCTAGCCATGATTGGCTGAGCGAATGAGTGGGCTGGACATGCCAAGAGATGAGTTCGGATTGGTCTGCCATGTAGACGCGTCTGTCTATAACATGAACTGGTCAGTATGTGTAGGTAATCCTTTCTAACGTGCCTTTTTTTGAAGATATCACATAGCAGAACTGCAAAAGTGTTGCTCTCCACTTTCTGGAGGACCGAGTTTTGAAATCATTGGAATTAGACTATGATAGCTAAGGAGATGGAGAAGATATATGCAGATGAAGTTGAAAAAAGAACACACAGAAGGCTGATGTATAAAACACCTGTTTCCGGATTACAACTTCAAACTAAGGGCAAGGATGGCATACGTGACAGAGAGGGAGAAGCGTCCATCCATGTATACGGGTAAGATTGTCTAGCTAGCTACATTTTCAGATTTCACACGTTTCTAATTTAGTCAAAAAGTAATTTTCATTTCAAGTTAAAGTGTTTTGTTAGTTAGCTAGCTAACGTTAGCTGGCTGGCTCGCTAGCTAAAATTACGTGCATGATCTGTGTAGTAATATTATTTGTATCTCAGAGCCATTTACATTGCTAATTATAGCCTAATGTTAGCTAGCTAACAATAAACCTGGTTGGTTAGCTATGATGGAGGCCACTGTGTTTTGGGGGAACTTCAATGCTGCTGAAATTGTTTGGTACCCTGCCCCAGATCTGTACCTCGACACAATCCTGTCTCGGAGCTCTACGGACAATTCCTTCGACCTCATGGCTTGGGTTTTGTTCTGACATGCACTGTCAACTGTGGGACTTTATATAGACAGGTGTGTGCCTTTACAAATCATGTCCAATCAATTGCATTTACCACAGGTGGACTCCAATCAAGTTGTAGAAACATCTCAAGGATGACCAATGGAAACAGGATGTACCTAAGCTCAATTTCGAGTCTCATTATTCTACCATTTGATACAATAAATTTGCTGAAATTATAATATCACTGGATTCATTGCAAATCAATTTGTGCTACTTGTGTAGCGTAGCTTGAGCTGGCAAACCAATAATTTCCAATTAACTAAACATGTCCATTCATATTTGTATAATAACACAAGGCTACAAAATATAGGCAATTTACTTTTTTTTATTTTTATAAATAGCCTGTAACTTCAGTTTGTTGTTGTTGTAGCCTTGTGTTATTATGCAATTGTTACTGGACATGTAGCTGATGGAGGGATTCAGCGTTTCTGGTGTACCTGTCCCGCAGGTGTGATGTTCGGATGTACCGATCCTGTGCAGGTGTTACACATGGTCTGCCACTGCGAGGACGATCAGCTGTCCGTCCTGTTTCCCTGTAGCGCCGTCTTATCCGTCTCACAGTACGGACATTGCAATTTATTGCCCTGGCCACATCTGCAGTCCACATGCCTCTTTGCAGCATGCCTAAGGCACGTTCACGCAGATGATCAGGGACCCTGGGTATCATTCTTTTGGTGTTTTTCAGAGACAGTAGAAAGGCCTCTTTAGTGTCCTAAGTTTTCATAACTGTGACCTTAATTGCCTACCATCTGTAAGCTGTTAGTATCTTAACGACCGTTCCACAGGTGCATATTCATGAATTGTTTATGGTTCATTGAACAAGCATGGGAAACAGTGTTTAAACCCTTTACAATGAAGATCTATGAAGTTATTTGGATTTTTACGAATTATCTTTGAAAGACAGGGTGCTGAAAAAGGGACGTTTCTTTTTTTGTTGAGTTTTGCACGTGCATGACAAAACATTACTTTTTACTGTTCTAATTACGTTCGTAACCAGTTTATAATAGCAATAAGGCGCCCGCTGTGTTTTTGGTATATGGCCAATATTCCACTGCTAACGGGTGTATCCAGGCACTCCAAATTGCATCAAGAACAGCCCTTAGACATATTATATTGGCCATATACCAAAAACACAGCGGGCGCCTTATTGCTATTATAAACTGGTGAGTTCCTTTATTATGTCATGTTATAGCTTGCAATAATTATTAAACCCATATTTTGCTTCTGACGTCTTTTCAAGTTACTTTGATATTCCTTTTTAATTTGCTCAATAACGTTATGGAAAAACGTCATGGCAAGTCGTCTCTTGCTGTGGGAAAAATAAATATTCAGGCCTTTTGAGCAGGTTTTGAGTGGTCATTGGGCTAGAAATTTTAGCTTGACCTAGCAAACCTGGCTGGCTATGAAACAAATATCCAACTCATATGAGCTCCACTGCTCAGGCGTCTACCCTAACACGACAGCTAAGCTGTCAAATATTAAGAAAACGAGGCAATGTATAGACTATGAATATCTGCACCTAGCAAACATGACAAACCATAACCTAAACCCAACAGATAAAAGCCAATTAATCTAGCCTTCATTTCGGTGGCTAGTTAGCTGGTTGTCTGTATGGCTAGCAAGTAGGCTGGACACATGACGTTTTTAACAACTCTTTTTTTCTGATTAAAACTAGTTCATTGCATCCGCCATGTAGCCCAGTTTCATAATGTTACCATCTCTCCCATCTGCTTACCGCAGTTCTGAACTAATCGTGAAACAACAGGCGTTATTTTACGGCATTTTTCACCCTGCCAGCTCCTATTAGCTATTTTGAGCACCCTGGCACCAACTCACCTTCTAAATGTTCGATTCTCAGCCTATTGTTCCGCGTCACAATGCCAGCTTTGCTATTGTTGGCACTGAGAACTGTCAGCATTAACCTTGTAGGCTTACCTCAGGTAACTTATTATTGATACTGCTTACTGCATACTGCATACTGCATACTGCATACTGCATACTGCTACTGCTACTGCTACTGCTACTGCTACTGCTACTGCTACTTGGTGCGCAAGCTCACTGTTCCTCTGGGTACATGTTGTGGTGACCCACAGTGCTTGCGATTGCTGGCGAATAGCCATCAAACGTTTAACATTTTCTGGTCATGGCAACCATATTTTTTTTCCAGAAAGAGGTGTAAAACATAAACAAAACACATGTCCCTGTCCTCTTTTTCAAGATTTGGCCGATTTAAACAGCCTGAAGATATTTTTTTATTAATAAATAACCTTTTTTTGATTATTTGTTGTTTCTAAATAGCTGCCAGGTAATTTGATATGCGTTAATCTGTTCGTTCGTATGCATTGAATTGAGCAAATGCTGCGCAGGTTCACGGAGTAGTAAACCAAATGGATAGGTCTAGCTCATTGATTTTTAGATCTAACGCAGTTGCTTCCTCAGATTATGAGTTTAGCAAGTGTGGCGATTGAGGTATGTAGTACCCCCAGAAGGCCACAGGGATGCGCAAGAGAGCTATAAAGCCATACTGTTTTTTGCCTTAAAAACACCAAACCTAACAATCAATCAAATGTATTTACAAAGCCCTTTTTACATCAGCAGATGTCACAATGTGCTATACAGAAACCCTAACCCTACATATAACCTATTTTAGACTTAACCCTAACCCCTAATTTGATAAACAAACCACATTTGTTTTATTTTTCAAATGTGGTTGGAACTGGGCGTGACCTAGTAACCTCTATGTGAAAGTCCAGCAACTGGCATGGGATAGGTGGTGCAGGTTTGAGACTGATCTCGGGAATTATTAAGAAAAATACACTTTATTTTGAAGGTGTCTCACCAATATATTTGTGTGAATGAATAACTTATAATTGATAAATATTTCCAATTGATGGAAGCGTAAGACTTTTAATTGCTGTATATATATATATATATCGTATTAGGCCTGTATTTCTTTTGGGAGAGGAACAAAAATATAATAACTATAGCAGGTATTGAACCCCGTCCCAAAAAAATCACCAGTCAGGTGCGCTAACCTCAACCCTAGTATGTATGCATTTTATAATGTATCTTAATATCTGATATGACAGTGAGAGTAAACAACCTCGGAATAGAAATGACAAAAGAAGGCAGAGCGGCTCGATGCTGGTTGATGAATTTGACAATGAATGTACTAGGAAAATACTTTTTTCTCAACCAGAGGTGACTGAATTAATGTTCAGAAAAATTAATCATCGTTATTGAAATAGTTATCAAGTATAATTTCAAAACATGAGCATAAAAACAGTTAATAATAAACATGAATCCTCATTATAGTAATTCACAGTAATATGCTAAAATTCTGTTTCAGTCCTTCCTCTTGCGTTAGCAGTGTGGAAAGGGACAGAAAAAAAGCATTCGAGGGTGAAGGGAAGGGGGGGAAATGGTGTATCCACTGTGAACTGATCTTCAGAAATGTTAGTCATGGTCTTGTGCTGCCATCTATTGGAAATATTTACCAGTACCATAAACAATTTGTTGATCATCCCGTCAACAAGTTTCTATAGCCAAGGTCACCAAATACATGTATAGTATTCCTTACTGAAGCAGTAATTACTCAGAATTGCCAAATATAAAATATTTGTTAGTTTGTTTTATAACTTGCACTCATAAAATACCCATTTACAGCATAACAATGTCACAATGGTCCATATACCCGTAAACCAAAAACACCATCATTTAGTTAATGATAAAAAAACACTTTCTTAAGATGGGTAACATTATCTTCCAAAGTAACACCACCTGAAAGCGGCAATCAGCAGTTGAAACAATAACAAAGTGGTCTCCCGACACTGTTTTGGTAAAAAGCTGTGATGGGACTGGAGAAATGTAACCACTAAAATGTATAGACAGAGTTATGGATGCAAGGACTGACCATCCATTGTATACAAATGATAGTTTTAACCATGTTTTGAGGCTTTACAATGTTTTGTTTTACAAACATTGGAATTAAACAAGCTTGTGTTTGGGTTCTGATAGAAAATGACAGTTGAACTAAGCTCATGAGGCATTTATAATTTATATTACTTTCTGAATCAATGGGTAGATATCAATAATTTATGAGTTCAAAATGGATGTTGATCCAAAAATGAATGTAGTAACTGTTGATTCATTCACCTTTAAAGTAGGTACACAGACACTGTCAATTATCTTTATATATATACACAGTACCAGTTAAAAGTGGACAAACCTACACATTAAATGTTTTTTCTTTATTTTTACTATTTTCAACATTGTAGAATAACAGTGAAGACATCAAAACTATGAAATAACACATATGGAATCATGTAGTAACCAAAACAGTGTTAAACAAATCAAAATATATTTTAGATTCTTCAAAGTAGCCCCCCTTGAAAACAGCTTTGCACACTCTTGGCATTCTCTCAACCAGCTTCATGAGGAATGCTTTTCCAAACATCCCACATATGCTGAGCACCTGTTGCCTGCTTTTCCTTCACTCTGAGGTCCAACTTATTCACAAACCATCTCAATTGGGTTGAGGTTGGGAGATTGTGGAGACCAGGTCAACTGATGCAGGACTCCATCACTCTCCTTAGTCAAATTGGGTTGAGGTTGAGAGATTGTGGAGACCAGGTCAACTGATGCAGCACTCCATCACTCTCCTTAGTCAAATAGCCCTTACACAGCTGGGAGGTGTGTTTTGGGTCATTGTCCTGTTGAAAAACAAATCACAAACCAGGCGGGACGGCGTATCGTATGCTGTGGTAGCCATGTTGGTTAAGTGTGTCTTGAATTCTAAATAAATCAATGACAGTGTCACAAGCAAAGCACCCCCACACCATCACACCTCCTCCATACTTCACGGTGGGAACCACACATGCCGGAGATTATCCGTTCACCTACTATGCGTCTCACAAAGACATGGTGGTTGGATCCAAATAGTACCCGCAAAATAGTACCTGCAAAACACCAGTCTCAACATCAACAGTGAAGAGGTTACTCCGGGATGCTGGTCTTCCAGGCAGAGTTCTGGTGTCTGTGTTTTTTTGCCCATCTTAATCTTTTATTTTTTGGCCAATCAGAGATATATTTCTTTGTAACTCTGCCTAGAAGGCCAGAATCCCGGAGTCGCCTCTTCACTGTTGACGTTGAGACTGGTGTTTTGCGGGTACTATTTAATGAAGCTGCCAGTTGAGGACTTGTGAGGCGTCTGTTTCTCAAACTTGACACTCTATTGTACTTGTACTCTTGCTCAGTTGTGCACCGGGGCCTCCCACTCCTCTTTCTATTCTGGTTAGAGCCAGATTGCGCTGCTCTGTGAAGGTAGTAGTACATAGCGTTGTACGAGATCTTCAGTTTCTTGGCATTTTCTCGCATGGAATAGCCTTCAATTCTCAGAACAAGAATAGACTGACGAGTTTCAGAAGAAAGTCTTTGTTTCTGGCCATTTTGAGCATGTAATCAAACCCACAAATGCTGATGCTCCAGATACTCAACTAGTCTAAAGGAGGCCAGTTTGATTGCTTCTTTAAACAGGACAACAGTTTTCAGCTGTGCTAACATATTTGCAAAAGGGTTTTCTAATGATCAATTAGTCTTTTAAAATTATAAACTTGGATTAGCTAACACAACGTGCCATTGGAACACAGGAGTGATGGTTGCTGATAATGGGCCTCTGTACGCCTACGTAGATATTCCATAAAAAAATTATCAGTTTCCAGCTACAATAGTCATTTACAATCTTAACAATGTCTACACTGTATTTCTGATCAATTTGTTGTTATTTTAATGAACAAAAAAAATTGTTTTCATTTAAAAAACAAGGACATTTCTATGTGACCCCAACATCAACTGTTCAGAGGAGACTGTGTGAATTTGGTCTGGAGTCCAAATTTTAGATTTTTGGTTGCGACCGCCGTGTCTTTGTGAGTCGCGGTGTGGATGATCGGATGATCCCCACATGTGTATTTCCCACCGTAAAGCATGGAGGAGGAGGTGTTATGGTGTGGCGATGCTTTGCTGGTGACATTGTCTGTGATTTATTTAGAATTCAAGGCACACTGAACCAGCATGGCTACCACAGCATTCTGCAACGATACGCCATCCCGCCTGGTTTGGGCTTAAAGGGACTATAATTCGTTTTTCAACAGGACAATGACCCAAGACACCTCCAGGCTGTTTAAGGGCTATTTGACCAAGAAGGAGAGTGATGGAGTGCTACATCAGATGACCTGGCCTCCACATTCCCCGACCTCAACCAAATTGAGATGGAACCAAAAAGGGTTCTTCAAAGGGTTCTCCTATGGGGAGAGTCGAAGAAGCCTTATTGGTTCTAGATAACACCTTTTTTTTCTAATAGTGTACTGTCTATCCCGGGCTGCACTGTCAATGACTGCTAGGAAGATGAGAGGGCCTAGAAGTGTTCCTTGAGCCACTCCTCCCATTAGCACCTGCCAGTTTAAGAGGCTGTCTTGGTAGCTGCTGTTATCAGCCAGTCACAAAACTGCAGAGCCATGCTGTGAAGGCAGGTCTGACACCCAGTTGGATTAGGGGCTCAATGCCGATGGTGTGGTCGATATTGTTGAACGCGTTGGAGAAGTCAGCGGTAATGAGGGGGTAATTTAACTTGAACTCTATCTCTGTCTCACTCACCCCTTTTCTCTCTCTTTCTATTTGGTTGTGTTTATGAAGGTCTTAGGTAACATTATAATATAGATGCACTTTTTCTAAAGAACACATTATGTTAATGTAGGCTATATCTACAAATGTAAAAACACAAAAAACAATACAAGAACTTAAATCCATCAGCAAAAAATCCAATATAATTTAATTTTGGCAGACCTTGGTTATTACATGTCCTCAAAAAATTGCTTATAACACAAATTCTGTTCATGATATCTAAATTCTAAACAACATACAGTATGTGTGTTAAACACACTTATTTAGTACAAGTTATGGAGGGGAAGGGGGGCATGACTTTACAAATGACAGAGTAATACAACATTTACTTCAACATGACGCTCTCTGTGCTTCTAATGTGAAATATGAATGTGTGTGTGTGTGTGTGTGTGCAGGCATGAGCACAGATATGGCTCAACCAGTATCCAAGCACCTGCCCTTTTGCCCTCCCGGTATGAGGGCATTTTATGAATTATTAATTGAAAATATTAACGATATTTTGGAGATGACTTCATTTAACCTACAGTGAGTGAGAAAAAGGCTATTCTTGAACATGGGGTGAGACATTCTCACTCATTTGTAAATAAAGCCAGTTTGTTAATCAGAATGATTTATTTCTGTTTTTAGAGGGAGAGAAACCAAAAGCCGCATGGGTCTCCTGTTGGCGGCCGGCACGGGTATTGACCCAGCATCTGTAGCAATGCAGTTTGCACTATGATGCAGTCTCTTAGACCGCTGTGCCACCCTGGAGGCCACATCCACAAAATGTTTAATGCTGATCAATTGCCTTGCACAAAGTATCAAAATACAGAGAGGTGTTGATAAGCGTATATTGTTCTGCTAATAGTCCATAATGGGTTATTATAATATTGTACATGATGTCCAGGTCAGGATAACCAAAACATGACTTTATTAAAGACTATCAGAAAGAATCTTGGTACTTATTTATGAATGAGTGTGTCACTCAGCTTTATGTAGGTGCCAAGGCTATATAGTTGTGCTATCAACTTGATTATTTAGCAGACATCACTTGGTTATATTCAGTCAACACATATATCTTAAGAATATTACATTTAACATTTAACTCATTTAGCAGACGCTCTTATCCAGAGCGACTTACAAATTGGAAAGTTCATACATATTCATCCTGGTCCCCCCGTGGGGAATGAACCCACAACCCTGGCGTTGCAAGCGCCATGCTCTACCAACTGAGCCACACGGGACCAACACAAATTCATGAATATCATGAATATCATGAAATATCATTGAACATTTGTTTCTCCATGCTTGTCTCAGAGCAGCATGAAACGGTGCTGAAATAGTTGACCACAGCGGGTAGGCTATATCGATATTTTGGAGATTATTTAGTTAAAAAAAAACAAAGTGAGTGATTGTAATCTTTATTTATGTTTTTAGAGGGAGAGAAATCAAGGACATATCGGCCAGCCAAACCCTCCCCAAACTCAGATGACACTGGGCCAATTGTGCGCTTTCTTATAGGACTCCCAATCATGACCAGATGTGATACAGTCTGGATTCAAAACAGGGACTGTAGTGCACTGAGATGCAGTGCCTTAGACCACTGTGCCACCTGGGAGCCATTACCAATATGACCAATATATATTGTCCTGCTAATAGCCCATCCTAGAAATGTTGTTTGCAGAATTCACAGCCTGCTACGCTTGTGAAAAACAGGGTTAATAATAATAATACTTTTCCCCCCTTCCACAAGTTAAAGGTTCCAATTGATAATGTTTTTGATCAATTAGTGCATTTGAGTTTAACCACAATATTTGTTGTATTATTTGTTCTGTCTTTTCTGGTGGATTAAACTGAAAATGCAACCAATCACAACCGGTTGTGATACAGCCAACCTAACTAAGAAATACATTTGACGATAGAATTCCCCCCCTACCCTCCTTCTAGGCAAGTCTATTGTCCTGCTAATAGCACTGCTTATAGGAATAATGGCGCTGTACAACGTGTGTTTGAAAGAGTATTTTCCAGTAAGCAACTATTTGTTTACCTTTCTTTAGCCTACTTTGTTCCAATATTTCCGTAATTCAGTGATATTTATTCACGTAGTAATTCGTTATCGATCCATAACTAAATAAACATCTGCATTTTGAAAGATTATTTTTATCATTATTTTATTATGAAAGCATAAAGATGCTGATGAAGAAATACAGTACTGTACAGTATATGCTTTATTTGACATTTTGCGGTTGCATGAGGTCACCCACACGCACTTTAAACATTTGGATAATAAAGCTTCTTTTTTTTATTAGGCTACTATGCAGTCTGACAAGTAAACATAGCATACAGTACATACTATAGTAAACATGGTAAAGTGCCATTTGTATATCAAATGGTCTATGATAATGCAGGTTGTTGACATGAAAGAAAACAAAACCATGTTTTGACTTGGTTACTTTGTACTTATGGAACTGTTCTTGAAAAGCTAGAGTAATTAAAGGCACCATGAGCAGCAACACTTTGCCATTTATTATCAAAACAGAATCAATTTGATATAACAGAGGCATTTCAGATTCAATTTAACCACAGATAACCAGGCGTGGGCAGTAAACAAAGCCATGGTATTTAACCCAGTGCACTTTCATAACCTGAGTGCTATTGGGCACTTGCATTGCCATAGCAATCATAGAACCACCTTTTACCATATTCAAAGACACTATTTTCCGTCGACCATTGTCTAATTGACTAAAAAGTGTTGAGGATTGCCAATTGTACGCCATATAGTATGTGTTTTTTTGCCCAAGTTTTGGTCATATTTTTAAAAGATTTTATTTGTTTTTTGAAAAACATTCTGCTTACCTTTATCGCATACACCAACTTTGAATAACAGGTCCGATTTTCTGGATGCGGCGGGGATAATGGATGAGAAAATGGTGCTTTGGTAAACATTTTTTCTGGGGAAACAACTGTTTAAATAGTTTGTGGTGCTCCGCAATCAAATTTTTTAAATAAACACAGAGACCATTTGTTAACGTAATATTTTCTCCCATGTTAACTATTTGAAGTAATAAAAGGAGTAGACCCCAGTGCTGGTCAGTAGAACTTATCAAATCCCCCAAAATAAGAGGAATGTTTCTCAGTAGGCACCATGACTGAAGGACAAACTGAAATGTCCAAGAAAGTTGAGGCATGTTTTGAAGGTTTAGAGAATCCATTCACTGTGCTAAATTGTGAATACAAGAGGTCCACATTTCACAGAGAAATGGGAAACTGTAGAACCAGTTGAACATGTCATTGGCTCAAGATTTGACACAAGACAAAACAAAAAGACTGGAACATATGACTAGATTGTAGTTCAAGACAAATTCATGTATTTCAATATTTTCTACATTTCAGTCAATTTTCAAAAGTCAACATGTTTCAGAGATGTTGCAAAGATGCGATACCAGTGACACAAGACTCTGTGATATTTGTGATGGATCTTTTAAGAGTCACCCTCTGTTCTCAACAGAAAGGCACGCCATACAGATTCAATTGTTCTATTATGATTTTGAGGTTGCAAACCCTCTGGGTTCCAAGAGAGGAAATCATAAATGGGGTGCTGTATATTTTTTTCAGTTTGTCCTTCATCACACAGAACATGCTTAATGACAGTTTCTTTAGCTCGCTGTTGGATATCATAAACTATCTCTTCCATGGAATTCACAACATAATTAACTGTACTTTGACCTACACCTGCTGCCTTTAGATCAGCAATTACAGACGCACAGCTATTTACAATGTCTGGGGAAGACATTGCTGACTCACTCTCTACATTTTCAGTCAACACTTACATCACTACCCTTACAAGTATTAATAGGTGCTTTGAGGGTTTGAAAAATCAACATCACCGACTGAACCAAATTAACTGCTAATGTGGCAATTATTTAAATGCTTTCTAAAACCAGAAAAGCTACCAAAGGAACGTGAACATCCCATTTGACCACATTTTAGATGAAGAGTTCTCCCTGGAGTCCATTAATTACTTTAAGGTGCTTGACAAGGGTGTTTGAACTTGTATGCTCAGTCTTGCATAGAAAACACTTAACGCAACATTCTTGCTCTCAACGCAACATTCTTGCTCTCAACTCAGAAACTCGGGGAGTCTCCTTTGTTTCCCCCATATCAATGTTATAGATGGTTGTTTGCACAGAAGTGAAGAAGTTACTCAGGCAAGAACTGTATGACATACCAAAGACGAAGTGAACCTTACAGAGTTTGTCAAAGGCTCCCACTGAGGCCGTTGCCTTGCATGGAACCACATGCTTGTCGATCACAACAAAGTAGGAGTGAATGCTGCTCTTTGTGGATCTCGAGGCAAGAAGGTAGGGCTGACTGCTTTGGGTGATGCTATCCAGATGCTGCTGCACATTGGTTCCAACCTAAAACACAAGAGATATTGGTAGGAGCATTTAGTGACAAACTTCAGACAAAGGTTATAGGAACATCAGATCACTTCACACTATGCGTGGGAGCTTGAGGTAGGGACAGTATTAAACTTGAGCCATTTCTGTTGTCTGGTGTACATATTTTAGACAACTTTTCAACACACCTTTTGAAATTTGATGAGCTGATCTATCGCTTGACATGCAGACATCTTTCCTGGCTTCTTACGACCTTGCGCAGCTGGTGGTAGCAGATGTAGCAGCAGCAAGACAGCAGCCATGTCACTGTCCCAGCCTGTTGATCAGTAAATCAATGTCAAGTTGACACATGCCACATTTGCATTCAATGCTGGTTGTTACAAACTTACATTGCTACCAAAATGCATATTGTGCACCTGCACAAAAACAATAATGGCAAGATAAAACGTTGCTCTGCTCATACCATTCTACTTTTCAACAGCTGACTCAGCATCAATTCCAAGAGTTCTGTGGTGGGTGTAAGTCCATGGTTTTCCTTCATCACTTTTCCCTTGAAAGTGGCTGGCCACTTCTCCAAGAACGTGTTGGTTGTGGCCTCACAGAACAAGACTTCAGGCTTCTGTTTGATCTGCAATGAAACAAACACCAAATACACAAAAATAATCAAAACATCATTCTCTGATTGACACCTGAAGCGGTATTTAGTATTTTGGTGGTGTAGTGATTTAACATGTCATATCAGTCCTGGTATGTCCAAATATCTGTGGAAGACTGAGAAGACATCTGCTGATTTGTCTGCATCATTGACCATTGCTTGGCGATGAGGGAAGGTAGTCTTCATCTTCTCCCGGACAGTGTCTTCATCAGCAGAGTATCTAAAAACAGCAATGGCTGCCTCGATGTCTTTGTTAGTTGGCACTTTGTCACGGGTGAAGGGTTGTTGACCATGGCCTGGCCCACCAACTGGAGACAAAGTCAATTTGAGAGCCACCTGCCTGCATGATTCCCAACTCATTATATCATAGTTATATTAGCCTATAATATGTATGTGAACCTATCTTTGGGAGATTTGCTTCCTGAGGAACACCTTTCCTTAGCAGCCTTTCTTTGTATGGTCTTCAATCGTCATGCCAGGTATCCAGACCCACTCTCTGGATCATAGTAATGTTCCTACATAATACATACATAAACACATAAATGGATAATGTATACATTTCAAAGACTGATCATGTATGTAATGATCCAGAGATACATTTACTTTACTTATATATACATTTTTGAAAATGGGTCTTCGAGATAAGGAAACAATCCAACAATTCCCTGTGCATATATCATCCTGACATTTCTTTTTGGGGGGGGTCCTAGGGGAGGTATATGAATTGCATGAGTACACAATCTAACTCAATTGGCATTAGACAACGACTGATAAAGACAGTTACTCATGCGTACAACAATGACAATATTTACCAAATAATTTGCTCACCCATGTGTCTCTGTCATCTCAGCAGCAAGTATGTTGATCTGCCTTCTGGTGGCATCTGTCAGTGTCTTGGTTTTTCCATACTCTTGTATGATGCGTTCGTCACCAGGTTTTGACGTTAGGATTCTTTCAATCAACTTTAAAGCAAAATAAAGAAATAAGGTGCTCTGAGTGAGTAAATTCAACTACAAGATTTTAAAAATAGTAAAAAATAATAATAATTAGCTCAAGAACAATCCCCAGTCCCACAATATGTGTAACGATAGTCTATATCGTCCTCCTCATCGGACGAGGAGAGGCGAGAAGGATCGGACCAATATGCAGAGTGGTTGGTTTCCATGGTAATTTAATAACACGAAAACAAATATGCGATACAAAAATAACAAAATGAAACTACCGTGACAGTCCCGTGTGGCGAAACACTAACAAGGAACAAACACCCACAAAACACACGTGAAACCCCGGCTGCCTAAGTATGATTCTCAATCAGGGACAACGATTGACAGCTGCCTCTGATTGAGAATCATACCAGGCCGAACACACAAAACCCCAACATAGAAAACAACACATAGACAACCCACCCAACTCACGCCCTGACCATACTAAATAAATACAAAACAAGGGAAAACAGGTCAGGAACGTGACAATATGAAACAAACACACAGATTACACTAAACAGTAGTTTCTACCACGTACCGCTTTAGCCTCATAGTTTATCCGGCACTGTCTTTTGGGTTGGCTCCCTTCACCACTGGCTGCTTCTTCACAAGGGTCAAACGCAGAGAAATTCAGAATTATGGTGTCATCAGATCTTACAGAGGATGACGACGATGATGATGATTGTAAAGCTTAAAAATAGGACAGCAAAAAATGTAAAAGCCACATATGAATGTGAACATTCCATATTTTAAATTTGCTCATATTTGCTATTAATCAACCTTTCAGCTTCACATTAAGCTGTGAAGAGTCTGAATTAATAAATAATACAAATAATTTCACACAGTGATGACCCACCAAGTCCTTCATCACCTAGAGTGACCCGGAAGGTGCCAGGTGACTCCTTTGCAATCTCTTCAAACACCACAGAGTCAATTTCTGCGTGAGACTGGTCATACACTTTGATGTCAGACTGTCTTTCCTCTGCTATGCTGAATTTGATGAAAACTGAAGAAAAAAAACACAAACATTGTGTGTCCAGGTGAAATAGTAGGGGACTACACAGTGTCAATATGAAGAAAAATACATCTTAACTAACTAAAGGCACCATCAAACTTAAGGTAGCGCACACACCTTCTTTCAAGAAAGAATTAAATGTGTTTCACATATTTTTGCTCTGCCACGTATTGAACTCTGAACAACATGTGGGTATAGCTGGTTTTAAACAGAAATCACAAATCATCATTAGTGCAATCAAACCAGCTAGCTCAATGTTTCTCAGTCCTGCTCCGACCCAGCACAGCACTGGACAATATAGGCGTCTCCCTGACATAGTTCAGTTCAGCACATCTAGCACTCAAGTCTTCATGAGTTGAATCAGATGTGTTAGATGAGCAAGACATTGTGCAGTGCTCTGGGGTCCAGCAGCATTAACACACTGGCCTAGTCTAGTATAACCCACTGAAAAATATTTTACTTATCTTCATTTGCTTAGTAAGTTCATCAAAAGTGTTATCATAAGGTTGAGTTGGCCAATGAAGTCATTCCCTGGAGCCTGGAGCATTAGGAGCAAGTTAACTTTGACTGTGAACTGTAACAAAAGCAAAGCAATAGGTTAGCTAAATGCCATTAATTAAATTCACCGTTCACTTCTGATAATGCAGCTACTTATCTAAAAATTGCACTTGCTTATGTTAACATGTGAGGCGAAGTTAGAATTTACCCATGGCTCAACTTTAAGATAAGGTTGGGCAATGTTGGTTTTAGCTGGCTCACATTTGTCAAGAGTGGAGGCACTGGCTGGAAGGAGCCATTTTTGGTTTGGACCGACCATAAAAATGTGGAATATCTCCATACAGCCAAGCGCCATAACTCCAGGCAGGCCCAGGGGGGCTTTATTGCTTACAAGATTCAACTTCACCATTTCCTACCGACCAGGGTACAAAAATGTTAAGCCTGATGACCTCTCCCGCCTATACAGTTCCTCTGCCACACCCTCGGTCTACAAAACTTTCTCCCTACCTCATTCCTTGCGGCTTCAGTGGATTGGGGTATTGAAACCTTGGTCCGCAAGGCACAACATTCCCAGCCTGAACCTGAAGGGGGCCCGGCAAAACGGTTGTTTGTCCCTAACTCAGTCCAGTCCCGGGTCCTAGAATGGGCTCATTCCTCCAGGCTGACCTGTCATCCAGGTTCCCGTTGTACCCTAGCCTTCCTCCGACAACGTTTCTGGTGGCCCACAATGGTCCCTGACGTCTCTGCCTTCGTTGCTGCATGCACAGTGTGTGCTCAGAACAAGACTCCACGGCAAGCTCCTTCTGGACTCCTTCAGCCACTACCTTCCCCTCATTGTCCCTGGTCCCATATCTCTCTGGACTTTGTCACTGGGCTCCCTCCGTTTGATGGCAACACTGTCATTCTGACGGTAGTGGACCGGTTCTCCAAGGTCGCCCATTTCAAATCTCTCCCCAAACTATCCTCTGCCAAGGAGACGGCCCAGCTTATGGTGCAGCGCGTCTTTCGGATCCATGGACTCCCGGTGGACATGGTCTCCGACCGGGGTCCTCAGTTCTCGTCTCAGTTCTGGAAGGCGTTCTACACCCTTATTGGGTCATCAGCCAGCCTGTCCTCCAGATTCCATCCCCAATCCAACACCCAGTCGGAGCGTGCTAACCAGGACCTAGAAACCACCCTAAGATGCCTGGTCTCAACCAACCCCACTACCTGGAGCCAACAACTGGTCTGGGTGGAGTATGCCCGGTACACCCTTCCCTGTTCAGCCACGGGACTCTCCCCTTTTGAGTGCTCTATGGAGTATCAGCCTCCACTCTTCCCAGATAAAGAGCAGGAGGTCAACATACCCTTGGCCCAGATGTTTTTCCTCCGTTGTTGACGTACCTGGAGAAGAGCTCGGGCGGCACTTCTCAAGACCAACTCCAGGTATCGTCGACAAGCGGATCGCTGCCGGACTCCAGCTCCCAGCTACATAATTGGGCACAGGGTATGGCTTTCCACTCGGGACCTGCCCCTTTGGGTGGAGTCCCGCTAACTGTCCCCCCCGTTTCATTGGACCTTTTCCCATCTCTAGAGTCCTTAGTTCAGCTGCTGTCCTTCTTGTGTTACCTCGTACGCTCCGTATTCACCCTGCTTTCCATGTGTCTAGGATTAAGCCTGTGTGTCACAGCCCTTTGTCTTCTGTCTCCAGGCCAATCCCTCCCCCCATGTCATTGATGGCCATCCGGCACACACGGTGAAAGTCCTCCTGGGTGTTCTACCACGGGGCACGGGTTTTCTTGTACCTAGTTGACTGGAAGGATTACGGCCCGGAGGAGAGGTGCTGGGTTCCCGCTAGAGACATCCTGGACCCGGTCCTCATCGCTGACTTTCACCACCAACACCCCGGTCAGCCAGGTATGCACCCAGGTAAGACGCCAGGCGGCGTCCCTGGAGGGGGGGTACTATCACGCTTTGATCTGTTTCACCTGTCTTTGATTGTCTCCACCCACCGCCAGGTGTCACCTGTTTTCCCCATTAGTCCCCGGTGTATTTTCCCTGTGTTTCCTGTCTCTTTGTGCCAGTTCATCTTGTTTTGCCAAGTCAACCAGTGTTTTTTTCCTAACTCCTATTTTTCTCTCCTATTTTTCTCGGTCTCTGTTTTTTCCTAGCCACTCTAATGTACTTGTCCGCTTGCTCAGTTGGACCTCCCACTCCTCTTTCAATTCTGGTTAGAGACAGTTTGCGCTGTTCTGTGAAGGGAGTAGTACACAGCGTTTTACGAGATCTTCAGTTTCATTTTTATTTATTTATTTATTTAACCTTTATTTAACCAGGTAGGCAAATTGAGAACACGTTCTCATTTACAATTGCGACCTGGCCAAGATAAAGCAAAGCAGTTCGACACATACAACAACACATAGTTACACATGGAGTAAAACAAACATATAGTCAATAATACAGTGAAAAATAAAAATAAAAAAATAAGTCTATATACAATGTGAGCAAGTGAGGTGAGATAAGGGAGGTGAAGGCAAACAAATATATGTATAAATAAATAAAAATATAAAAGGCCATGGAGGCGAAGTGAGTACAACACAGCAAGTAAAATAAAAAATAAAAAAAAAATAAAAAAAATAAATAAAAAAAAATAAAATAAAAAAAAAACAATGGAATGGTTGGTTTGCAGTGGAAGAAAGTGCAAAGTAGAGACAGAAATAATGGGGTGCAAAGGAGCAAAATAAATTAATAAATAAATACAGTAGGTAAAGAGGTAGTTGTTTGGGCTAAATTGTAGATGGGTTATGTACAGGTGCAGTAATCTATGAGCTGCTCTGACAGCTGGTGCTTAAAGCTAGTGAGGGAGATAGGTGTTTCCAGTTTCAGTTTCATGGCAATTTCTCGCATGGAATAGCCTTAATTTCTCAGAACAAGAATAGACTGACGAGTTTCAGAAGAAAGGTTTTTGTTTCTGGTAATTTTGAGCCTGTAATCGAACACACAAATATATATATTTGTATATCTAAAAAGGATACCTTTAATGTTTCACTATTTTTATGAAATTAACTCTCCTCTGAGGATCCTCCACTAACTGTCAGACATTTTGAGTGTACCCATGCTTAGGTTTAAGATGGGAAGGTTAAGACAATGGAGTCACAATAAAGCAGAGGGTCTACCGCTCTGAATCAACCATGGGACCAGGTCAAGCATTGTAGCTACACTGCTTAGGCAGAACGCAAGCGGTCTGAAGCAGATCATAAGGTTGGTGAAATAAAATTGCAATTTAATTAAGCTAATGCCAGGAAAAAGACAAAAACCATCTAGCCAGATAGTTAATGTGTAGGTTGAAGATAACAAGGTTAAGACAACGGGGTTCTAATATACCATAACTCTTTGCACTTCATGAGACCAGCTTTGCTAATTAGAAACTGCCCTCGTAGTCATTATATTTCTATAGGCGGTAGGCTACACTCTTCTGTGCAGATCACGCTCGAACTCTGTATGGAAGATATCCATATTACAGAGATTTACACTAGAGCTATCCCTCAACAGTCCTACAATCCCCGGCCTAAAGTGGACACGTTCTCCGCGCCAAATACAATAATGTTACTCCGCAGAGAATGACAATATGTTTCAATTTGAGGTGCGACATGAGAGATACGCACTTGTTATGCAAATGTTGCACACCAACAGATGGAGAAAACCTACACCAGTCGAGCAATTCATTTCAACAATAATCTTCATTTTAATTTGACTTTACAAACAACAAGGCGGCTTAATTGGAGTCTGTTTCTTCGGAGCCTAGACCTATATAAAATAACTTAACTGGTTGAGGTAGGCAATGAAGCTTAATAGAAGTAGGATTTTTTTTATTAGGCCTACTTGAAATTGCAACTGGTCAGAAATGTAGCATCCTACATAAAACAATAATTTAAAGAAAAAAAGTATGCACGTTCGAACTAAAACAATGTAACTAATAATTAAAAGCGCACATTTGTAAATCCCAAACTCTTAAAGTAATTGGAAAGGTAGATTCAAATTATTTGTGACATTGTGGTTACAATAAAGAATATAGCATATCATACAAATGTTTCCTATTAGCAGGACAATATACTTTTTATAGCCCGGCTACTGTTGTGAAAATCCCTCAACTTGTAATGTATTTGATACTTAAGTACTCTAAAGTGTTACATTTCTAACTCCAAACAGCATTTCTTCATCAACATCTTTATGCTTTCGTTAATCTTCTTGATCTTCTTTCTATTTTCTTTAGCAAGTTTTAGCAAATTGCTCAAGGGCCACGGTTGATTCATCTGTGAAGATGATGTTATTGAATGTCTCGCCAGCTTTGAGCCATGCCTGAGCCTGCAGGACGCAAAGTTCTTTGTTTGTCAGACGAATCATTGGAATCATTGACTCACTCACGCGTTGAAAAGGGTGAGGATTGAGATGAAGTCACAATCCATGCCAGGCACACCTGTGAGCTCTGGAACTCCACCTCCGACAGGCAGAGTCAACATATGTGGCGGGTTCGTCAGGTCTTCGGTTCACCCTGACATTTTCATTCCTCTTCTGACAACAGAACTTGACCAACTGCCCTCCAGGCACAGCAAGGGCCGCCCGGACCATTATGCTGTTCTGCTATTCCAAAGATGTGTAACCGAAGAGAGATACCACGAGTTGGCATAGAGTTGGCTTTCTAGCTACCACCGATCCATGTTTAATTTTTCCTTTTGTTTTGTCTGTTTACACACCTGGTTCCCATCGCATAATTATGTTCCTTATTTAACCCTCTGGTTTCCCTTTCTGTTTTGTGCGTGATTGTCTTTCGTGTGTGTCACACCCTGGCCTTAGTTATCTTTGTTTTCATTATTATTTTAGTTAGGTCAGGGTGTGACATGGGGAATGTATGTGTTTTGGTTTGTCTAGGGGTTTGTACGTTTAATGGGTCAGTGACTTGTCTAGGTGTTTGTATGTCTAAGGCTGCCTAGATTGGTTCTCAATTAGAGGCAGCTGTGGTTTATTGTCTCTGATTGAGAGCCATATTTAAGGCAGCCATAGGCATTTGGGTTTTGTGGGTAATTGTCTATGTTGTACGTTTGTAGCTTGTGTGTGCACTTACGTTTATAGCTTCACGATCGTTTGTTGTTTTGTTTAGGTTTATAATAGTGTTCGTTTCGTGTTTTTCTTTATTCTCAAATAAAAGAGAATGTATTTTCCACACGCTGCGCCTTGGTCCACTTCTTCCACTCAAGACGATCGTGACAGTGTGTTGGAGTTCGATGTCCTGTTTTGTCCTTGTTTTAATACGGGATTTTTGTTACGCTCTTGTATTGAGTAAATACAGTGTTTTTTACTCTTACCTGTGTCCTGCGCCTGACTCCTTCGCTATCTTCTAGATAGACTCTGACACACATGTTCAAGAATTGCCTTTTTCTCGCTCACCCTAGCTTAAATGAAAATGAAATCTCCAAAATATTGTTACTTTTAAACAAAGCAATTATTATTAATTAATTTAGGATTATATAAATATATTCTCACAGATCCTAACGGAAAATGCCCCTTAGGTATTAATTTAGAGTCATCCAATCCTCTAAATGTAATTATTGGTGGAGAGTCACGTCATTGAAAAAAATATTTCAAAAATAAAAAAGGACAGCCTACTCCTTCCTCCCCAAAAGGGATTTGAACCCCGGTCTCCCGCGTGCCCTTCATTCTGTAGTACAGACATGGCCTGCTCTCGCTTATTTAAAGAATTAGGCACTTTCCCATGTTTACTACAGTATGTATTGTAGACTGCACAGTAATCTAATAAGCAAATAAACACATTTGGTTCAAAAATAATGATAAAAAAACACTCTTTCAAAAAGCAGATGTTGATTTAGTTATGCATCCATAACGAATTACTATGGGAATAAATATCACAGATTTACAGAAATATTGGAACAAAGTTGTCTAATGAAGGCAAACAATTTAGAATCCTCCAATCCTGTAGCTTACTCCCGACTTTCACGTTTTACAGCGCCATATTTTCCATTCCATCCTAACGCTGAGAGTTTCGTTTTTCATTTTTCTCTGAATAGAAACACCATAATATTAATCAAATTAATTAAGCCACATTTCTTAAACTCAGTCCCATATACTATGTTATTACAAAAAAGGTTTTAAATTCTCTGGTAATGCCAATACAGAATACTATCAAATGCTTCTCAAAGATGCCCTCTGGTGATCAAACTAGCAATAACTTGCAGTAACAGAATAAATCTCTGACAATTAAACGACATGCCACAGAATGCTGCGGCAGCATGCAAGGTGTGCCGCAGTATGATGCAACTTTTAAAGGAGGAACCACTGTAATCATATCAGGACGATATTGAATAGGGCTGTATCATATTAGATATTCTATAATCCCTGGATTTGGGTATAATCATCTGATATGTTGTAACGTAGTGCACAGCCTGTATGAGATTTTGACATTAGTCCGAAACAAGCTCATTATGATCACAAGATTCCCATTCTTGTGGGAAGCTGCTGTAGACCACCAAGTGCTATCCTTCAGTATCTGGATAATATCTATGAAATGCTTGATAATGTATGTGATATCAACAAAGGTATATTTGCTGGTTGATTTAAATATTGATTGGCTTTCATCAAGCTGCCCACTCAAGAAAAAGCTTCAAACTATAAATAGGGCTTGCTACCTGGTTCAGTAAACCTACCAGGGTAGCTACAAACAGCAAAGGAATGAAATCAACAACATGTATTGATCACATATTTACTAATGCTGCAGAAATACAATACGTTTTGTAGTGATTCCTATGTTGATAATGTAAAGACAATTTGCTTGTCTGTGGTGTGTAATAAGGAGCAACCAGACGCTGCACTTGACACATTTATGGAATTGCTTATTCCAGTTACTAATAAGCATGCACCCATTAAGAAAATGATTAAAAACTGTTTATTTCCTGTGGATTGATGATGATTTTAAAAATGATATGGTTGAGAGGGACGAGGCAAAAGGAATGGCAAATAAGTCTGGCTGCACAACCGATTGGCAACCATACTGCAAATTGAGAAATCATGTGACTAAACCAAATAAAAAGAAGACACTATACTATGAAACAAAGTTAAATGGCATAAAGAATGATAGTAAAAAGCTTTGGAGCACCGTAAAAAATCTTGGGCCAAAAGGCAAACTCAGCTCCATCATTCATTGAATCAGATGGCTCATTGATCACAAAACCCACTGATATTGCCAATGACTTTAATGATTTTTTTAGATGAATTTTTAAATGATGTAGTCAATATAGACAAGAAAAATACAAAAATGTGTGTGTTATTAGTTTAAGCACACTGTGTGTGTCTATTGTTGTGACTTAGATGAAGGTCAGATAAAATTTTATGACCAATTTATGCAGAAATCCAGGTAATCCCAAAGGGTTCACAGACGTTTTCTTGCCACTGTATATATTTAGATTCCAGTCAATGGGCTCTATTCTCAGCTGGTGTTAAGGCGACGCTAGTGTCAAATGCACGTTAGTTTGCAATTTCTTGCAAACTCAGCTCCATCATTCATTGAATCAGATGGCTCATTGATCACAAAACCCACTGATATTGCCAATGACTTTAATGATTTTTTTAGATGAATTTTTAAATGATGTAGTCAATATAGACAAGAAAAATACAAAAATGTGTGTGTTATTAGTTTAAGCACACTGTGTGTGTCTATTGTTGTGACTTAGATGAGGTCAGATAAAATTTTATGACCAATTTATGCAGAAATCCAGGTAATCCCAAAGGGTTCACAGACGTTTTCTTGCCACTGTATATATTTAGATTCCAGTCAATGGGCTCTATTCTCAACTGGTGTTAAGGCGACGCTAGTGTCAAATGCACGTTAGTTTGCAATTTCTTCATGTAAAATTTCTTTGTGCACACCATCCACCGCTTCTGAGTATATTACTCGCTAATGTTCAGTCTCTGGACAATAAAGTAGACGAGCTCAGGGCGAGGATCTCCATCCAGAGAGACAACAGGGACTGTAGCATACTCTGTTTCATGAAATTATGGCTCTCTCCGGATATACTGTCTCCTAGTTCATACAGCCAGCTGGGTTCTCAGTACATCGCGCAGAGAGGAATAAAGAACTCTCCAGGAAGAAGAAAGGTGGTGTATGTTTTATGATTAACTACTCATGGTGTGATTGTGATAACGTACATTAACTCAAGTCCTTTTGATCTCCTTCCAGAGAGACATCAGGGACTGTACTTCATTTGTATTTTATTTAACCTTTATTTCACTAGGCAAGTCAGTTTAGAACAAATACTTTTTTACAATGACAGCCTACCCCGGGCCAATTGTGTACCGCCCTATGGGACTCCCAATCACCGTCCGGTTGTGATGCGGCCAGGAATCGAACCAGGGTCTGTAGTGACGCCTCTAGCACTGAGATGCAGTGCCTTAGACCCCTGCACCACTAACGCCATGTTACATATTCTGATTCATGAAATCATGGCTCTCTCGGCATATACTGTCCCCGTCCATACAGCCAGCTGAGTTTTCAGTTCATCGTGCAGACAGGAATAAAGAGCTGTCTAGGAAGAATGAAGGTGGGGGTCTATACTTTGTGATTAACTACTCATGATGTGATTGTGATAACATACAGAAACTCAAGTCCTTTTGTTCAACCGACCCAGAATACCTCACAATCAAATGCCGACCGTATTACCCCCCAAGAGAATTTTCTTCGGTTGTTGTCACAGTCGTGTATATTCCCTCTCAAGCAGATACCACGACGGCCCTCAAAGAACTACACTGGACTTTATAGAAACTGGAAACCACATATCCTGAGGCCGCATTTATTGTAGCTGGGTATTTTAACAAAGCCAATTTGAGGAAAACTCAATCGAAGTTCTGTCCACACAATGACTGTAGCACTCGTTTAGGAAAAACACTACATCACTGCTAATCGCCTTTTCGAGATGCCTACATGTAGAGAGACAGATGGGGCGTTGTTTCGCTCGCTCCGAAGCTTTCTCCTGTGAGATACATTCAGCCTCTTGCGAATTGGAGGACATTTTATTTTGGGGGGGGCTGGCTTCCCTTGGCATCCATGAATACACGCCACTGTTAATGATAATGTACCAGTGTTTGCGCCTGTGTTGCTACCCGACAGCACTGTAAAGATCACAATGGTGAGTTAAATGTCTCTGATTGGTGACAAAATTAAGGGTACACAGCCTTCAGTGTAGAGCTTGAGGCTTGCACACAAATAGTATCACCATGGTCTAACACAGACAGAAAAGTCAAACAAATCAACTATTTTCATTAGAATACTAATAGGCTCTCTTGATTCAATTTATTTCAAAACAACAGAGGATTCATCATCCGTATATCATTCTATTTTTATTTTCATTATTTCAGCCATCCATCTCTCATCCTCTCTTCTCTTGTCACTATTCGAGATGAGTAGGAACAATCGTCTCATGGTATTATCGCATAGCCAAATGAGAACGTTCCTATAATGTTGTCCTAAAGTTATTCCAAAGTTGTGGAAAGGTTTATCATTCCTGGACAAAGTCTGAGATATTATTTTTTGTTGACTATCAAACTGTCCTCAGCACAGCAGACGTATTCTCTCTAGCTCTGGCCGTCACTCTCTCTCTTCTCTCTCCCTCATTACCTCTCTCGCTTCTGTCCATACCACCTCTCTCTCTAGTTTGTCTCTTTAGCTTCCCCTCTGTCTGTGTGTGTGTGTGTGTGTGTGTGTGTGTGTGTGTGTGTGTGTGTGTGTGTGTGTGTGTGTGTGTGTGTGTGTGTGTGTGTGTGTGTGTGTGTGTGTGTGTGTGTGTGTGTGTGTGTGTGTGTGTGTGTGTTAGTCGGCATCTGTTGTTTGTGTCAGTAGTCAGTGTTTCCAGTATGTCAGTAACAACAGTCACTGGACTTAAATATATCACTGCTGGACACACACACTTACATGCACCCACCCACCCACCGACGAACACACCCCCCGACAAACACACTCTCTCATCTAACTCTCTGATGCAGTGTGAGTCAAAAGGTTTCATATCGCATAAATCACCCACACAACTACATTTGATTTACTAATCTATCCATTTGCATGGAACGCATATAAATGCAAATTATAGGTTTAGTTAGGGATATCTGGCACCCAGAGGAGGCTGGGGAGGGGAGGACGGCTCATAATAATGTTATCAAACACATGGAAACTAATATGTTGTATGTGTTACCGTACACTTAAAAAAAGGGTTCCAAAGGGGTTCTTCGGCTGTCCCCATAGGAGAACCGTTTTTGGTTCCAGGTAGAACCATTTGGTTCCAGGAACAAAAAATGGTTCTTCAAAGGGTTCTCCTGTGGGGAACAGCCACATAACCCTTTTTTTAGGTTCAAGATAGCACCTTTATTTCTAAGAATGTACAGATATCATTCCATTACTCTCCCTTCCTCCTCTCTCTCTCTCCCCTTCCTCCCTCTATCCCACTCTACCTCCATCCCTCCCTCTCTAACCTCTGGGAATCTTGGAACTTTCCCCAGTCCATCTGTCAATCAAAGAGAAACAACATTCTGACATTCTAGAAGGCTGACATTGCCTTGGTGATGCCAGCCAAGCCCATATTTAGGACTGCAGTCATTCTAAAGCCATATAAGGTCAAAGGTCATGGTCATATGATGTCATATGCGGTCATGTCCAGCAGGCAAAACTGGTTGAAACTGGAAAAACTGTCTGGAATATTCTGAAATATCTGAGAGAACTGGAATATTCTCTTATAAATGGGATAATAACAGAATAACTGCCATTATTCCAAGCAGAGTGCAACAGGTCGTAAATTGGTCATAACGTTGTAACTACATTACAATAAGCTTTGTCTGCTGGGGAGTTGTACAACTATATAGAATCAAGGGATGTGTGTGTGCCAGCTCAGTGTGTCTGGATCAATAATCAAGTCGTCAGGTAACCGAGAGAAGTTTGGAAAGGTAGCCAGTGAACTACAGCGGTCCTTCAGATCCAGTTGTAGTTGCCAGAGGAAGTGCCTGGGTGTTTGTTATTCATTGTTATGCTCACTGACATTCAGTCCTGCCCAATTTCATGTACACACACTGACACACACACATGCGCGCACATGCACACACAAATACGCACGCACACACACACCAGTCTGCTAGATAATGGTGATGATTGAAAACAAAGCCAGAACTTTCTCAAGGGCGAAGAGAGGAGAGAAGATGAGAGAAGACAGGAAGAGGAGGAGAGAAGGATGACAGAGAGGAGTTGTTTGGGGAGTTGGAGTTTGCACTGTCGAAATGTTTTGGTGTTGATTTATCTTTCGTCTCTCTAATCTCTCTCCTCTCTGTCCTCCCTTTTCCATTTCTCTTTTTTCAAATCTGTTGTTCCACCCACTAGCTATATTTGACTTTTTCACCCTAAAACCACTCCCCTTCTCTCTCTCGCTCTGTCTCTGTCTTTCTGACTCTCTTATTCTTTCTTTCTCTTTCTTTCTCTCTCTCTGTCTTTCTTTCTTATATCTTTCACCATCTCACATTCTCTCTTTCGATCACCCATCACCACCACCCACCTCACAGAGAGAGAGCGAGAAAGAGGAAGAGAGAGACGGAGAGAGAGGGGCACAAAGAGAGAGAGAGAGAGAATAAGTCTGCAGTGCTGAGGACAGTTGAATATCCTTACAAAAATAATAGTTCATATCTCAGGAAAATGAATCACTGCTATTAGCCCATAATAAACACATTGAATAACAGATTCACTACATGGAACAACAGTCCCAAAACATATCAAAAGGAAGATTGTTCTGAAGTGTCTCTCCTATATCTGAGAGATATAAGAAAGATCAGGATTTTCATTTTTTTTTTAACATGTATTTAACCCCATATTTTGGGGAATTAAACAGTTTACATATATACTGGTACCGGGGGACCTTCAGACGAGTCTTGTAAGGCCTGTGGGCATCCTAGAGCAAAACAACCGACATGTACAAGTTTATGAGAGTCTCACCTTTGCACAGAGGGGTTAGTGTGTAGCCCAAATGGTTCGGACGCTACAGACAGTTGGCAGTTCGGCTCTGACACTTGTGGAGGTTGTAGAGCAAAATGGAGGGTGGGTCTATGTGTGGGTGGGCACCTGCCCAGTCACGTGAAATCCATTGATTAGGTCCTAATGAATTCATTTCAATTGACTGATTTCCTTATGTAAACTGTACCTCAGTAAAATCATCAAAATTGTTGCATGTTGGCAGTTATATTTTTGTTCAGTATATATATGATATACAGCAAACTCAATTGTGTTTATTTTTTCTACAGAGAACCCCTTGGTTTACTTGGAGGGGAAACCTCTTAGACCACTTAATAGATGGGCTCCTCTTTCAGGGTATGTATGAGGAGTTAATTGAAGAAGACCAGGTCCTTGTGTTTCCCCCCACTTGCATGACAGAAACACTGAACTTTTTTGGGCACCATAACATCATTTGGGAATTGGAACTAGATCTACAGGTACACATGGGCAGCTCTGTGATTTTTGTGACACCAAGATTGTCCATCATGAAAACAAAGTGTTCCTCAAAAACAGATTTTTTGAGGAAACCTACAAACCTACATTTTCTTGTAGATACATGCAGTATTACTGTACTTTCAACTGTACATTCTCATGTAGTGTGGTATCACTGTAGTATCAACTGCACATTGTCATGTACAGTCTTATCACTGTAGTATCAACTGCACATTTTCATGTCAAGTAGTATCAACTGTACATTTTGCAAATTTCTATCATCAAGCTGTATGTTTTACTTCATATCAGGACCATCTATTCTATGAATGTGTACATTTTGTGAATGTTCATCTCTTCTATCTGTTGAGAAATAATCACAAACTTACATTTTCTATTTGTATTTCACTGTTCTTATGTCCTTACTCTAGCACATCAGAGGTATGCTGCGAGTGTTGATGAAGCTTTCTGTAAATAAAAAGGTTCAACTGTTTTAAACTGTTGTTTTCTCAAATCTGTCCTAGGAATGAGTACATGATTGCCAAATCACTACAAGACAAAAGTGGAATTGATAAGTCAACAACTAAACTATAGGAATAGTATTTCTAGTGCCTTAAAACGTCTTAAGATGTATTCTATATTCGAGACAGTCTATACTATGCATCTTAAAAATGTCTTGACTTTTTAAGACATGTCTTGAGATGTCTCAAAGTGTCTTCACTGACATGTCTTAAGATGTGTTAAGACGTCTCAAGACATGGTGATGTCTGGGTATGTATATTCAATTGAATTGCTTACTTTTAGAATCAGAATTGAAGGTCAGGGAAGTCGTGATGACAATACAATTATATAATCAACTCTTAGACAGTAGTCCTTATTTAGAACTGTTAAAGTGATTTTCACAGTAGCCTATGACACAAATCTTTACAATGAAAACCGGATGTGAACACGACAAGGTAGTGTGCGTGACGCACTCTCAGAAAAAAAGGGTTCCTAAAGGTTTATTTGGCTGTCCCCATAGTATAACCCTTTTTGGTTCCAGGTAGAACACTTTTGGATATCATGTACAACCCTTTCTACAGATGGCTCCACATGGAACCCAAAAGGGTTCTACCTGGGGAAAAAAGGCTTCTACTATGGGGATAGCTGAAGAACCTTTTTGGAACAATTTTGGGGCACTTCAAACTTTTTTCTTTCCGCAGTCCATTTCAAATGCTCTTTGGTTGAAGTGAATCCTTTGGTACTATCAATAGCATGCTTCCAGTTAGAATACCCAGCTTGAGTGAAGGCCTTGTCTGCCTTTGCACTGGACCCAACACCAAGCTTTCAACTTGAGAAAAAAATTGCAGCATCTGCAGTAACCGATTTTTCCAGCCACTATTAAATGAATGTTTTGGACAGAGAACCTGCGGCTAATGTAGGATTCTAAACTAACCTGGGCTGGCTCCTCTGTTCCAAGATTGGCAGGAATAGTCGGAGATGGAGGGGACTGTAGAGACATTATCCTGGCGGCGCTTGTGGAAGGGTGGGTAGGCTCTGTACGCGGAGCTAGCTGGAGCTCGGCAGCATCATTGCTGCTGGGCTTGGCAGCGGCCTCTGTCGTTTGATGATGATGCTGCTCATTGCTCTCCTTCTCTTTTTGGCTTTGTTTGGGTACTTTGGCGAAGCCAATTTCTAAAGCCAATCCATCGTGACAGTGGCAAAATAGCTGATTTGAGCTAGCTAATTAGGATAAGGATAATAACACTAACACTTTTACAGCTAGCTAAGAAGCTAACGAAACTCTGTAGTGGTGGGGCAAGAGGCGGAGTTGAGTCACAGTGAAGCACCTTCAACAGTGAACCTGACCCCACCCCTATAAATCATAATCAAATATTACAGGCGGAAGTGTACCATGTTATTCACTTAGCCTACCACAGATGAGAAGTTTTATGGAAACCCAAAGGAGTCATACCTAACTGCCCAGTGGCTTTTTATACCCCCCCTACACACCATTTTGCTAACAAAGCGTAGCGGAGATACATATTTATTTTGTGCCAACCTGCACTCAATCTATTGAACTGTTTTGCTATTTTTATATAGAGATATAAAACTAAAACTGAGTGGGCCCCCTCGTGGAGCCGGGCCCCGTGTGTGTTTGTGTGTTTGTGCGCGTGTAATGTGTAATGTGTGTGTGTGGAATTCTGTAAATAGCTCAGCTGTTAAATGGTTGATATGAGATATGATACAAACATTGCACTACTATTCCGATTTCTCTCCCTCCCTCCCTCCCTCCCTCCCTCCCTCCCTCCCTCCCTCCCCTCTGTCTCTAGAGGATGTAAGCTGTGAGCAGCGGTGCACACACAATCGCTTCCTTGTCATGTACTTTGACACACGCACACAAAGCAGGAGACTATTTTAATTAACTTCTTTGGGAAAGGGGGGCAGTATTGAGTAACTTGGATGAATAAGGTGCCCAGAGTAAACTGCTTGTTACCCAGGCCCAGAAGCTATGATATGCATATAAGTAGTAGATTTGGATAGAAAACACTCTAAAGTTTCCAAAACTGTTAAAATAATGTCTGTGAGTATAACAGAACTCATATGGTAGGTGAAAACCTGAGACAAATCCAACCTGAGACAAATCCAACCAGGAAGTGGGAAATCTGAGGTTTGTAGTTTCATTTAAGTGATTGCCTATCCAATATGCTGTGTCTATGGGGCCAGATTGCACTTCCCAAGGCTTCCAGCAGATGTCAACAGTCTTTAGAAAGTTGTTTGAGGCTTCTATTGTGGAAGGGGGTCGAATAAGAGCTGTTTCAACAAGTGGACTAGGCTGAGGCCAATGAGTTGTTTACTGCGCGATCACGCAGGCTCGCCGTTCCTTCTTTTTCCTCTGTAATGAATACGCTATTGTCCGGTTGGGATATTATTGATAATATTATTTATTATAAAAATATCCTAAGGATTGATTGTAAACATCATTTGACATGTTTCTACAAACTGTAATGGAACTCTTTTGACTTTTCGTCTGGATTTTGCGCTCGAGCATTGTGCCTTTGGAATAGTGAACTAAACGCGCAAATAAAACAAATATGGACGTAATCGAACAAAACAAACATTTCTTGTGGAAGTGGGAGTCCTGGGAGTGCATTTCGACGAAGATCAGCAAAGGTAAGTGAAGATTTATAATGCTATTTCTGACTTTTGTTGACTTCACAATTTGGCGGGTAACTGTATGGCTTGCTTTGGTGGCTGATCGCTGTACTCAGATTATTGAATATTGTGCTTTTGCCGTAAAGCTTTTTTGAAATCTGACACAGCGGTTGCATTAAAAACAAGTTTATCTTTAATTCTATGTAAAACATGTATCTTTCATCAAAGTTTATGATGAGTATTTCTGTTATTTGATGTGGCTCTCTGAAAATTTCTCAGGATGTTTTGGAGCCATTTCTGAACATGGCGCCAATGTAAATTGAGGTTTTTGGATATAAATATGAACTTTATTGTCACGGCCGTCGAAAGAACTGGACCAAAGTGCAGGGTGGTAAGCGTACATATCCTTTATTTTGGAATGACGCCAACAAAACAACAAACGAAAGAAACAACCGTGAAGCTTACAGGGCTAAGTGCCACAAACAGTCAACTACCCACACTGAAAGGAGGGTAAAGGGCTACCTAAGTATGGTTCCCAATCAGAGACAACGATAGAAAACTGTCCATGATTGAGAACCATACCCGGCCAAAACATAGAAATAAAGAAACATAGAAAACAAAACATAGAATGCCCACCCCAAATCACACCCTGACCAAACCAAATAGAGACATAAAAAGGGTCTCTAAGGTCAGGGCGTGACATTTATCGAACAAAACATACATGTATTGTGTAACATTGAGTCCTGGGATTGTCATCTGATGAAGATCGTCAAAGGTTAGTGATTAATTTTATCTATATTTCTGCTTTTTGTGACACCTCATCTTTGGTTGGAAAATGACTGAATGCTTTCTGTGACTAGGCGCTGTCCTAACATAATGATATGTTGTGCTTTAGCCGTAAAGCCTTTTTGAAATCGGACACTGTGGTTGGATTAACGAGAAGTGTATCTTTAAAATGGTGTAAAATACTTGTATGTTTGAGGAATTTTAATTATAAGATTTCTGGCGCCCTACAATTTCACTGGCTGTTGGTGAGGTGGGACACTAGCGTCCCGAATGATCCCAGAGAGGTTCAATATATGATGACATTTTGTGTGACAATTCTCTCTGGGGGAATACTCAGTTGTGCTTGAGCCATTTACACTTTTTGAGATGCTGCTCTCCCGAACTCTCCCGAGTGTACAGCACAGCACAGCGCAGCACAGCATGTTTTTTGCCTGTTTTGCATGTTATATTGGCAATTATTCGTGTCACTTATCAGTTTGAAAACTATGTAAAAAAAATATTGAGTTAATAAAGCCGCATACAAACATGGTCTCTTTCTTGAGTAAGGCAGCTCCAAAATGCAGGTGTTTTAGCCTAGCTCAGTGCTTTCTGTGGTGGAAGGGCAGCCAGCGGAAAATACAGTGTATGCGTTGGTAATCTTCTCTAATTGTGCTGTGATTGGCTCAGTGTTCTGTCACTCATAGGGACACTACGTCACTGCAGAATGTACAGGAAGAGCTAGGCAATTCAAGCCCCCTTAGGTGCTGCCATAGATTTACATTAGACGTGGCCATCCAAGAAGGCTCAATGTCATTGGCCACAGATCAAATTAAGTCAAATCACATTAAATCTACCGCAGATTTGATTGGACTAATCATGTCAACGTCATACTTTCAAAACCATGTCGACAATCTTCTGGCAAATCCTTTTCATATGAAAAGAAATTATAGATAAAACATATGGGTGCTCATTCCCCATCGGACATCAACATTATACAACAAGTCTGAAATCGCAAATTCAACAATGAGTGGTTTGAAAGGAATCAGTGGCAAACTGCAAGCGATGCAAATCAGACACTATTTTGCTTCCCCTGCCTGCTATTCGGTGTAGAGGGTGTCTGGTCCAAGTCTGGTTTAAGGATTTAAAACATATGTCTCTATTCCAAGCTTAAAAGGATAAACATTCACACGCAACACCATGGGCCAGAAAAGGTTGAATACATTTGCCATGCTGTCAACCCAGCATGACTTCTGCTGCTTCAAAACAACTGGAAACTCAGACCTGGGAAATGTCAGATTTAAGTGAGTTCAAGACAACTGGGACCTCTGAAAAAAACAAGCTCCAACTGGGAAAATATGTTTTGAATGGTCATCCAACTCGGAACTCCAAGTCGGGAACTCGGGCCTCTTTCTAGAGCTCCAACTTAAAGATCACTGACGTCATGATTTGACCAGATTTTTTCAGAGATCACATAAATCCAGAGAATGCTAGACTTTGATGACAAAGTTCGATAAGAACATTTGCCCACAAGAAGGACTGCCGTGCCACCTTCCTGTTCAAGTGAGCACAGCATAACAACGGTGAATCGATACATTGGAGATAATATAATAAATAATAGAACATCATGAAACATCTAAGAATCCAGGCCTGGTATTTATAATGGATTTATATAGTCCTTTGATAAAGTAAGACTGGATTTTATGTATAAATGCCTGGATTTTTTCAATTTTGGTCATTCTCTTATAAAATGGTTAAATGTAATCTATAGCAACCCCAGGTGTAAAATAGTAAATAGCGGCTACTTCTCAGAGAGTTTTGAATTTGTGTCCACTGTCACCACATCTATTCATTATGGCCATCGAAATGCTAGTTATTAAAATCAGGTGAAATAACAACATTAGAGGATTATAAATCCAAGGCTTAATTTTAAAACAAAGGTGTCCATGTATGCCGATGACTCAAGTTTTATATTATGTCCGCAAGCTTGATCCCTGCAATGTCTCATTGAAGATATAGATAACTTTTCTGGACTCTCTGTACTAAAACCTATTACGTATTGGATCTCTAAAAAGTACGACTTTTGCATTATCCTGTAGTTTACCTATAAAATGGGCTGAAGTTGAAGTAGACATACTTAGTATTCATATCACAAAATATATAAATGAGCTCTCCACAATTCATTTTAATAGAAAAATAAACAAGACCCTGCAACCATGGAGAGGTAAATACCTGTCTATTTATGGAAAAATTGCCCTGATTAACTCCACAGTCATATCTCAGTTTACAAACGTACTTATGGAGCTGCCTACTCCCGATGATTCGTTTTTCAAATCATATAGTCAAAAAAAAAATCACTTTATCTGGGACGCTAAACCAGAATAAATAAAGTGTGCCTATATAATGAATATGAATTGGGTGGGTTGAGATTATTAAATATAAAAGCACTAAACCTCTCTCTAAAAGCTTAATTTATTCAAAAGTTTTACTTGAACCCTAAATGGTTCTCAAGTAGGTTACTAAGAAAAGTTGTCTTTGTGCAGATTGCCATGTCTCATTTTCGATTAATTGAAAATGATATTTTTTTTCAAAATATCTTTCTTTTTCAAACAAGCATTGCAGAGTTGGCCACATTTTCAATTTTATCCCACTGAAAAGATAGAACAAAATATTACAACAAATATTATGGCTGAACTCAAATGTGCTGATTGATTGATAAAATACCTGTATTTATGGGAAAGATGTCTTTTTGTATTTTTATAAAATTATATTGTCAATTGGAATGTTAGAGTTATGTATTTCATGGAGTTATCAGAATTGTACGGGAAGGTCTGCTCAATCCAAGATTACAACCAATTGATTACAACATTACCTCAAAATCAAAAGTAACAGTCAGTATCTGGTGTGGCCACAAGCGGCATGAAGTACTGCAGTGCATCTCCTCCTCATGGACTGCACCAGATTTGCCAGTTCTTGCTGTGAGATGTTACCCCACTCTTCCACCAAGGCACCTGCCAGTTCCCAGACATTTCTGGGGGGAATGGCCCTAGCCCTCACCCTCCGACTCAACAGGTCCCAGACGTGCTCAATGGGATTGAGATCCGGGCTCTTCGCTGATCATGGCAGATCACTGACATTCCTGTCTTGCAGGAAATCACGCACAGAACGGGCAGTGTGGCTGGTGGCATTGTCATGCTGGAGGGTCATGTCAGGATGAGCCTGCAGGAAGGGTATCACATGAGGGAGGAGGATGTCTTCCCTGTAACACACAGCATTGAGATTGCCTGTAATGACAATAAGCTCAGTCCGATGATGCTGTGACACACCGTCCCAGACCATGACGGACCCTCCACCTCCAAATTGATCACGCTCCAGAGTACAGGCCTCGGTGTAACGCTCATTCCTTCAACGATAAACATAAATCCGACCATCACCCCTGGTGAGACCAAACCGCGACTTGTCAAGAGCACTTTTTTCCAGTCCTGTCTGGTCCAGCGACGTTGGGTTTGTGCCCATAGGCGACTTTGTTGCCGGTGATGTCTGGTGAGGACCTGCCTTACAACAGGCCTATAAGCCCTCAGTCCAGCCTCTCTCAGCCTATTGCGGACAGTCTGAGCACTGATGGAGGGATTGTGCGTTCCTGGTGTAACTCGGGCAGTTGTTGTTGCCATCCTGTACCTGTCCCTTAGGTGGAATGTTCGGTTGTACCGATCCTGTGCAGGTGTTGTTACACGTGGTCTGCCACCGCGAGGACGATTAGCTGTCCATCCTGTCTCCCTGTAGTGCTGTCTTAGGCATCTCACAGTACAGACATTGCAATTTATTGCCCTGGCTACATCTGCAGTCCTCATGCCTTTTTGCAGCATGTCTAAGGCACGTTCACGCAGATGAGCAGGAACCCTGGGCGTCTTTCTTTTGGTGTTTTTCAGAGTCAGTAGAAAGGCTTCTTTAGTGTCTTAAGTTTTCATACCTGTGACCATAATTGCCTACCATCTGTAAGCTGTTAGTGTCTTAATGACCGTTCCACAGGTGCATGTTCATTAATTGTTTGTGGTTCATTGAACAAGCATGGGAAACAGTGTTTAAACACTTTTCAATAAAGATCTGTGAAGGTATTTGTATTTTTACGAATTATCTTTGAAAGACAGGGTCCTGAAAAAGGGATGTTTCTATTTTTGCTGAGTTCATGTACATGATGTTTACATACTCTGCGTTGTGTAGAAAATGTCCAGCCGAGGTTTACGACTAGTCATGACCCCTAAACGCAACACGAGGTTGAAGCCAAATAAAATCTCTAAACAATCAAGTACGGTATCTAAGAAGGTGAACTCAAGAAGGACCAACCGGTTATTATCTTCAAATCATCGGTTGTCTACACTGCCCTCCTACGCAAGCTGGGAGGATCGACACGGCTGATTAGCCTCCTAAGAAGACTACTCTCACAGAACGAGTGCAAGGAAACAGACAACCAAGAAACAGGACATTGTGACATCGTGTGGACAATCAGAGACTTACACCCGGTAACGAAGGAGACGCGTCCATCGAAAGAAAAGGGCGCCAGCCAAACCTATCCCACTAAGCGGAACTCGGTCAACGAAGAGATACCCAACAGAGACCTTCAACACGTAAATACTGTACATTCATTATAATTCTGACCCATAGTCAGGGAGAAAGGTGTTTGGGCTAATTGTAAATAGTTAAATATTTGATAAATAGCATGTCATCACATTAACGATAACAACGGCATGATGCTGGTCTCAGGTTCAGGAACGGCTGAAAATGCAGAACATTGATATAAAATTTACCCTAGAAATAGTACTGTTGGGAGATCTGGAGAGAATGGGTCAGTCAATTATCAATAATACTAATACTCTTAGTAAACGTATTTATCTTCAACTAGCAATCTGTGGATTCTATTCGATTAGATAGATGGTGTGTAGAAATCCAAAGAGGGTGGCCAGCAGAGATAGGTGGGATGGGCTGAGGGAAGCTGAGGGTTGGGATGAGGAATTGGAGAGAAGTGGGAGTGGAGTTGCTGGGCGGGGGATAGAATGACGGTCAAAGATAAAAGTTAAAAAATAAAGTAAAAATAAAACATGACAAAAAGTATGTTTGAATGACACTGAGGGACAGTGTTCTTACAGCTAATGCAGGTTTGCCTGAGGCTGATGCCGTGCAGGTTTTTGTACACATGCATATACACACACTCTCATTCAAATGCACACTTGCACATACACACACACGTGTAAATAGTGGCATACATGCACTCAACATAATCAGTTGGCCTTGCTGTTATGATCTTTGTTGTCCCTGATGTCTTTAGTTTTTTGCGTGGTTGTTTTCTGTTTTCCTTTGTCTTAATATTTTTTCTCTTTTGTTAATTCTGTTGGTTGTTGGTGCATTGGTGGGGGTCTTGGGGGTGGGTGATGGCAATTTTTATTTTATTTTTTCTTGGGCGCGGGGACTTTGGGAGGGTCTCAGATACTTGAGGGGCAACTCTTGGGGAACTTTTGGGGGGGGTTGTTGGAGGGCTGGTGGCCTGGCGGTTGGTAGCTTGGGCCGGTGGCTGATTGATCGCTGGGTTGGATCCCCGTTTTTGAAATCTGTCGACGTTCCCTTGAGCAGAACGTTGGCCCTGGTTGCTCATTAGTCAATGGTGGAATGATTTAATTATTTTGCTTAATTTGTGTATTATAATTAGCTCATGTGATTTTCTTCATGAGGAGGGGATACTACAGTATATAATGTTGTTGGGTCTGTAACCATGTTTGCCAATGACTCTTCCCATTGAAATATTTGTTTTCAACAAAAAGTTCATTAACATTATCCCTTCCCTCGGCGCGGGGTTCTGGGAGGGTGGCTTCGGCTCTCGCCCGAGCTCGGATCCCCGCATCTCCATGTCGCCTGGGTTGCGCCCAACCGGCTTCCCTGTTAGGCACGGCCGCATAGCGCACTCCCTTTCCCCATTAGGCAAGGCCGCATGGTGGAATATGAATTCTGAGGGCAGAAATTATTCGATATTAAAGTGCTAGAGTTTTAAGAATTGTGTGTGTTTCATTATTTGTGACATTGTGGCATTTAAAGCATATTGAAGATAGAAGCAATAGGATTTGAAGCAATAGCCTACCCGCGTGTGATCAACTATTTCAGCACCGTTTCGAGCTGCTCTGAGACAAGCATGGAGACTGTTCTTGATAAATCAATGACATTTTTATTTTCACTGAATCTCTGTTTGGGTATTGGTTAGACTACAATTAGGTTGTGGAAATGTTAGTATTATTTTGCTTTTAGTACCGTAGCCTACTCCCGACCGGTCACGTTGTACAGCGCCATATTTTCCTAACAGAAACACTGAGGGTATCATTTTTCGTTTTTCTTGGAATAGAAACACCATAATATTTAGCAAATTTATTAAGCAAAATTTCTTAAAATCAATCTCATATACTATGTTCTTACAAAAAAAGGTTTTAAATTCTCTAGTACAGACAATATTAAAGACTGTCAAATGCTTCTCAAAGATGCCCTCTGGTGGTCAAACTAGCACTAACTAGCATTAATGGCAACAATGGCTGACAATTAAATAATGTGCCGTAGAATTCCGCGGCAGCCCGCAAGGTGTGCTGCAGTATGGTGCAACTTTTACATGAAGAACTACTGAATCTCCTCTTTGTCAGGATGCAAGGCGAGGCAGTGAGCTCTGCTGTCATAAAATGCTAGCCTATAAAATTTCATATTACTATTTGGAACTTTGAGTCTGCCCCATTGTTTCCTTATGGGACAATTTTGCAAGTAAGTTGTCACGCCCTGACCATAGAGAGCTTTTTATTCTCTATGTTGGTTAGGTCGGGGTGTGACTAGGGTGGGTACTCTAGTTTTTTTTTATGTTGGCCTGGTATGGTTCCCAATTAGAGGCAGCTGTATATCGTTGTCTCTGATTGGGGATCATATTTAGGCAGCCTTTTCCCACTGGGTTTTTGTGGGATCTTGTTGTTTGTGTGTAGTTGCCTGTGAGCACTGCATTTGACTTCACGTTTCGTTTGTTCTGTATTGTTTTGGTGAGTTTCATTATTTAAACATGTGGAACTCTACGTAAGCTAAGCCTTGGTCCGTCAATCTTTACAACGACGTTCGTAACACAAGCGAAGTGAAGTTAATTTCGCCAAATATCTCACAATGTCTATATTTAAAGTTTTTCATGTCAGACACCTTTTTAATCTGGAGAATCTCCTCTTTCTAATTATTCAAGGCTGGACAGCGTACTCCATTGTTATCAACCGCTAGCCGCTAAAAACCTTTTGTCCATGGAACTCTGAGCTCTGTCCATTGATTTCCTATGGAGAGGCATGCTGGTCTATTTCGCAAATATCTCACAATGTGTATATCAGACATAATTTTAATCAGAAGAATCTATTCTTTGTAATTATATAAGGTTGGGCAGCATACTCTGCTGTCATCGATCACTAGATCAGAAATAGTCAGAAATTGCATTTTTTCCTCTACTTCCTCGTTACGCAGATGTTAGCACATTTAACAATATCGAGGTGCGGATGTTTACTTTATACACAATATTTAAATTTTTAGTTTCATCCTAAGAACAGATTGTAGTGGCCAATTAAAAAGGGAGACATTTTTTGGTGCCATTTAAGGAAAATGGAATTCACTCCAGTCAGAAGAAGGTTGGTTTCAATTAATTTGCTATGGCCTCGAGCAAGTGTTCTCGAGCAAGTGTTCCTTGGGTGAATTTTTACTTGTTTTATTGTCCAGGCTACCTTGGGGGAAACAATATTGGTCATCATTTTTGCCCTGCCAGATCCGCAATGGGAAGGTTCTAGCTAGTGTATCATTCTTAACTTCAACTCTTGTTGGATGTAGTTGTCCAGTTTATCAGGTCCCATGCTCCCATGACTGTTTTGATGATTATTTACAAGTTAATTACAATTTGCTGTTTGCTTTATCGCCATATGTACCTGATACAGCAGTTCTAGTCTCACGTGCGAGAGACTCATTGGAGAGACTCATTGGGAGGAGACTAGAGCAGACCCAGAAGTTCAGAAATTCTGACTGAATGCACTTTTGAGCGGCCCAGTACGGTCCATTTCCTTTGTGCTGTTATAATTTACCACACTTTTATAAGCATTTAAAACACAATCCATTAATTATATATATACATATATACAGTACCAGTCAAAGGTTTGGGCACACCTACTAATTCCAGGGTTTTTCTTTATTTTTACTATTTTCTACATTGTAGAATAATAGTGAAGACATCAAAACTATGAAATAACACATATGGAATCATGTAGTAACCAAAATAGTGTTAAACAAATTAAAATATATGTTATATTTGAGATTATTAAAAGTAGCCACTATTTGCATTGATGACAGATTTCAATTAACAGGTGTGCCTTTCTTTCCTTCTTATTGCGTTTGAGACGATCAGTTGTGTTGTGACGAAGTATGGGTGGTATACAGAAGATAGCCCTATTTGGAAAAAGAACAAGTCCATATTATGGCAAGAAAAGCTCAAATAAGCAAAGAGAAACAACAATCATTACTTTAAGACATGAAAGTCAATCCAGAACATTTCAAGAACTTTAACCTCACTAGGGTATGTGGGACGCTAAAATTCCTCAAACATACAAGTATTTTACACCATTTTAAAGATACACTTGTTGTAAATCCAGCCACAGTGTCCGATTTCAAAAAGGCTTTACGACGAAAGCACACCAAACGATTATGTTAGGTCAGAGCCAAGTCACAGAAAAACACAGCCATTTTTCCAGCCAAAGAGAGGAGTCACAAAAAGCAGAAATAGAGATACAATTAATCACTAACCTTTGATGATCTTCATCAGATGACACTCATATGACTTCATGTTACACAATACATGTATGTTTTGCTCGGTGAAGTACATATTTATATCCAAAAATCTCAGTTTACATTGGCGTGTTATGTTCAGTAGTTCCAAAACATCCGGTGATTTTGCAGAGAGCCACATCAATTTACAGAAATACTCATAATAAACATTGCTAAAAGATACAACTGTTATGCTGTGTCAGATTTCAAAACAACTTTACGGATAAAGCACACCATGCAATAATCTGAGTACAGCGCTCAGACACAAAATCAAGCCATACAGATATCCGCCATGTTGTGTAGTCATCAGAAGTCAGAAATAGCATTATAAATATTCACTTACCTTTGATGATCTTCATCAGAATGCACTCCCAGGACTCCCAGTTCGACAATAAATGTTTGATTTGTTCGATAAAGTCCATCATTTATGTCCAAATACCTCCTTGTTGTTCGCGCGTTTAGCCCAGTCAAAATTCATGAGGCGCGAACACTAGGTGCAGACGAAAAGTCAAAAAGTTCCGTTACAGTCCGTAGAAACATGTCAAATGATGTATAGAATCAATCTTTAGGATGTTTTTATCATAAATCTTCAATAATGTTCCAACCGGAGAATTCCTTTGTCTTTAGAATTGTAATGGAACGCAAGCTACCTTTCACGTGAACTCGCATGGTCAGCTCATGGCACTTTGGGAGAGACCTTACTCAATCCCCTCTCATTCGCCCCCACTTCACAGTAGAAGCCTCAAACAAGGTTCTAAAGACTGTTGACATCTAGTGGAAGCCTTAGGAAGTGCAATATGACCCCATAGACACTGTATATTTGATAGGCAATGAGTTGACAAACTACAAACCTCAGATTTCCCACTTTCTGGTTGGATTTTTTCTCAGGTTTTTGCCTGCCATATGAGTTAGGTTATACTCACAGACATCATTCAAACAGTTTTAGAAACTTCAGAGTGTTTTCTATCCAAATCTACTAATAATATGCATATTCTAGCTTTTATGGCTGAGTAGCAAGCAGGTTCATTTGGGCACGCTTTTCATTCAAAATTCCGAATGCTGCCTCCTACCCTAGTGAAGTTAAACGTTTCTTCATGTGCAGTCGCAAAAACCATCAAGCGCTATGATGAAACTGGCTCTCATGAAGACCGCCACAGGAAAGGAAGACCCAGAGTTACTTCTGCTGCAGAGGATAAGTTCATTAGAGTTACCAGCCTCAGAAATTGCTGCCCAAATAAATGCTTCACAGAGTTCAAGTAACAGACACATCTCAAAATCAACTGTTCAAAGGAGACTGCATGAATCAGGCCTTCATGGTAGAATTGCTGCAGAAAAACACTACTAAAGGACACCAATAAGAAGAATAGATTTGCTTGGGCCATGAAACATGAGCAATGGCCATTAGACCGGTGAACATTTGTCCTTTGGTCTGATGAGACCATATTTGAGATTTTTGGTTCCAACTGCCGTGTCTTTGTGAGATGCAGAGTAGTTGAACGCATGTGTGGTTCCCATCGTGGAGGAGGAGGTGTGATGGTGTGGGTATGCTTTTCTAGTGACACTGTCAGTGATTTATTTAGAATTCAAGGCACACTTAACCAGCATGGCTACCACAGCATTCTGCAGCTGTAGTCCATCCCATCTGGTTTGCGCTTAGTGGACTACAGACTATCATTTGTTTTTCAACAAGACAATAACCCAACACACCTCCAGGCTGTGTAAAGGCTATTTTACAAAGACGGAGAGTGATGGAGTGCTGCATCAGATGAACTGGCCTCCACAATCACCCTACCTCAACCCAATTGAGATGGTTTGGGATCAGTTAGACCGCAGAGTAAAGGAAAAGCAGCCAACAAGTGCTCAGCATATGTGGGAAGTCCTCTAAGACTGTTGGAAAAGCATTCCAGGTGAAGCTGATTGAGAGAATTAAAAGAGTTTGCAAAGCTGCCATCAAGGCAAAGGGTGGCTACTTTGAATAATCTCAAATATAAAATATATTTTGATTTGTTTGACACTTCTTTGGTTGCTACATGAATCTATTGACATTTCTCAATAAAACTTATGAAGGCAACTGTTTATGTCAAATTGTGTTCTACTAATAGCCCTGGTTGCCCTGAAAAGAAAATGGTGAAATACTTAATTGTGAGGTTAAACGTAAGGTCTGGACATGCAGATAAATGAAAATCTGATTTTTTTCTCGGGACTGATAAGGTTAAATCCTGATGAAAAAGGAAGAAACAATCTCCACCAAATCAATCTAGACAAGATGACAATACGACAACATTCATGTTAAGAAGACAAAAAAATACTGATGAACGCTAATTAAAAAAGCAAAATGCGCTTTGTGCCAGTGTCATTATTTGACATGGAATGTTCTCTTCAATGTCGAGAAACAAGCGTTAACTCTTTTTTAGAGTATACCAAAATAAAAATGTGATGCTGTCAACTTTCCTCTGTGTTTCCTAGACAAAAGAAAATACATTTCTTCAAAACCTGTCAGTTTGTGCCTCAAATGTGATTTGCCTCAGTATGGCCAATGTCTTTGACAATCAGGACACACTGAACTATAAAAAAACGGATTACTCGATTAATTCATCATTAAATTGATTCATCACAAACAGCCTTAATTAGCCTTCTCTCTGTGCCGACTTTCACCCTGTTAATTTCAACTCAGCTTAACAACAAATGCCTTTTGCCAGCTATACTGAGACTGCAGATCACTGTGTGTGTGTGTGTGTGTGTGTGTGTGTGTGTGTGTGTGTGTGTGTGTGTGTGTGTGTGTGTGTGTGTGTGTGTGTGTGTGTGTGTGTGTGTGTGTGTGTGTGTGTGTGTGTGTGTGTGTGTGTGCGTGCGTGCGCGTGTGTGTGTGTGTGTGTGCTCTAGACCAGTGTGACATCAGGCCAGCCTGTCTACAACAACACGCTTTATTGGGTCAATAAGTAACAGCATGGATCTCACAGTCTCACTTCAGTATTCAACGTTTGTCCAGGGGGGATACATGTCTATGGGTGAAGTGAAAGTAGTGTAGGTAAGGATTCAGATTGTTAAAACAGAAAAAACTTGACGGTTATAGGACGGTTACAAAATCAAAAATTGTTATGTAAATGGAATGTTATAGAAGGGTCGAGAGGTTTCTTTTCTGGGTCCTGGAGTTTTTTCTGATCTCATGACCTGGTCAGGTAAAACTCTGGGTTCTGTTCGTAGGCTATGACTATAGGGCTGGTCTAAGGTGGATAAAACCCTTTGAAATTACCACAAACCTTGTTTAATTTTCATTCTGAATCTGATATCAAAAGAGCCAGAGAAAAGAACTTCAATGGACAACATACTCGGTAGTTAAGTGTAGCAGGATTGAGCGTTATTCAAAGAATGCTTACAATGTCCTTAAATATTATTTTCCCATATACACACACAATGTTAAGGAGTGGACTTTGAAAAATAAAAAAGACAGACAGGTTTCAATGTAGAAAAGTCATAATTTTATGTCATAAAACCTATTACAGTGCTCTTCTGCAATTATTTGTTCTGTAAGCTTTATGTAAGCAGAGTTGCATTTAACACTATACACAGTAGACTTTGTAACAATGTTTGTTTTTATGTGTAAGTCATAAAACCACTAACCTTTGTCGTCTCCTTCTTCTACCAGAGGTTGGTTCCTTGGCACTCACTGTAGGAACGGATTGCCTGTAAATCCATATTTTCAATAATTTAATCAAATACTTTCAACATTTTCAGTGAAAATAATATCCCCTTTTCATGAAGTAGATCTTATTGAATGTCACTCATTCTATTGCGTTCTATTCTAACCTGCATTACCAGTTCATATCAGTAGGTGTCACTGTGTACTAGCTAGTTGAAAAAGACTGACAAGAATGGTTGCCTGTCTCAGTATTTGTGAAAGTTATGGTGGTGCTGGAATCCAGGGGAGAATGACTGCCCCCCCACATTGAGGATTTCATGTTCAAGGCTGGTACTGGAGGCAATTGTTTCTATGAAACAGGATTATAGTCAATGGGAGTATGGTGATCTTGGTGATCTTCATGGTCCAAATTCATGGCTGTACAAAAAAGATTCCGAACACGATCATGTACCAATACTTGCTTCTATTTCACCAGAAGTATATATTTTAAACGATTAATAAAGTATTGCACACAGACGAAGTTGAGGATAATTGATTTGCTACCGACAGTTAATTATGATGTCACAATCCTGTGTAGAGAACCAGAGAGAGAACCTTATATGGTCATTGCACTCTGCAGGAAAAATAAGCCTCCTTCCTCCCTACAGGCTGATAGAAAAGCTATCAGAGCTTTTTTTCTGGTCGCTGATTGCGCCACTTTCCAGTGTCTGTTCTTTGGATTCCTTTGGATACAGTTTTGATAGCAAGGGCAAACCTGGCTTGTTCAGGATTTAACTGCACAAATTGCTATTCCAAGGAGGATCATATTCTTATTTTTTTTCGGTAAATCTGTCATATTTTTAAATTATGATCTTCACTTTCATGTTTTCATGTCAACTAGGGCTGGACTTATGCTAGTAGAGTGCTAGGCTTCCATGTTGTTTTCTGCGGGTCACAAATAGCTACATTAGCATGACAAGAGGTGAATTAAATGTGAAAGTCTTTGACATTAAAAAGCTTGGGGTATGCTTAGTGCTCTGTTGACATTTCTGTCACGCCTATTCGCGCTCCAGTGCTCGGCGTCGCTGGCCTACAAAAACCCACATTACGCACACCTGGCAACCATCATTACACACACCTGCTCCCCATCATTATGCACACCTGGACTTCATCAGTGCCTTGAATACTTCCCCTTTATTTAGCCTTCAGTAGCCTCAGTCTTCAGGGAGTATTGGTTTTGTTTTGTATATCTTCATGTGTTTGTTATTAAATTCACCAACTGCACCTGCTTCCTGGCTCCCTGTGTCTTCGTTACAGATTCACATATATATGCATAGAAAAAGAACAGGAACTTTGCAGTAATATGTACAGCGTATACTAAAATACGAAAATACTACAATACATGTCTCAAAATCGATATCTATCTTACCTTTATTGTTTTATGTCCACCAGATTTGAGAAGAAAGATGACTAGTTTAACGTAAAAATAACGACTGAAGATGTCACACCCCTTTCCCAATACACCACGCATTACAATGTGAAATGCAAATGTGTCGTTACCGGAGCCCATTGCTGAAAATGATTCCAGAATATAGGCTAAAGAGCTCCCTGTACCTCTTTAATTCATTATGGCTATTCAAAGTATTCTTTTTTTTTTTATTACACAATAGTTTTCCCATCAAGAGAAGAAATGTTCTGTACACTTTTATGTGTAACAGCTTGGATGGCATCAGGCTTTGGGTAAGTCATGATGAGGTTAAATTCTCTCGCTCCTCTCGGTCACTCCTCTGTCTCTCCTGTCCTATCATCTCTCCTCTGTCACTCCTCTACTCTGTTTCTCCTCTACAGCACGTGGACATTGCGATCCTTCTGATCAAGTTCAACACATGTGAATACCACAGACAAGTGACCCTTCAGCCCTCTCCACGAGGCGGCTCAGAAGGGCCGTACTCCGCCTCGTGTGCTCTACTGCTGGCCTACATAGACGAACCTACCATGAAGAAGCAGGAGGGACAGACCGCACTTGACTTGGCCATGGTACCCATTCTTCCTATGCTAGTGTTAACAGTAGATAGCATGAAGATGTCAAAGGGAGTGTCCCCATCAGTATTTTCTGATGATTCGTGTTTTTTGGTGAATGAATGTATGCATGAATTCTATCTTTCTAGTTGTGTCTGACTTACAAAGATGTACTCTGCTCACTATCATTCCCATCCAATATATTTTTACACACATGCCTGGGGAAACCCCTTATCACCCAGTAACTCTCCCTCTGACCATATTCTCCTCCTTCCTTAGGCTGTTGATATCTGTGTCACCAGGCACAGAGAAAAGGGCTCACCAACTCAGATCATCAAACTTTTGTCTTTGGAGGGGACAAAAGACAATGCTCAATCGGCACTTGATTCATCCCATTTACCACTCAGCCGAACAAACTAATCCTTTAGTTAATTGTATTTTCATATTTTGTGTGTATTTCTTAGAAACTGGCAGGTTAATGGGGGACTGTTCTGAGATGCAAACAGTTTCATTGTGCTTAATATCTGTGTTTAGTATCAGTTATTACGTTTGAAAAGATTAGCTGTGTAATTTTCCACTCTATTATCATATTGTTTTGTAACTCTCTTAAACGTTAAGGCACTTTGTAGCCCAAAGGCCAATGGGTCACTTGAATTTACGCTGTCTGCCAGTGATACACAGGTGTCATCATGGAAAGGACTTAGGTGCCATCAAACTGTATTTGTCACATGCTTCGTAAACGACAGGTGTGGACTAGCAGTGAAATGCTAACTTCCGGGCTCTTGCCAACAATGCAGAGAGTACTGGTAGGCTTTGGCTCAATGGAATATTAGCGTAAAGGCTAGATTCCAAACAATATGGGAATTGTGGTTCTGATATTGATACCGGTTTAAGGGGGCCAAAAGTCACCACCTTTCTTCTTCCTTCATTATCGTTGTGATCGCCATGATTGGCATCATCAGTGGGAGAAGCAATGGGTTCTTCCTGCTCCATCTCTGCCTCAGCGTCCAAAGCACTCTTAGAGGGTCTGTTTACTTACAGATTCGTTTTTTTGTCTGTTACTTCTTACATTATTAGCCCAGAATGTTTTTGTGTTATTACATACAGCCGGAAATAACTTTTGGATATCAGAGCAGCGGTAAATCACTAGTATTACGACCAGGAGTAAAACATTCCCAAATTGGACCCTTTTTTCGTATCCCCCAGGGCAATTGAACTTATCCCAGAGGTTGCTCCAAGATGCCACTGGCGGAGAAGAGATATTTGGAGTGGACTTCTAGTCCAACTCAGGAAGCGTCCACACCATCTACCGCTTCTAAGTATATTACTCGCTAATGTTCAGTCTCTGGACAATAAAGTAGACGAGCTCAGGGCGAGAACTCTCCAGGAAGAACTCTCCAGGAAGAAGAAAGGTGGTGTATGTTTTATGATTAAGTACTCATGGCGTGATTGTGATAACGTACAGAAACTCTAGTACTTTTGTTCACCCGACCTAGAATACCTCACAATCAAATGCAAACCGTATTACCTCAAAGACAATTATCTTCGGTTATAGTCACAGCCGTGTATATTCCTCCTCAAGCCGATACCACGGCGGCCCTCAAGGAACTACACTGGACTTTGACGTCTTGCTCCCAGACAAGCTGAATACCTTTTTCGCCCACTTTGAGGATAACACAGTGCCACTGACACGTCCCGTTCCCAAGGACTGTGGACTCTCGTTCTCCATAACCGACGTGAGTAAGACATTTAAGTGTGTAAACTCTTGCAAGGCTACCGGCCCATACGGCATCACCAGCCATGTCCTCATAGCATGCGCAAACCAGCTGGCTGGAGTGTTTACAGACATTCAATCACTCCCTATCCCTGTATGCTGTCCCCACTTGCTTCAAGATGTCCACCCTTGTTCCTGTACCCAAGAAAGCAAAGGTAACTTAAATAAATGACTATCGTAGCACTCACTTCTGTCATCATGAAGTACTTTGAGAGGCTGGTTAAGGATCATATCACCTCTACCTTACACCCTAGACCAGACATGGGCAAACTACGGCCCGCGGGCCACATACGGCCCGTTAGGCTTTTTAATCCGGCCCGCCGAACTTGTCCAAATTATAGTAAAAACCTCCTTTTTTTCCCCTTTCCCTGCAATGCCCACGTTTCCCCAATAGATGGCGCACTCAAAACACATTGACCGTTGTTGGAGTGGCGCGTATTTCTCTTTATTTCACTTTAATTTTCACTTCGTTTCACGTCACCATTAAGCGAGAATTGCCACAACAAAACTAACTCCAGACTTTGATGCACTGGCAAAAAAGGGAGACCAACAACACTGTTCCCACTGAAATGGTGAGTTTTTCTGCTGTGTTATGAAAAAATGCATATGGAAAGTTTGGAAGTGCGTCTTTTAATTAAGAGCAATGCGCATTTACGCACAGCAGCGGTACAGTAGCTTTATTAACACGCCGCACATCGCTCTTAATTTAAATTAAAATTTTCAGCTGCAGGTAGGATATTTAATACAGCCTATGTCTGTGTGCTTGGCAACGATACACGTGTACTGTTTGCGCGTGAAGGCGAGGGCGTCCGTGGCGAGTTTGTAGAGCGCGCGGTCAGGACAATCCATCCATGATTTTGCGGTGTTTAACACAAGTAGATATTATTGAGCTTGAGTATTTCGTTGTGTAATAATATGTTTTGAATGTTGAAAGTGATTCAATTTTTCAATAAATGTTGATTTCTTTAACTTTGCACCTTCGATTGAAACTTATTAAAAACAGACGCAATCTTGATAAATCACAGTGCGTATGTTATTTTAATCTATTTACATTTCCTCATCCCGGTATCTGCGAAATAGTATATAAATGCCATATCTTGCATATTCCTTGAGACAAATTTATTAACTGATAAGGGCTATTTTTCACATTTGAAAGACAGTTAATAAATTGGGTTGTAGTGTTCTTACTGTGCTATGAGGTTTGCACACACTACATTTAATGCTTTAGTATATCCGGCCCAAACACTCCCTCCAAATGCTCCTGGCCCGGCCCCTCTGTCAAATTTTAGAACCCATTGTGGCCCGCGAGTCAAAAAGTTTGCCCACCCCTGCCCTAGACCCACGTTTTGCATACCACCAAAATAGATCCGCAGACAATGCAATCGCCATCGCACTGCACACTGCCCTATCCCATCTGGACAATAGGAATACATATGTAAGAATGCTGTTCATTGACTATAGCTCAGCTGTCAACCCCATAGTACCCTCCAAGCTCATCATTAACCTCTGGGCCCTGGGTCTGAACCCCGCCCTGTGCAACTGAGTCCTGGACTTCCTGACGGGCATTCCCCAGGTGGTGAAGGTAGGAACCAACACCTCCACTTCACTGATCCTCAACACAGGGGCCACACAACAGTGCGTGCTCAGCCCCCTCCTGTAATCCCTGTTCACCCATGACTGCATGACCACGTAAGCCTCCAACTCAATCATTAAGTTTGCAGACAACACAACAGTAGTAGGCCTGATTACCAACAATGATGAGACAGCCTACAGGGAGGAGGTGAGTGCCCTGGTGGAGTGGTGCCAGGAAAATAACCTCTCCCTCAATGTCAACAAAACGAAGGAGCTGATCGTTGACTTCTCCACTGTGGTCCACATCGACAGGACCACAGTGGAGAAGGTGGAAAGCTTCAAGTTCCTGGGCATACACATCACTGACAATCTGAAATGGTCCACCCACACAGCCAGTGTGGTGAAGAAGCCGCTACAGTAATGTTTACATACTGCTTTACTCATCTCATATGTACAGTATATATTGTATTCTATTCTACTGTATTTTCGTCATTGCCACTCCGACATTGCTCGTCCTAATATTTATATATTTCTTAATTCCATTATTTTGCTTTTAGATGTGTGTGTATTGTTGTGAATTGTTAGATACTACTGCACCATTGGAGGTAGGAACTCAAGCATTATGCTACACCCGCAATAACATCTTCTAAATATGTGTATGTGACAAATAAAATTTGATATGATTTGATTAGATTCTGAGCACCAATTACATAAAAAATGTCATTTCCGTCAAATGAAACAATTCAACTGACATCTGAGTTCTCTGGGCAAACATTTTGCCACTACGAGAGAACATTCCCACTAAATGTAAAAGATATCAAAACGAAACTCCTCTGATGTGATATAGAAAAATGTGAGCACAGAATCGATGGGCTGTTCCTGTTCCATCTCTGCCTCAACTTCAGCTTTCTCAGAGGGCTTTAGGTCACACATCTTTTGAATCACCCGTTTTATGAAATGAGATACAACTGTTAGTTGTTTTAAACATAGTTGAGTTATATGAATACTCTAGAAATATGAAAATATTTCCACCATGTTTTTGTTTTGTCCTGTGTAGCTCTGTTGGTAGAGCATGTCGCTAGCAATGCCAGTACTGAACATGTATGCGTTCACTACTGTAGCTCACACAGATCCTTCCCAGCTCTGATGTTCACATACCCCACAAGCCAGGATGCAGGGTGTTTTCGTTTTAAGTACAAATAAATGTATATGATTTAACCCATTCTTACTCTGATGCAACACTTGTTGATTGTTTTGAATAGCAGAGCAGAACTAAAGCACATCATGCTGTACTCATCCTGACAAGGTAGGTCAGAGATCTCTTGGCAGGAGTTAGACAATCTTGTTGAGAATCTTCTCTGACTTCTATTGACAATAATTATCTGTCAAAGTCAATAGGCTGGGGGAGGTTTTGAGATGAGGAAGGGGTTTTTGGTTGTGCAGGGTTGTGCTTAGAGACAGTAAACGTATTGTTGCGTATGAGAACGATCGAAAGGTGCCATTTCTCCTCAATCCCCCATACACAACAATACATGCCCTCCTAACACTTTTCATACATTCTGCAGCCCCCCAGCCAACCCTGGTAATTAGGGAGGGAGGGAGAGGTCAAGAGCAGATTTTTCAGCATGTTTTAAAAGAATAGATAGATTTAGAGTTAGACAAACTTTGATTATTTTGGCAGTGACATATGCTACCCTAAACAACATAACCTTCACTCCAAATCAAAACTCCAAACCTACAACCTGATTTTGGACGGAATTACCTGGAATGCTTCCTATACCCATAGGATTATTATTCCCAAGCTATACAGCAAATGCACTGGCAAACAAACAGAAACCTGAAACACCATCCAACCTGGAACTGAATGAGTAATGCTTAGTCTGAAGCTGTTTTTTACTTTAAAACGCCAAGAACAAAAATACATTACAATGATACATTTTACTTTATAAGGACTGAATGCTAAGGCTACCAAGCTTGCTAGGACAACGAGATACAACTTCAATTAGCACTGACATGTGAAGCGAGAGGTGTCGAAGCCTTTGAGCCCAACAAATGGCAGGCTACACCACCCAAATCCTGAGGCCTTGAAGAACCCTCCTGCTGTTCAGAGACCATCCACTGGCATTTTCTACAAGAAATCTGCCTCCAGAAATAAAAGCTTCTCCCAAGTGGGTGTGACACCTACTCCCGTTGCCTGCTGCACTGCTGCTTGGATTCCACCTGGCGATCTGTTCACCATCTGCCCTGGTTGTCTCCCCCTGTCTGATACAGGTACCCCCACCTCACCTCACCCTCCCCCCTCTCTCCCGAGTGACTCTGATCTTACAAAGGCTAGCCCCAAGTCATTATATATTTTATTTTTTTCTTGTGCATTTTGCTATTTTGCTATTTGCCTCATGACTCCTGCATGCTTTGTTGACTACTAACTTTCTTTACCCAACCGTAAGACAGACTGTTTTGTGCCCACACTCGGGACTCTGACTCTCTATTGGTTACACAGACTTTTGCCCTCCCATCCCATTCTAAACACCTCTTGCCGGCTTTGTATTCATGTTACCTGATGAAATTGCTGTACAGTATGATCTTGTTGCCATCTGATGCACATTCAGATGTCATAAATCAGCACTGCAGAGCTCTCACTGTTCTATGCCGTGCCTTGATTGTATTACTGTTGATATCTGGAAATATGCATGTACACCCTGGCCCATCTACTGTTGCTAGCCCCAATTCTGTCTTGTGCTCTGATATCTGCTTCACTGAATTCTGCTCCCGTAAAAGCCTGGGTTTTCTGCACGTTCACACTAGAAGCTTATTACCTAAAATGGATCAATCCAGATGTGTTGGTCATTACTGAGATGTGGTTATTAAGGAAGAATGTTTCTGGTTGTCACGACTTCCACCGAAGTCGTTTCCTCTCCTTGTTCGGGCGGTGTTCGGCGTTCGGCGTCACCGGTCTTCTAGCCATTGTCGATCCACTATTAATTTTCCATTTGTTTTGTCTTCCTACACACCTGGTTTCCATTTCCCTCATTAAGTGTTGTGTCTTTAACCCTCTGTTTCCCCCATGTCCTTGTGTGGAATTGTTTGTTTGTAAGTGCTTGTGCACTATGTTACTGGTGCGCGTCGGGTTTTGTACCCATGTAGGTTATTTTTTTATTGCCGTTGGTTTTGAAATTAAACTGCTCCGGCTATTACCTATTTCTGCTCTCCTGCGTCTGACTTCACTGCCACCAGTTCCGCAACCCTTACACTGGTTATAACCTTTTTCGGCAAGACAGATCTTCCAAAGGTGGGGTAGTGGCAAAAACATTAACCTTTCAAATAGCTCTTTGTTGACTGTTGCTGGGTGCTATCGTCCTCCATCAGCACTGGCCTGTTCCCTACCTGCCCTAACCTCTCTCCTGGCCCCTTACACTAAGTCTGAATTTATCCTGCTAGGTGACCTAAACTGGGACATGCTAAAACCACCTGACCAAGTCCTAAAGCAATGGGACTCCCGAAATCTTTCTCAGATTATTACCAATCCCACAAGGTAGGACTCCTGATGTTATCCTCACAAACAATCCTGATAGGTATCAGTCTGGTGTTTTCTGTAATGACCTTAGTGATCACTGTTTTACACCCTGTGTTCGTAATGGCTGCTCAGTGAAACGACCTGTCCTGATTTGTCATAGACGCTTGCTAAAAAAGTTTAATGAGCAAGCCTTCCTTCATGAACTGGCCTCTGTAAAATGGTATAGAATCAGCTTGTTCCCCTCTGTCGAAGACGCTTGGACCTTCTTTATTGATATTTTCAGTGGTATTGTTAACCTCTCTAGGGTATGTGGGACGGTAGGGTCTCACCTCGTCAACAGCCAGTGAAACTGCAGGGCGCCAAATTCAAAACAACAGAAATCCCATAATTTAAATTCCTCAAACATACATGTATTTTACACCATTTTAAAGATACACTTGTTGTAAATCCAGCCACAGTGTCCGATTTCATAAAGGCTTTACAACGAAAGCACACCAAATGATTATGTTAGGTCAGAGCCAAGTCACAGAAAAACACAGCCATTTTTCTAGCCGAAGAGAGGAGTCACAAAAAGCAGAAATATAGATAAAATGAATCACTAACCTTTGATGATCTTCATCAGATGACACTCATAGGACTTCATGTTACACAATACATGTATGTTTTGTTCGGTAAAGTTCATATTTATATCCAAAAATCTCAGTTTACATTGGCGTGTTATGTTCAGTAGTTCCAAAACATCCGGTGATTTTGCAGAGAGCCACATCAATTTACAGAAATAGTCATCATAAATGTTGATGAAAATACAAGTGTTATACATGGAATTTTAGATCCACTTCTCCTTAATGCAACCGCTGTGTCAGATTTCAAAAGAACTTTACGGAAAAAGCAAACCATGCAATAATCTGAGTACGGCGCTCAAATCAACCCAAAGAGATATCCGCCATGTTGGAGTCAACATAAGTCAGAAATATCATTATAAATATTCACTTACCTTTGATGATCTTCATCAGAATGCACTCCCAGGAATCCCAGTTCCACAATAAATGTTTGTTTTGTTCGGTAATGTCCATCATTTATGTCCAAATTCCTCCTTGTTGTTCGCGCGTTCAGTACACAATCTAAACTCACGACGCGCGTGCAAGTCCAGCGAAAAGTACGGACGAAAAGTCCAAAAAGTTATATTACAGTCCGTAGAAACATGTCAAACGAAGTATAGAATCAATCTTTAGGATGTTTTTGACATAAATCTTCAATAATGTTCCAACCGGAGAATTCCTTTGTCTTCAGAAATGCAATGGAACTCAAGCTAACTCTCACATGAACGCGCATGGTCAGCGCATGGTCAGCTCATCGCAGACCTTACTCAATCCCCTCTCATTCGCTCTCACTTCACAGTAGAAGCCTCAAACAAGGTTCTAGACTGTTGACATCTAGTGGAAGCCTTGGGAAGTGCAACATGACACCATTTCTACTGTATCTTGGATAAGCAAAGAGTTGAAAACCTACAAACCTCAGATTTTCCACTTCCTGGTTGGATTTTTTCTCAGGCTAGCGGAACGTGTGTCCTAGAAAGGTTAACCATTTCTGAACATCTCCAAAACAAAGGTAATGTGTTATGGTAAGAATACCCCTCTTCCCACTGGTGTCATTACTACCTCTGAGGTTTTAGAGCTTGAGGTAGTGACCTCATACAAGTACTTGGGAGTATAGCTAGACGGTACACTGTCCTTCTCTCAGCACATATCAAAGCTGCAGGCTAAAGTTAAATCTATATTTGGTTTCCTCTATCGTAATAGCTCCTCTTTCACCCCAGCTGCCAAACTAATCCTGATTCAGATGACCATCCTACCCATGCTAGATTATGGAGACATAATTTCTAGATCAGCAGTTAAGGGTGCTCTCGAGCGGCTAGATGTTCTTTACCATTCGGCCATCCGATTTCCCACCAATGCTCCGTATAGGACACATCACTGCACTCTATACTCCTCCTGCAGTCACATTCTGTTAAAGGTCCCAAAAGCACACACATCCCTGGGTCGCTCCTCTTTTCAGTACGCTACATCTAGCGACTGGAACGGGCTGCAACAATCACTCAAACTGGACAGTTTTATCTCAATCTCTTCATTCAAAGACTCAATCATGGAAACTCTTACTGACAGTTGTGGCTGCTTTGCATGATATATTGCTGTCTCTACCTTCTTGCCCTTTGTGCTGTTGTCTGTGCCCAGTAATGTTTGTACCATGTTTTGTGCTGCTACCATGTTGTGTTGGTACCATGTTGTTGTCATGTTGTGTTGCTACCATGCTGGGTTGTCATGTGTTGCTGCCTTGCTATGTTGTTTTCTTAGGTCTCTCTTAATGTAGTGTTGTGCTGTCTCTCTTGTCGTGATGTGTGTTTTGTCCTATATTTATATTTTATTTATTTATTTTTATCCCAGCCCCCGTCCCCGAAGAAGGCCTTTTGCCTTTGGTAGGTCTTCATTGTCAATTAGAATTTGTTCGTAACTGACTTGCCTAGTTAATAAATAAAGGTTAAATAAATAAAATTCCCTTTGATGACTGATCTTCTCTCAAAAGCAGCTCCCAGTGTCCCTCAATGTCCCTAAACAATACACTAGTCTGTCTTTAACTTCTTTGGGCTGCAAGATCGAAGCCGGGCACAATATGACAACAGCCACTTCAAGTGCAGGGCGCGAAATTCAAAATATATTTTTTTGAAATATTTAACTTTCACACATTAACAAGTCCAATACAGCAAATGAAAGATAAACATCTTGTGAATCCAGCCAACATGTCCGATTTTTTTAATGTTTTACAGCGAAAACACCACGTATATTTATGTTAGCTCACCACCAAATACAAAAAAGGACAGACATTTTTCACAGCACAGGTAGCATGCACAAAACCAACCTAACTAACCAAGAACCAACCAAACTAACCAAGAAACAACTTCATCAGATGACAGTCTTATAACATGTTATACAATAAATCTATGTTTTGTTCGAAAAATTTGCATATTTGAGGTATAAATCAGTTTTACATTGCAGCTACCATCACAGCTACCGTCACAAATAGCACCGAAGCAGCCAGAGTAATTACAGACACCAACGTGAAATACCTAAATACTCATCATAAAACATTTCTGAAAAATACATGGTGTACAGCAAATGAAAGACAAGGATCTTGTGAATCCAGCCAATATTTCCGATTTCTTAAGTGTTTTACAGCGAAAACACAATATAGCATTATATTAGCTTACCACAATAGCCAGAAACACAAGCCATTTACCAGCAGCAAAAGTTAGCGATCGTAACAAACCAGCAAAAGATATATAATTTTTGACTAACCTTGATAAGCTTCATCAGATGACAGTCCTATAACATCAGGTTATACATACACTTATGTTTTGTTCGAAAATGTGCATATTTAGAGCTGAAACCAGTGGTTATACATTGTGCTAACGTAGCATATTTTTCCCAGAAAGTCCGGATATTTTTATGACACTCAACTATTCTGACCAAATAACTATTCATAAACGTTACTAAAAAACACATGTTGTATAGGAAATGATAGATACACTAGTTCTTAATGCAATCGCCGTGTTAGAATTCTAAAAATAACTTCATTACGACATCCAGCTTAGTTATAGCGAGAGAGTGCCCAAAATCTGGGCGCAAACTACTAGTACAACATGTTCGACAGATATATGAAATAGCATCATAAAATGGGTCCTACTTTTGATGATCTTCCATCAGAATGTTGTACAAGGGGTCCTTTGTCGGGAACAATCGTTGTTTGGTTTTAGAATGTCCTCTTCTCCAGTCAATTAGCACGGAAAGCTAGCAAAGTGGCGCGAAGCTCTCCTTCGTGAACAAACGCAGACAAAGCAACACGCCTAACGTCCCGAAAAAAATTCAATAATCTAATAAAACTATATTGAAAAAACATACTTTACGATGATATTGTCACATTTATCAAATAAAATCAAAGCCGGAGATATTAGTCGTCTATAACGACAGCTTTACAGAAGGCAATACCAGGTCCCTTCTCGCGCGTTCCAGAAAACAAGAAATTGGGGTCACGTCATGCCAAGAGCTTTTATTCGACCTCAGATCATGTTATACACTCCATTTCTTCTCTCACTGCCTGTTGACATCTAGTGGAAGGCGTATGAAGTGCATGTATACTAATAAATATCAAGCACATTTATAGGCAGGCCCTAGAACAGAGCATCGATTTCAGATTTTCCACTTCCTGTCAGGAAGTTTGCTGCAAAATGAGTTCTGTTTTACTCACAGATATAATTCAAACGGTTTTAGAAACCAGAGAGTGTTTTCTATCCAATAGTAATAATAATATGCATATTGTACGAGCAAGAATTGAGTACGAGGCCGTTTGAAATGGGCACCTTTTATCCAGGCTACTCAATACTGCCCCTGCAGCCCAAACAGGTTAAACACTTAGGTACCAATCTTTGGTTCTTTACCAACAAAGGCATTTTGCCCTACGTCCCTTCTATAAAAAGTGTAAAATGGTAACACCACAACCATGTCTTTCCAGGAGTCATGCAGTACCAGTACATATTCTGCAAGAGGTCTACGAGCCCTACATCACTGCCGGCAGTCTTATCCAGCTGGCCATACACCACAGACAGGACAAGACTATTCGCCACAAGCACAAAGAGTCTCAGCTTCCACAGCCCACCATGTCAAACACCAAAGCAGGACGAAGGACTATGGTTGCGTTTACACAGGCAGCCAAATTGTGTTCTTTTTTTCACTGATTGGTCTTTTCACTAATCACATCAGTTCTGAAAAATATCTGATGTGATTGGTTAAAAGACCAATTCGTGGAAAACATATCAGAATTTGGCTGCCTGTGTAAACTCAGCCAGTGTGGCTCAGCATAAGACCATGTAGAACACGTCTCAAACTCAGTCCACGGAGGACCGAGCATCTGCAGGTTTTTGCTCTTCCCTTGTACTTGATTGATTAATTAAGGTCAGTAATTAGTAAGGAACTCTCCTCGCCTGGTTGTCTAGGTTTTAATTGAAAGGAAAAAACAAAAACCAGCAGACACTATGCCCTATATGGAATGAGTTTGACACCCCTGATGTAGAACCGCCATAACATGAATATGGATATTTACTATCAATCTTCGAAAGTTGTCTGCCTTTATAGATCCATAGAATATATTTATATAAGCTGTACAGGGCTCTGTAGCATCAAACAGATGTTAGATATTCAGATACAGTATATCCAAAGAATGTTTATTTGTCAAAATCTAAAATACAGGAGATCGTACACTATTTAATGCTAACTCAAAAAGAGAACTGGTTATTCAGCAAGAATGTTATATGGTTAAAATAACACACACAAAATTAAGTATGAACAGTGTAGTACAGTTTAGTGGGTCTCAGTGTGCCTCGGGTGTAGTAAAGTGCAGAGAACTGTAGCTACAGATTGTTACACCAGATAATGTGATTTCACCTAATATTTTTGGTATCCATTACTGGGAGCTCCAGGATAGGTACTGTTTGGTGTTGCACAGAGAATTTGAGATCAACATTGTCAATATTGTCTTCGCCCCTGATTTGTGGAAACAGGAGACTCGTAAAATGTGCATGTCCAGTTGCAGAGGGTCAGTTTGAATTTAGAAAATGCTCCATTATTAAAATACATGTTCTTGCTCCATGAAGTAATCCAACAAAGTTAACGCCGCCATCTTGTCTATTTCATGTCTTATCTCATGGATCGAGCAAAATGGTTGTCCACATCAAAGTGTTGCATGTCATGATGACAGACACGATGATGACATAATAAATGATACTCTATTGTATAGTTTGAACAACAGTTGAACTGTGCCAGCAGGACATTACTTTAGGTTTAGAATAGTTGAACATGCATACATGTGCACAGGCACAGAAATTACATTTAGACCAATATCTAGAAGAAAAAAATGGCTTAACCCTCAACCTTTGAACAGTGACCAGACTGAACAATTGTACCCAGCCAGGTTAGTAGGCAGACAGTTTCTAGCTAAAGCCATATCTATCAGGCATGCTTAGGCTAATATTTTAGAGTAAAACCAGTTCATCAGTTTGAGATTTGCAACAGTATATTTATACATTATTGTTTCTTCTCACTGTTAGCTAGTAAACTTAGCTAGCTAGATGGATAGCTAATAACTGTTATTTTCAATCTCAACGCTGTGCGTTACAGGGAAGACATCCTCCTCCCTCATGTGGTACCCTTCCTGCAGGCTCATCCTGACATGACCCTCCAGCATGACAATGCCACCAGCCATATTGCTCGTTCTGTGCGTGATTTCCTGCAAGACAGGAATGTCAGTGTTCTGCCATGGCCAGCGAAGAGCCCTGATCTCAATCCCATTGAGCACGTCTGGGACCTTTTGGATCGGAGGGTGAGGGCTAGGGCCATTCCCCCCAGAAATGTCCGGGAACTTGTAGGTGCCTTGGTGGGAGAGTGGGGTAACATCTCACAGCAAGAACTGGCAAATCTGGTGCAGTCCATGAGGAGGAGATGCACTGCAGTACTTAATGCAGCTGGTTGCCACACCAGATACTGACTGTTACTTTTGATTTTGACCCCCCCCTTTGTTCAGGGACACATTATTACATTTTTGTTAGTCACATGTCTGTTGAACTTGTCCAGATTATGTCTCAGTTGTTGAATCTTGTTATGTTCATACAAATATTTACACATGTTAAGTTTGCTGAAAATAAACGCAGTTGACAGTGAGAGTGAGTTTCTTTTTTTGCTGAGTTTAGTATCAGATCCCCAAATATCCCCACTTATAGGCCTACATTTGCGTGCAGGCCAGGTAGACTATTCCTACTTCTATATGTGTAATCAGGTGCATGTCCTTACTCAAGATTGACAGGAGCTCTGCAAACAAAAGACAATTAATAAATTGACAAGTCATAAATGGAATGAAATAAACCACGACCTATATATATATATATATATATATATATATATATATATATATATATATATATATGGCACGCGAGACATGTCTGATTCTCAACTTTCTGAGTGGACTAATCCATTGTGGAGGCCGCAGGGTTGGCACACCAGCATCACCAGTAGTACATTTACCGTTAATTCCCATAATTTCTAATCTACAATGCTTGTTTGGTTACAGTAATAACCTAGGTTGTGCGCTCTGCAAACAACGTGTCCACTCCTACAATGACAACTGTAAGACTGTAATAATAATATATTGAATGCGTTAACAGAAATTACTGTAACCAAACAAGCATTGTAGATTAGAAATTATGGGAATTAACGGTAAATGTACTACTGGTGATGCTGGTGTGCCAACCCTGCGGCCTCCACAATGGATTAGTCCACTCAGAAAGTTGAGATATATATATATATATACAGTGGGGAGAACAAGTATTTGATACACTGACGATTTTGCAGGTTTTCCTACTTACAAAGCATGTAGAGGTCTGTAATTTTTATCATAGGTACACTTCAACTGTGAGAGAAGGAATCTAAAACAAAAATCCAGAAAATCACATTGTATGATTTTTAAGTAATTAATTGGCATTTTATTGCATGACATAAGTATTTGATACATCAGAAAAGCAGAACTTAATATTTGGTACAGAAACCTTAGTTTGCAATTACAGAGATCATACGTTTCCTGTAGTTCTTGACCAGGTTTGCACACACTGCAGCAGGGATTTTGGCCCACTCCTCCATACAGACCTTCTCCAGATCCTTCAGGTTTCGGGGCTGTCGCTGGGCAATACGGACTTTCGGCTCCCTCCAAAGATTTTCTATTGGGTTCAGGTCTGGAGACTGGCTAGGCCACTCCAGGACCTTGAGATGCTTCTTACGGAGCCACTCCTTAGTTGCCCTGGCTGTGTGTTTCGGGTCGTTGTCATGCTGGAAGACCCAGCCACGACCCATCTTCAATGCTCTTACTGAGGGAAGGAGGTTGTTGGTCAAGATCTCGCGATACATGGCCCCATCCATCCTCCCCTCAATACGGTGCAGTCGTCCTGTCCCCTTTGCAGAAAAGCATCCCCAAAGAATGATGTTTCCACCCCCATGCTTCACGGTTGGGATGGTGTTCTTGGGGTTGTACTCATCCTTCTTCTTCCTCCAAACACGGCGAGTGGAGTTTAGACCAAAAAGCTCTATTTTTGTCTCATCAGACCACATGACCTTCTCCCATTCCTCCTCTGGATCATCCAGATGGTCATTGGCAAACTTCAGACGGGCCTGGACATGCGCTGGCTTGAGCAGGGGGACCTTGCGTGCGCTGCAGGATTTTAATCCATGACGGCGTAGTGTGTTACTAATGGTTTTCTTTGAGACTGTGGTCCCAGCTCTCTTCAGGTCATTGACCAGGTCCTGCCGTGTAGTTCTGGGCTGATCCCTCACATTCCTCATGATCATTGATGCCCCACGAGGTGAGATCTTGCATGGAGCCCCAGACCGAGGGTGATTGACCGTCATCTTGAACTTCTTCCATTTTCTAATAATTGTGCCAACAGTTGTTGCCTTCTCACCAAGCTGCTTGCCTATTGTCCTGTAGCCCATCCCAGCCTTGTACAGGTCTACAATTTATCCCTGATGTCCTTACACAGCTCTCTGGTCTTGGCCATTGTGGAGAGGTTGGAGTCTGTTTGATTGAGTGTGTGGACAGGTGTCTTTTATACAGGTAACGAGTTCAAACAGGTGCAGTTAATACAGGTAATGAGTGGAGAACAGGAGGGCTTCTTAAAGAAAAACTAACAGGTCTGTGAGAGACGGAATTCTTACTGGTTGGTAGGTGATCAAATACTTATGTCATGCAATAAAATGCAAATTAATTACTTAAAAATCATACAATGTGATTTTCTGGATTTTTGTTTTAGATTCCGTCTTTCACAGTTGAAGTGTACCTATGATCAAAATTACAGACCTCTACATGCTTTGTAAGTAGGAAAACCTGCAAAATCGGCAGTGTATCAAATACTTGTTCTCCCCACTGTATATATATATATATATATATATATATAGTTATAGATCATAGTCTGGCGCCGGCTCAGAAGCTATAGGGAACTACAAAGGAAAAATGAAAAATGTGATTAAAAATGTATATTATTTATTGCAAAATACACAGTTCAGTAAAAAAAAACTGAAACTGTTAGGCTTGGCTACCAACAGCCCTAAACATTATTATTATTATTTTTTTTTTCCAAATGCACACACACTTCAACTGGAAGGTGGCAAGAATAAAAAGGGCCAGAACATCCAGTTCTGGACTGTGGCTCGATGTATTGAATGGACTTTCATTGAAATTGCAAAAAATTCAACACAAAAATCACATTCATGCGTGACAATAACAGTTTTATTTTTTACGTATTCAGGCGTTGAAACGTTCAACAAGCATTCAGTTGCTGAAGGAAAAAGGAAACCGCACACTGCTCTTGATAGTATCACTGATATTTAATAAGCTTACGTATCGGCCTCACGGCCTTCGTCAGAGCTTTTGTGATTTTTTGAAATGTGCACCCTTATGTAGATCTGGCCCCACCCACATCCGTTTCACACATCGAGCGGGGTTGGAGGCAAAGGAAAAACAAATAAGTGCTACCAAATATAACAATATGCATTTCATAAATATTACAAAAGTGTATAAATAAGACGTATTGAACAAGTCTGTAAAACCACAATGAAGACATAGCAAGTTTTCATTAGTCATTGGGTACATCGTACGAAAAACGTCAGAGTAATCTTCAATAGGCACATAATTCATGTTCAAATTCACATTATATTCACATACATAGGCATTTCATCATTAAGTCCTTTAGGAAATAATGTCTGGAGGGTGAAAATCCCAAAACATTCTCTTTTACTCAGAGTATTATTAATATCCCCTCCCCTGTCTGATGTCTTAACTTTCTCTATGCCACAAAATCTAAAGGTAGAAATGTCATGCTTCAGGTCATTGAAATCTACAGCGACTGGATAATCCCTGTCGTTTCTCCTGATTGAACTTTTATGTTCACTAATTCTCTGTTTGAGAGAGGGGGAGGTTTTACCGACATAGCAGAGCCCACATGGACATTTAATAATGTAAATAACATGGATGGTGGAACACGTAATAATGTCATTTATTTGGAACCGTTTTCCTGTGTGTGGATGGCAGAAATATTCACACTTCATCATATTGTTGCACTGTGCGCATCCTCTGCATTTATAGCTACCATTTGGTAGAGGGCGTAAAAGAGCCTGGCTGATTTTCTTTTGTGGCTGGCAGTTGGCATGAACCAATTTATCGCGTAAATTGCGACCTCTCCTATACACAATAAGTGGTGGATTTTTAAATTCAGCCGGCAAAGCTGGGTCCGATGATAAAATATGCCAGTGTTTCTTGACCACACCACTTTCTCAAATTCAAAGTATATGTAGTTGTGAACATTACGGAGTGTTCTTTAGCTTTAGCGGGTCTTTTTTGTAGCAGTTCATCTCCTGTTTTTTCCAATGACAAATGATGAGCTTCATCCACAAATTGTGACGAATAGCCTCTTCTTAGAAACTTAATGCGCGTCTCCGCTACTTTTTCTAGATAATCCTCTGTGGAGTGGCATATACGGCGCAGTCTAAAAAATTGGCTTCTTGGAAGTCCTCTTTTTAATGGCTCAGGGTGGAAGCTGTCCCCTTGCAATAGAGTATTTCTGTCCGTTTCTTTTCTATACAGAGTTGTAAACAGGGTTCCATTTGATTCTCAATCCACATATCGAGATAATGAACACGTTGAGTGTCACGTTCAATAGTGAATTTGAGATTGGGGTCAATGTCATTGAGTAGTGCCATAAAAACGGACAGCTCTTTTTCAGTTCCTTCCCATATACAAAACATGTAGGCAATATATCGATACCACTTCAGGACTTTATTCAAAAATGAATTTTTGTTTTCATTATTAACAAAATGTTCTTCAAAAAGACCCATATAAAGGTTAGCATAGCTCGGAGCGAATGTGGAGCCCATCGATGTTCCATTCATTTGGAGGTAGTATTCATCATCAAACCTGAAATAGTTATACGTCAAAACATATTCAGCCAGCTCTAGAATGAAGTTTGTTGGTGGATATTCATTAGTATCTCTGTCTCCCAAATAGTGCGCTAGTGCTGCCAGCCCCCCCACATGGGGAATGCTGGTATATAGACTCTCGACATCTAATGTGACCAAAATATCTTGTTTATGAAGTCTATAGAGTCTTTTACATATGATGGCAATGATTGCACATGAGATTTAATAAAAGAGTCTACAAAGTTCGACAATGGCTCTAACATTGAGCCTATTCCTGCAACCACTGGTCTGCCTGGATAGTTGCCTTGTTGTGTTTTAGGTTTGTGTAATTTCGGTAAAATGTACAAGCATGGGCGTATGGCACATTTGCAGCAAAGATATTCATATTCAGGTTTTGAGATACGGTTGTTTAATAGGGCTTGCTCCAGATTGTAGCATATATCCCTTTGGAACACCTGTGTGAGATCAACACTCAGTTTTCTATAGAAACGTTCATTACTGAGTTGTCTCTGAATTTCTTCTTTATATTTTTCATAGTCTAAAACAACCACAGCACCCCCCTTGTCTGCAGGTTTTATAACCAAAGATGAATCTTTCATTAATTCATTGAGTGCCTTTTCTTCTGTTCTAGTGAGATTCTTCTGAATGTGGTTTGTTTGTCTCGTATATACTGACATGGCTTCTTGTTCGACTAACCTACAATAGGTATTAATCGAGGAGTTGTTAACCATGAGACAGAATTTGCTTTTGGGCTTAAAATGGGTACCAGTTCTTTGATGTGTTACTAGGCCCGAATCAGTGTTTTGCAAAAACACATGCTTAAGTTTAATCTTGCGAAAGATTTTAAACAGATCTACTTTCGTATCGAATGGTTTATCTGTACATGTAGGTACAAAAGAGAGGCCCCTTAGATAAGACTGAGGCCCTTAGATAAGCGTTCAGTTGCCCCCATGGGATCATCCTTGGGTTCATTTATGGTCTTTATCACCCCTCATAGAACTCTACAAGAGAAGTGTGTGTGTGTGTGTGTGTGTGTGTGTGTGTGTGTGTGTGTGTGTGTGTGTGTGTGTGTGTGTGTGTGTGTGTGTGTGTGTGTGTGTGTGTGTGTGTGTGTGTGTGTGTGTGTGTGTGTGTGTGTGTGTGTGTGTGTGTGTGTGTGCTGGAGAACAAAACTGCAGAGGAAGCTAGTGCCAGCGGCACTATTACAACCTGTTGAAAACAACTACTGTGCTACTCAGGCAAGGTGTGTGTGTCAGGGACTGCACACATACAAGCAGTTCTATGAAAACAGCCAGAGACTATTCATTTTCATGAAGTCAGTTATCATTATCCTTCTTTTGTCAAACTACAGGTGTGGAGATAGCATTCATAATTCACTACTGCCATCTACTGGCCAAATATGAATACTACAGAAGTAGTCCATAGCAGAGATACAGTACCAGTCAAAAGTTTGGACACCTAATCAAGGGTTTTTCTTTATTTTTACTATTTTATATATTGTAGGATAATAGTGAAGACATTAAAACTATGAAATGACACATATGGAATCATGTAGTAACCAAAAAGGTGTTAAACAAATCAAAATATATTTTATGTTTGAGATCATCCAAAGTAGCCACCCTTTGCCATTATTACAGCTTTGCACACTCTTGGCATTCTCTCAACCAGATTCACTTGGAATGCTTTTCCAACAGTCTTGAAGGTGTTCCCACAAATGCTGAACACTTGTTGGCTGCTTTTCCTTCCCTTTCCAACTCATCCCAGACCATCCCAATTAAGTATAGGTCGGGTGATTGTGGAGGCCAGGTCATCTGATGCAGCACTCCATCACTTTCCTTATTGGTCAAATAGCCCTCATAAAGCCTGGAGGTGTGTTGGGTCATTGTCCTGTTGAATGACAGTCAAACTAAGCACAAACCAGATGGAATGGCGTATCGCTGCAGAATGCTGTGGTAGCCATGCTGGTTAAGTGTGCCTTGAATTCTAAATAAATCACAGACAGTGTCACCGGCAAAGCACCCCCCACACCATCATACCTCCTCCTGGAAGCTCATGGTCGGAACCACACATGCTGAGAAAATCCGTTCACCTACTCTGCGTCTCACAACGACACAGCGGTTGGAACCAAAAATCTCAAATCTGGACTCATCAGACCTAAGAACAGATTTCCACCGGTCTAATGTCCATTACTCCTGTTTCTTGGCCCAAGCAGTCTCCTCTGAACAGTAGATGTTGAGATGTGTCTGTTACCTAAACTCTGTGAAGCATTTATTTGGGCTGCAATCTGAGGTGCAGTTAACTAACAAACGTATCCTCTGCATCAGAGGTAACTCTGGGTCTTCCTTTCCTGTTGCGGTCCTCATGAGAGCCAGTTTCATCATATTGATTTATGGTGTTTTCGACTGCACTTGTGGAAACTATCAAAGTTCTTGACATTTTCTGGACTGACTGACCTTCATGTCTTAAAGTAATGATGGGCTGGCGTTTCTCTTTGCTTATTTTTTCTTTAAGGAATACCTAGGATAGGATAAAGTAATCCTTCTAACCCCCCCCCCCCCCCCCCCCTTAAAAGAGTTAGATGCACTATTGTAAAGTGGTTGTTCCACTGGATATCATAAGGTGAATGCACCAATTTGTAAGTCGCTCTGGATAAGAGCGTCTGCTAAATGACTTAAATGTAAATGTTAAATGTATTTGAGCTGTTCTTGCCATAATATGTACTTGTATTTTACCAAATAGGGCTATCTTCTGTATACCACCCCTACCTTGTCACAACACAACTGATTGGCTCAAATGCATTAAGAATGACAGAAATTAGTACACCTGTTAATTGAAATGCATTCCAGGTGACTACCTCATTAAGTTGGTTGAGAGAATGCCACGAGTGTGCAAACCTGTCATCAAGGCAAAGGGTGGCTACTTTGAAAATTCTCAAAGTTAAAATATATTTTGATTTGTTTAACACTTTTTTGATTACTACATGATTCTAAGTGTTATTTCATAGTTTTGATGTCCAGACTTTTGACTGGTACTTATATATATATTGACGGGATGTTCATGTCTCCGCCCTAACAAAGGGAGTCGTTGTCCCAAAGGGGGAAGGCAGGCGACAAGCTTAGGTCCAAAATAAGCTTCGCCTTTTCTTCTCATTCCATACACACTGATCAAAATATGAAGAGATTCTCAAATGCATTTCCTTGAGAGGTCCCTCCCCTCTAACCTTCTCATCCAATTGGCTTTAAGCAGAAGGCGAAGAGAAAGGAAGCGAGGAATCAAAGAAATGCAATTGAGATTCTCCATTTGTTTTTCCCCCACCTACTGGTTTAGGTAAGGATTTGAAGGTTAACCAATGCCAGATCTGTGCCTATAGAGGGAGCTTTTACCCAGAGCCCAGTGAATGGTTTGTAGTAAGTCAGTCTCGACAAATGTACCAGTGCTAAAAACCCCTTCAGCCATTGTCCCAGTCGGTATTAGATTGAACGTTGCGGCCCCTCCTCCCTGTGGGGAAAACAACCTGTAGTTACCTAGGTTACCCCATTGGCTCACAGCAAAAACTTTTTCCTCTTTGCTGACCTTTTTCAAATGCAGTTTTCTTGTTGTTTGCTTGTCTATTACAAAACTACATTTAAGAAAAGTAAAACATGTCTAAAGATTACTTTTCAACATTGCCTGCTCCTGAGCTTTGTCACCACTTAGTAAAATGTAATATTGTAGGGCTTCCCTCATGCCCCATTTCATGAAGGTGCTAGCAGCCAAGTGAGTGAGTGCTAGCTAGCTACCGACCGGAACATTAATCTAGCCAAGACCAACAACACAAGCAAAAGCACTATAAAGCTACAAGTAGTGAGTGGAGTTACAAACGGATTATACTAAACAAGTTAAATGTCTTACCTATGTTGAAATCCCAGGACGGTCCTAAGGAGAGAACAGCTCATAATAATGGCCAGAACAGAGCAAATGGAATAGCATCAAACACCTGGAAACCATGCGTTTGATGTATTTGATACCATTCCACCAATTCCGCTCTAGTCCTTACCACGAGCCTGTTCTCCCCAATTAAGGTGCCATCAACATCCTGTGGATGAAATGTTTTCCACACGTAGGTACGTGTAGCCGTGCAGTAAATAGTCCGGTGGCCACTTGATTAATTGTTCAGAAGTCTTAGCAAAGGTCCCCCTTCCAACTTCGCTCTCTTATTTGAAAAGCCCAACACCGTCTGGGCATACTTCTGAAGTTTATACTTCTTTAGCATATTCACAAGGGTCACTTTCGCAATGATTTGCTTGTTCTTCTGTTTCCTTGCATTTCTGTATTTTGTTTTGATATCTTTAATGACAGATGTGTGAAAGAGAAGAGCCCTCTCAATAGGTACTATTACTACTACTTAATAGTCACATTCTTACGTCTCATTAATGCTTTGACTGTTGAACGAGGCGATACCGATGCCTGTTCTCCCCTAATCCTTGCATACCTCTTCCTGTATTTATCCTCTTATTTGTCACTTCTGATTTTAAATGCTCTCTCTTTTTGGAGACTTCTGTGAGTTTCTTTTATAATGCGTTCCCCTTGCTGGCGTTGCCCAAAACACATTAAATGCATGGTTAGAATTGTAGGGGTAGTCAGAGATAAAGTTAAGGATAAGGGTTAGTAGATCGGGATTAGGGTTATGGTTAGGGCTTACGGTTAGAGTTACAAAGTTTAGCAACTAATAATCTTAAATGCCTTATCTTAAGCATATTCTAACCTTGAAGGCCCAGGCTGATTTTCAGGACTTGAGGTGGGTGTTTGGGACTGCAGCAACGCACTAGCCTTGGCCCTGGCTCTGAGTATCCTTTTTGAATCTCTGTCACTGAGTTCAACTATTGCCGCCTTCTTCCCTGTCTCTTTATCTTTCCTCCATTTCTCCTTCTCTTTCTCTAGATACTCTCTCCTTTCTGGGTCAGCATTACATTGTTCTCTGTATTGCCGCTGTCTTTCAGCTGCACTAAGAGGAGGTGAAATTCCTTCAGAAAGACCTGATTCAATTGATATTTATTATTCTTAAAAATACTATACATGCTGTAATTATGTAATACAATTTATGAACAAACAAATATTTTGCAAAACATTTTTTTATGGCGGTTTCGGAGCAGTGGCTTCTTCCTTGCTGAGCGGCCTTTCAGGTTATGTCGATACAGGACTTGTTTTATTGTGGATATAGATACTTTTGTACCTGTTTCCTCCAGCATCTTCACAGTGTCCGTTGCTGTTGTTCTGGGATTGATTTGCACTTTTCGATTTGCACTTTTGATTGCACGTTCATCTCTAGGACAGAACGCGTCTCCTTCCTGAGCGGTATGACGGCTGCGTGGTCCCATGGTGTTTATACTTGCGTACTATTGTTTGTACAGATGAACGTGGTGCCTTCAGGCGTTTGGAAATTGCTCCCAAGGATGAACCAGACTTGTGGAGGTCTACAATTTTTTTCGGAGGTCTTGGCTGATTTCTTTTGATTTTCCCAGGATGTCAAGCGAAGAGGCACTGAGTTTGAAGGTAGGCCTTGAAATACATCCACAGGTACACCTCCAATTGACTCAAATGATGTCAATTAGCCCATCAGAAGCTTCTAAAGCCATGACATAATTTTCTGGAAATTTCCATGTAGTTTAAAGGCACAGTCAACTTAGTGTATTTAAACTACTGACCCACTGGAATTGTGAAACAAATGAAATAATCTGTCAGTAAACAATTGTTGGAAAAATGACTTGTGTCATGCACAAAGTAGATGTCCTAACTGACTTGCCAAAACTATAGTTTGTTAACAAGAAATTCGTGGAGTGGTTGAAAAACGAGTTTTAATGACTCCAACCTAAGTGTATGTAAACTTCCGACTTCAACTGTATATGCTCCCTTCCCATAGTCAAAAAGAAAAAGTAATTGGTTAGGCCATCAGAAGCTAGATAGAAGGCTTCTGCCATTCAACTGTACTATCGCAAGATATGGTAAGGCAGTCGACTCAACCAATCACATTAACTTGGAATGGGTAGGAACGTTAGCTTCCTTCTCAAAGGCTAACAGGTCACTGCCCAATAGCGAGCAGTAGTTTTTACACAGTCTAGCTAGCTAGCTTTTGTTGTAGGCTAGTTTGCAGCGGCTGCAGCAGGTGTTATCAAAGAGGATGTTGCTAATTTGTTAGCTTCTACCTTTTCACAAATAACTTTCAACAATAAGTAAAGCTTCAAATAATCATCCGGTGAGTGAAACTGTTTTTTATTGCAGCTTGCATGTGTGAAACATTGTTGCATTTAAACTTTAGGTCACCGGTTACTTTGTGTGCTAAACGTGGAATGTTTTTTGCAATGGGACGTAATAATTGTACATCTCGATTAGGAAATGCTAAGCCTAAGGGTTGGGGTTCGGTATTCTTATGTCTGGGACCTACTGGCTTATTATGTCAGAGGGAAGGGACTGCTTATCCTTTAACACCATGCTGTGTGTGACTGCTGTCTTACCATCGGCCCTATGCACTGTTGTCTGGAGAAGTGGGTATACTCAAATTTCTCAAAAAAGTTCAAACGGCCCGCACAGCGAAGGAAAGCACCCTGTGTCAAATATCCTATGTTTTTGTTTTCCTGTATATTTATGGCTGACGGCATGGGCCGATGGAAAGACAGTCACACACAGCATGGTGTTAAGCAGTCCATTTGAATAATGTTGCCGGGGGGGTGGCTGATGTTTTTTCACATTGGTTGTAAATCATTTGTGACTCACAACCTGGATTTTGTGTTATGTAACAACATTTGAATTTCAGTTTTTTACATTGGATAAAAGTAGAGACTCCGATCTACAAAATGGCATAGCATACACTGCATTTGAGGAAATTATGGGAAAGTAATTCTGCTTTGAAAGTTGATCAACTTGGAAACTCACTTCTGAAAAAAACGTCTTTCAATGTGTTGGTACTACTATTGGGAGAGCCCTTCTTTGTCTATTCCCATTCAGCATTGTTCACACCCTCTTAAGCCTTAGCCTCACCTATCTCTTTAAGGGTTGATCTGTGCATTCTGTACTAACTTGCCAGCTACTTCCAGACATATAAGAGAGAGAGAGAACAGCTCACTGAACATTACTCGCCCTAGCAGAGCTTGTTAGACTGTTACAATATGTTATCCAGAGCATTGGTGACTGCAACTGTGCTGTCAGATTGTTCCTTGGTAAATTCAGAGCGTTTTGCGTTCAGAGCGCACACTGAATAAGTAGGCCAATAAGTAGGATTGTTCCGAAAGCTCTGACCTCACAACGACAGTCAAGCACCCATTGGCTAACATTGGCTAGCTACTTCCAGACAGATAATGAGACACCCCACTCTGACCATTTTACTCCCCCTAGCAGAGCTGGATAGGCAGCTTTCATGTTATGCAGAGCTTTGGTGGTTAACAGTGCTGAAAAACAATTGAATTACGCTTTCTTGCTGACGTTTACCGGACATATTCAATGGGTGTTGAGCGTTCAACAATTCATCAGTTGTACTGCGCTCTGGCACACTTAACGCAAGAGTCTTTTTGTTAAGAAATGTAGCTAGCTAGGTAAACAATGAATCCCAACGCATTATGTAATGTTAGTTAGCGAGCCAGCCAGCTAACGTTAACTAGCTAGCTAATAGTGCACTAACTTGAAATGAAAATACATTGTCAAAATTAGAGTGGAGTCTTTTGTTAAGACATGTAACGTACGCTAACCCCATTCCGTACAAATGTGCACAACCGCAACATTCACATGCATGTGAAACATATGTCTTCGGTCTGATTGAACCTGCATTCCATAGACAAGATATGGTGTATGTTTAGCCGGGATAGACTGCCTGGAGGAGCAGATTAAAGGCCTCAGTATTCCAAATTATCCTGGCATCTGGGAAGCTAAGACAAAGTGGGGTTAAAAATAACACCAGAGGCAAATAACCAGGAGATGAACCCAGAGTGGTTTATGGTGCTCCCCAATCTATATGGGATGGAACCAAGCATTCTAGGTATTAGCTATATAAACTGTGCATTGTCTGTAAAGGGAAGGTTGTCAGCCTAACAGTCAGTCAAGATTGTTGTGCTGATGGTTTCATTATTGCAATAATTAAATCGATATTAAATAAAGATGATTGTTTGAAGAAATGACCAAGTCTTTCTCAGTACTGAATTTCTACGACACTGGCTAGCGTCTTCACTGACATTTTTAACCTCGCCCTGATCGAGTCTGTAACACCTACCCATTTCAAGCAGACTACAATGGTCCCTGTACCGAAGAAAGCAAAGGTACCCTGCCTAAATGACTACCACCCCGTAGCACTCACGTTGGTAGCCATGAAGCGCATTGAAAGGCTGGTCATGGCTCAAGATTCAGTCATCCCGGAAATCCTTGACCCACTCCAATACGCATACCGCCTCAACAGATGACGCTATCTCAATCGCACTCCACACTGCCCTTTACCAACTGGATGAAATGAACACCTATGTGAGAATGCTGTTCATTGACTACAGTTCAGCGTTCAACACCATCATTTCCACAAAGCTCATCACTAAACTAAGGACCTTAGGACTAAACACCACAATCTGCAAATGGATCCTGGTCTTCCTGACGGGCAACCTCCAGATGCCTGCATAGGATATTCTGATGAAACTAGGCTGTGTGTGTGGCACCCATGTCAATATATATTTCACATGCTTTACAATTGTGTAGGTTACTTGGTGCATGATTTCTCTATTGTTATACATAATTTATAGGCAACAACACATCTGCCACGCTGATCCTCAATACGGGGGCCCCTCTGGGGTGCATGCTTAGGTCCCTCCTGTACTCCTTGTTCACCTACAACTGCGTGTCCAAGCAAGACTCCAACACCAAAGTTTGAAGACGACAAAACGGTGGCAGGCCTGATCACCGACAACGATGAAAGCCTACAGGGAGGTCAAAGACCTGGCAATATGGTGCCAGGACAACAACCTTTCCCTCAACGAGAGCCAGACAACAGATGATTGTGGACTATAGGAAAAGGAGGGCCAAACAAGCCCCCATTCACATCGAAGGGGCTATAGCGAAACGGGAATCCACATCACCTTGGAATCCACATTACCAAAAAACAATCATGGTCCAAACACATCAAGACAGTTGTGAAGAGGGCATGACAACACCTTTTCCCCCTCAGGAGACTAAAAAGATGTGTCATGGGTCCCCAGACCCTCATATTTCTACAGCTGCACCATCAAGAGCAGCTGTAGAACACAACATTTATAGCACATTTTTCTAACAGGTTGTTGCATGGAAGCCTTTAGCATAGCGTATTTACTTCCCACAAAGTCAACATGAATTTAAAACGCACACATAATTGCCACTGCCGGATTGCACACGCGACCGAATGCAGTTATTAAACCCTACTGGAACCCCATACAGTATAGCCTATAAAATAACGTGTGCCTCTTTGAGCTGTCATTGTGACTCTTCAGACATTCATAGATTTGATAGGCCTATGCACAATTCACTACAAAGGCATCTCTGTCACAGACATGAAGTCTGACAATTATTTATTTATTTTACCTTTATTTAACTAGGCAAGTCAGTTAAGAACAAATTCTTATTTACAATGACGGCCTACCCTGGCCAAATCCTAACCCGGACGACGCTGGGCCAGTTGTGCGCCTATGGGACTCCCAATCACGGCCGGTTGTGATACAGCCTGGAATCGAAGCAGGGTCTGTAGTGATGCCGCTAGCACTGATGCAGTGCCTTAAAAAAAATCTACCTTCTCCTGTCCTATAGCCTAGGCTGTTTTCCTATCCAGTCCCAATCCCACTGAAACTCAAAATTCTGAATTTATTCTGTAATCCATAGGTTGCATTATCAAAGTGCAAGTCTCTCGCCTAAGCATGTGAAAATACTGCTATAACATTTCCCCTGCTGTCTCGTACTTGCTGCCCATATGAGAACTTTGGTAGAAAATGTGTGATCAACAAACGGTACGGTACGGTATTTTTTTTAAACAGAGTTGGTCTCTGTTACGATACCTTAATATTTAAACTATTTCCACTCTTTATTTCCCCGTTATTTAGAAGTGGATCTGCCATCTGTATAATCAACTCAATTTAGCCAAAAATAGGAGATATGTCTTTAGTTAAAGGAGGTTATATAGCAAGCTTGGCAACTTTGGTAATTTGACTTTTGACTGCAGTTACAACGCTTGTATGATTCGACAACCTTATACTCGGGGTGCACTCTGTGCATCCTGAGCTCGCTCAGTGTCGAGAGAGCCAAATTGATTAAATGTGCTGAATTAATTGGGGATAACTCTGAATTTATGAAAGGCCTGGTTCGCAATTCACAACATCATTGTCGATCAAAAATGGTTACGCCATCATTATTAAATATCAGTTTAAATTGCTCTGAAATCTTTCTATTGTGGTGCAGTGTCCCTCTTTATTTAGGGAGAACCCTGGCATAGTGACTATATCCTGGTTTTAAAATACTTAAAAAATGTGGAGTTCCTGGTTCGCCCGGGGAAAAAATGATTTATTCCCGGTTGAAATTTTATCGATATTCAAGAAAATGTAAATCCCTACTACATAGCTTACTCTGGTTATAAAGTGATGTCATGAACTCAATATTGAGAGGTGAGAAATAAATTATATGCTCACTGAAAGCTGTGAGTAATCAGTCTTTTTCCTGCAATTACATTTTGTGCAAAGGTCATCGGAATGCAGGCTTATCGGAATGCATCTCTCCCTCCTCCGTGCGCGTACTCAGATCAAATCCAATTTTATTTGTCACATGGGCCGAATACAACAGGTTGAGTGAAATGCTTACTTACAAGCCCTTAACCAACAATGCAATTAAGAAAAAAATATAACAAATAACAAATAAATAATTAAGGAGCAACAATAAAATAACTGTAGCGAGACTATATACAGGGGGTTCCGGTACAGAGTCAATTTGCGGGGGCACCGGTTAGCAAAGTTAATATGTACATGTAGGTAGAGGTAAAGTGACTATGCATGGATAATAAACAGAGAGTAGCAGCAGCGTAAAAATGGGGGGTGGGGACAATGCAAATAGTCCAGGTAACCAGGACTATCCCTCAGGGATCTGACAGAAGAACACAGGGCCGCAATAAGTAATAGCACTCCATTCAGACCTCTTCAAATCTAAATGACACAGTAGGTGTAGCAAGCCTGTTTGGCAATTTCTGATCAAGTAAATGAGAGATCTTTTCGTGTGTGACCAAAACTGTTGATTTTGTTTAAGGTTAGCTATATATTTAACCTCTCTGGGGTAGGGGGCAGTATTTTGACGTCCGGATGAAAAGCATGCCCAAAGTAAACTGCCTGTTACTCAGGCCCAGAAGCTAGGATATGTATATAATTAGATCTGGATAGATCTGGATAGAAAACACTCTAAAGTTTCCAAAACTGTTAATAACGTTTGCGATTCATTTTGTATGCATTTTGATGGAGGGAAACTGAGTGTATTATTTACTGAAGCGCGCCAGCTAAACTGAGTTTTTATGGATATAAAGAAGGACATTATCGAACAAAAGGACCATTTGTGATGTAACTGGAACCTTTTTGAGTACCAACAGAAGAAGATCATGAAAGGTAAGGCATTTTTTATATCGCTATTTCTGACTTCTGTGTCGCACCTGCCTGGTTGAAATATGATTACATGTTTCGTATGCGGTGCGCTGTCCTCGAATAATCGCATGGTTTGCTTTCGCCTTAAAGCCTTTTTGAAATCCGACAAAGCGTTTATTTCTGTTGGTGCGACGCACAAAGAATCCTGGTGGCTCTGACAGCATATCCCGAGAGAACCATGTTTCCGTGAAACAGAGTATGTTACGATCCCTGATGTCTCTCTGGAAAGCAACCCTTGCCCTAATTTTGTCTACCTTATTTTCTAGAGACTTGACATTAGCAAGTAATATACTTGGAAGCGGTGGTTGGTGTGCGTGCCTCCAAAATCTGATCAGAAGGTCGCTCCGTCTACTTCTTCTGCAGCAACGTTGTTTTGGGTCAGCCTCTGGAATCAGTTCAGATGTCCTGGGTGGTTCGGACAAAGGATCCACTTTCGGAAAGTCGTATTCCTGGTCGTAGTGCTGATAAGTTGACGTCGCTCTGATATCCAATAGTTCTTCCCGGCTGTATGTAATAACACTTAAGATTTGCTGGGCTAACAAAAAAATTATACAAATACATAATAAATAATACATAAAATAAAAAAATACTGCAAAGGTTCCTAAGGACAAGAAGCGAGGTGGCCCTCTCTGTTGGCACCATCTTTCCCATCTCACCCTGTAACTCTTCTGATGTCAAGTCTCGCACACCCAGATACCTCTCTGCAGCTGCCACCAAAACCTCAATTTTCTGCGACATCCCTGCAGTACAGTTGATAACATTGCTATAAATTATAAAAATCCTGTCACGTTCTGACCATAGTTCTTTTGTGTTTTCCTTGTTTTAGTGTTGGTCAGGACGTGAGCTGGGTGGGCATTCTATGTTTTGTGTTTCTATGTTGGGTTTGTTGTTTGGCCTAATATGGTTCTCAATCAGAGGCAGGTGTTTGTCATTGTCTCTGATTGGGAGCCATATTAAGGTAGCCTGTTTTGTGTTGGGATTTGTGGGTGGTTGTCTTCTGTCTTTGTGTTCATTGCACCAGATAGGACTGTTTCAGTTTTGCCACGTTTGTTATTTTGTATTTGTAAGTGTTCACGTTATTGTCTCTTTATTAAATCATGTTGAACACGGAATACGCTGCGTCTTGGTCCGATCCCTGCTACACCTCCTCTTCAGACGAAGAGGAGGAAGGCTGCCGTTACAGAATTACCCACCAAAACAGGACCAAGCAGCGTAGTAAAGGGCAACAACAGCAGCGGCCGAAGACACAGGACTCCTGGACTTGGGAGGAAGTATTAGACGGCAAAGGACCCTGGGCACAGCCAGGGGAATATCGCCGCCCCAAAGCTGAGCCGGAGGCAGCGAAAGCGGAGAGGCGGCGTTATGAGGAGCTAGCTCGGCAGCGTGAGCAGGATCTGGGTTATACTACTTGGGAGGAAATAGACAGGTGGTCGGTCGACCCAGGGAGAGTGCCGGAGCCCGCCTGGGATTCTATGGAGCTCTGTGCGGAGGGATACCGGCGAATGAGGTTAGCACGACGACACGGTAGGAAGCCCGAGAGGAAACCCCAAAAATGTATTGGGTGGGGGCTAAAGGGGAGTGTGGCGAAGTCAGGTAGGAGACCTGCGCCAACTTCCCGGGCTTACCGTGGAGAGCGAGAGTACGGGCAGACACCGTGTTATGCGGAAGAGCACACGGTGTCTCCTGTACGTGTGTATAGCCCGGTGCGGTACATCCCAGCTCCTCGTATCGGCCGGGCTAGAGTGGGCATCGAGCCAGGTGCCATGAAGCCGGCTCAACGCATCTGGTCTCCAGTGCGTCTCTTTGGGCCGGTGTACATGGCACCAGCCTTACGCATGGTGTCCCCGGTTCGCCAGCACAGCCCAGTGGCCTGGCTACGGGGAGCATTCAACCAGGTAAGGTTGGGAAGGCTCGGTGCTCAAGAGCTCCAGTACGCCTTCACGGTCCGGTATATCCGGTGCCACCTTCTCGCCCCAGCCTAGTACCACCAGTGCCAACACCACGCACCAGGCTTCCTGTGCGTCTTCAGAGCCCTGTTCCTCCTCCACGCACTCACCCTGTGGTGCGTGTCTCCAGCCCGGTACCACCAGTTCCGGCACCACGCACCAAGCCTCCTGTGCGTCTCCAGAACCCTGTACGCCCTGTTGCTGCTCCCCGCACTAGCCTTGAGGTGCGTGTCCTTAGCCCGGTACCACCAGTTCCGGCACCACGCACCAGGCCTACTGTGCGCCTCAGCAGGCCAGAGTCTGCCGTCTGCCCAGCGCCGCCTGCGCTGCCCGTCTGCCCAGTGCTTCCCGTCTGCCCAGCGCCGCCTGCGCTGCCCGTCTGCCCAGCGCCGTCTGAGCTGTCCGTCTGCCCAGCGCCGCCTGCGCTGCCCGTCTGCCCAGAGCCGCCTGCGCTGCCCGTCTGTCCTGAGCCGTCAAAGCCGCCCGTCTGCCCAGAGCCGCCTGCGCTGCCCGTCTGTCCTGAGCCGCTAGAGCCGCCCGCCAGTCAGGAGCCGCCAGAGCCGCCCGCCAGTCAGGAGCCGCCAGAGCCGCCCGCCAGTCAGGAGCCGCCAGAGCCGCCCGCCAGTCAGGAGCCGCCAGAGCCGCCCGCCAGTCAGGAGCCGCCAGAGCCGCCCGCCAGTCAGGAGCCGCCAGAGCCGCCCGCCAGTCAGGAGCCGCCAGAGCCGCCCGCCAGTCAGGAGCCGCCAGAGCCGCCCTCCAGTCATGAGCCGCCCTCCAGGAGCCGCCCTCCAGTCATGAGCCGCCCTCCAGTCATGAGCCGCCCTCCAGTCATGAGCCGCCCTCCAGTCATGAGCCGCCATTTAGTCCGGAGCTGCCTCTCAGTCCGGAGCTGCCTCTCAGTCCGGAGCTACCTCTCAGTCCGGAGCTACCTCTCAGTCCGGAGCTACCTCTCAGTCCGGAGCTACCTCTCAGTCCGGAGCTACCCCTCAGTCCGGAGCTACCCCTCAGTCATGAGCTACCCCTCAGTCATGAGCTACCTCTCAGTCATGAGCCCTTCAGTACGGTGGAGTTTCCTCAGTCATGAGGCGCTCCTCAGTCCAGTGGGGCCCTTTGTTAGGGTTCCTAGACCAAGGCTCGCGGCGAAGGTCGCCACTCAAAGGACGCTGAGGAGGTGGACAAAGACAATGGTGGAGTGGGGTCCTCGTCCAGCGCCAGAGCCGCCACCGCGGACAGATGCCCACCCAGACCCTCCCCTATAGGTTTAGGTTGTGCGGTCGGAGTCCGCACCTTGGGGGGGGGTACTGTCACGTTCTGACCATAGTTCTTTTGTGTTTTCCTTGTTTTAGTGTTGGTCAAGACGTGAGCTGGGTGGGCATTCTATGTTTTGTGTTTCTATGTTGGGTTTGTTGTTTGGCCTAATATGGTTCTCAATCAGAGGCAGGTGTTTGTCATTGTCTCTGATTGGGAGCCATATTAAGGTAGCCTGTTTTGTGTTGGGATTTGTGGGTGGTTGTCTTCTGTCTTTGTATTCATTGCACCAGATAGGACTGTTTCAGTTTTGCCACGTTTGTTATTTTGTATTTGTAAGTGTTCACGTTATTGTCTCTTTATTAAATCATGTTGAACACGGAATAGGCTGCGTCTTGGTCCGATCCCTGCTACACCTCCTCTTCAGACGAAGAGGAGGAAGGCTGCCGTTACAAATCCAATCTTACTGAAACATATACAGTATCACTTGTTGGCCTATCCCTCTGTACTGATACAGATCTACTACTCACACCACTCCTCTCAGGATCCCTCCCCCTTGACCCATCTCCTCTACTTTCTTCACTGCCTCAGCATATGACAACTTCTGCAATACTCTAAGCCTGGAAACCTCAACCTGCCTTTCTCGCACGGGATATTTCTGATCTCCAGCCCCAATGGGCACCCCTACACATAACACATACCACTACTTTCCCCAATGCTACACATTTCTTTGTCTCATGCCCTTCTGCACACTTCTCACAGCTAGTAACCTCCCTCCTACACACTGCTACCACATGCCCATAAGCTTGACACCTGTAACAACGTAATGTATTCGGCACAAAAGCTCGTACAGGATAACTTATATAACCTAACATCCATTTGACGGGCAAAGACTCAACATCAAAACGCAAAAGAACAGACAATGGCTCTTCTGTTTCACCACTCTCGCCACCCTGTCTGCGTTGCACCAAACGACGATCATCACAAACACCGGGAATCTTCCCCTTCAGTCGGTCAACTTTTACATTTACTGCTACCCCAGTAATCACTAGTTTCAAAAGCACCCTTTTTTTGAGAGTGAAACAATTCATATTTCTTGCCCCCGTTCGTTTAACGCAGAGCGCCTTCTCCCTCTGACCAGCAGAAACACAAACAATTATCACAAGACCACTTCTGGTAACCCTCACCGATTCCACAGTATCCAACTCTGTTTTCACCAACCCTGACACCACAATTGGATCAGCCAAAAGGCAAGGGTCCACTTTTTCCAAAAATGTCAGTCCTACTGTCACAGACTCATCTTTATCCTGACCCTCGGTGCAAGCCTCGGGCTCCGAGAACTTCCCCACACCTACCACCTCCAATACTTTGCCCTCATTCACTTCCATTTCTCCTCCTGTCTTCAAATCACTCTGCTGACACTTTATACCATTCTTCTTTAACAAATCATCTCCCTTTTCCCCGCCATTTTTAACTGACTCAAGCTCACCGTCTTCCTCCCTCTCTCTCTTAGACCTCCTCGCCTCTCTTTTTCCCTCCATTCCTCCTCCGTATTCCAAGTATACGTCTCCTTATGATAATACAGCACTTCTCCTGACGTACATCTTGTTCTTGCTTTCTCAAGGGATGCCATTTATACGGCTGTCACAATCTCCGTACAATCAGCACGGACCACTTGGGATGTATCGCTCAACAGTGCCTTCCACTTATAAAGCAGCTGCTTCGTCTTGATGTTATTCTTTATTAAAAGCTACCGCAATATTTTTTCATTTGAAACAAGCGCACTTCGATTGGTTGAAATGTATTGCTAGTTAGCCTATCAGCGCTCCGCTATGATGCTCTTGTTAGGTGGCGGAGCCTTTTAGAATTGTCTATTTTTTAGCAACTAATTGGAGCTTGCTGGTGTTTGTTGAGGTTTTTGCGTTGTAGTAGTAGTTTCATGCAGGCAGCTTTTGTGGGAGTTCTGCATAATACGTTTTGCAACAGGACTGTACTGTCTCTGGTTTTGCTTTCTTTCACAAGATCAGGGTCACGTTCAGTTGCAAACGTTGCAGGTAGAAAACCATGAATAGTGGCTCCATATTCTGAATGTCGGAGAGGCGCTTGCTCTACATAGGATATTTCTGAAAATATCATTTTAATTAACAGAAATCTGTATATAATGACAAGATGCCCATGTCTCCGCCCTAACAATCGGAGTCATTGTCTCAAAGGTGGGAAGGTAGCACAAGCTTAGGGTCCAAAATAAACCCATTGGAACACATTGAGCTTATTTTTGCGAGAGTTCTGCTCTGATTTTAACCACAGCATTTCTAAACACAGGGGGACAACATAATGAGACTTCTGGGATGGCTTGTGCAACAGATCAAGCAGACCAGGCCGCGGTTTGGGGTTTGAGAAGTCAAAGAGAAAACAGAAAAAGTATTCCTTAGTTGTTAATTTTCTCAAAATCTAAAGCCTCAACCTAGATTCGAGCCAATGTCTTAAGTAGCTGAACATGTTTTCTTCAAAAACAACTTCATATCGAAGGAGTGCCTTTGATTTGACGGCCTGCACAACGACCGTTAGACCCAATGCCGTGTTTCTGCGCATGAGCTTAGCTAGTCAATGTCGCCATGATATCCCCTACAACAAGCATTACCTGGTGATTTTGCCAAGACAGACAGATATTTACCTACACAGCACCCTTAACCTTTTTTTAACTGACTACAATTTTTGTTGATTAAATCTGACTTTATAAGTGTAATGAGTAATCCAGGAATACCATGAGTTAATTGACATGATAAAACTCAAAATTATTTCGGATAAGCTCCAATCTTTTGGAAAAGCAGTTACTGCCTATATATTTTTTTACTGTTGAAACACTCCTATTTGAAAGTCAAATTCATATTACAAAAAGTTCCTAGGGTTCTGTGAACAAATTTCATGTGCTATAATTATTTTGCATTAGAAAGAAAGGGTTAGAAACCATTAGAAACCTTTTAATATCTCGCTCTCACTCGCTCTCATATCTCAGTCTCATATTACACACACAGGAAGTGAGTATATGCTCATAACAGTATACCTATTTCCTCATCATGGCCATTTGCATCTCAGCTACAGCAAACCTGTCTTGTCTTCTCTTGCCTGACGCTTCTTTCGCAGATAGAAAATGGTGAGTAGCCTACAGGCCTAAAGGTTTTCTTTACTATCTTTACTGTCTCTTCTCTAGAACTAGTCTCTTCTCCAATCTCTTCATTTATCTATCCTTTATTTATAGAAATAATATACAGTCAGGTCCATCATTTTTTGCACCCTTGATAAAGATAAACAAAAAGACAGTATAAAAGAAATACAAATACTGAGTTATATTGCATGCTCAGAAAAAGGAAATTATATTATTTTATGCTAATACAATTTCTCAAAGAAAGAGATTTTTCTTAACATGTAATACAAATTATTGGCACCCCTGTCTTCAATGGCAAGGATAATGACACTGAGTCTTTTTCTAAAAATGTTTTATGAGATTGGAGAACACGTTGGGAGGGATCTTAGACCATTCCTCCATACAGAATGTTTCCAGATCCTTAATATCCTTTGTCAGCTATTATGGACTGCCCTTTTCAATTCAAACCACATTTTTAATGGGGTCAAGTCCGGAGACTGAAATGTTGATTTTGTGGTCAATTAACCATTTTTTGTGGATTTTGATTAGTGCTTGCGGTTATTGCTTTGCTGGAAGATCCACTAGCGGCCAAGTGTCAGCCTCCTGGCAGAGGTAACCAGGTTTTTGGCTGAAATGTCCTGGTAATTGGTAAAATTCATGATGCTGTTGACCTTAGCAAGGGCCTCAGGACCAGTGGAAGTAAAATAGCCCAATAACATCAAAGATCAACCACCAGATCTGTTTTTCAATGCCAAACCCACTACTGGTGTGCGTGGAAAAATAGCTCTATGTTCATGTCATTTGACCATAGCACCGGTTCCAATCCAAGTGCCAATGCCGTTTATCAAACTGCAGACGGTGCTATGGTCAGATGACATGAAAATAGAGCTCGTTGGTAACAACAAAAAAATAAAAAATAAGCAAATGCACAAAATGACCTCAAACTTACGGTAAAATGTGGTGGTGCATCTTTGATGTTATTGGGATATTTTGCTTCCACTGGTCCTGTGGCCCTTGTTAAGGTCAACGGTAATTAACTTTACGAAGTACTTTATTTTTTAAACAAAATATTGTATTAGGATAAAATCATTAAAAATATATATTTTTTGGAGCATGCAAGATATTTGGCACCCTATTCTGTACATGGTGCATTACTTTTTAACAGGGCCTGTAGTACTCTTGTCAGAAGTAATGCACTACATAGGAAATAAGGTGCCATTTGGGGAGAAGCCTGTGCCTACCTCCTCGTGTCTGAATAGCCAAAGAGATATCCCTGTCTGTCTGATTGGTTCCACATTACTTCGCTCTACATCTGCTCTGTCTGCGTAAGACTTTGGTCAAAAGTAGTGCACTATATAGGGAATAGGGAGCCATTTGGGACTCACATTCACCCTTCTGAACAGAACTGATTAGTATTAGTATAACATCATACTGTATCTGGAGACTGTAATTGTTTAGTAAAAATATACCCCTGTTTTCTTATAGCATCATCTATGTTTGGTAGGCAGAGGCGTGTGTTTTAGCCTTGGATAATAAACTATAATCGCACACACACAGATACACACGCACACATAGAACACACGCACATAGTGGTGGTCAGTGCCGTTTAAGATTAGGGAGGACAATTTGTATTTTTTATGAGCATGGCCTTATTTCTATTACAGCATATTGAATGACTGTCATTCATTATCCATTCACCCAGTTCAATGTTACATCGCTAGGTTTATGCTACTATATGATACTCATGAGGTTGCTACAACCTAGCCTATGAATAAAAAGTTACAATGTAGATGCACACAGGTCGAGAGAAAATATTGAGGTGACAGACAGTGACACATGGACAGACATGGACAGACATTCAATACCGCCTTGCACACTCTAGACTGCATCTAGCTGATCTAGGGTGTAATCATTAGTCCAAAAGTTGAAAATTAGAGTTTATATTGGACAAAGTCAGGTATGTTTATCCCCTTTTCGTTCCGTTTGCTTCCGTTTAAGAAACATTTTTCAACAGAATCGGCGGAACGAATACACCTCTGGTCACACGTAAACACAGTTCACATTCATAGCAGCCACCTTGTATTCCTTCTCGCATCTATGCACTCTCCTCCTCTCACCCTTTCCCTTCGTTTGTGGAATCCAATGCACAACACATCAGCTCTATGTGATCAAGCAAAAAAAACTTTCCAAGCCAAACCATATCATAACTGCTACACACAGCCTACATCGTTGTCACCATATTAGCTAAAGTAACATCATAGTCAGCATAGCTAATAGTACTAATGCGTTAGTAAACCTGCTACAATCATGCACTAACTTTACAGTGCATAGTCAGATAGCAGTTTAGCAGTTACACCGGCAGGCCCCATTGGCAATACATTTGTAAAACCAAAAACGTACCTCTCCTTGGAAAATTCCCAATGTTTTGTTGGATAGTCATAGTCAGCTAGCTAACATAGCATTCCTCTCTTTGAGCGGAGTGTTTTGAGTATGCTAAACTATCTAGCTGCATTTGCTAGCTAAGTAAGTGAAACTGAAAGTGAAAAGAAATGACAATCTTTCTCTTGCTTCTCCTTCATTTAAAATGTTTTATTTGTTCAAAACTCTTCAAGTATTGTCTTTCTCTCTCTTTAAGTCAACTACTCACCACATTTTATGCACTGCAGTGCTAGCTAGCAGTAGCTTATGCTTTCAGTACTAAATTCATGGGGCTCTCGAGTGGTGCATCGGTCTAAGGCACTGCATCTCAGTGCTAGAGACATCACTACAGACCCTGGTTCAATTTCAGGCTGTATCACTATTGGCTGTGATTGGGAGTCCATTGGCCGGTGCACAATTGGCCCAGCGTCGTCCGGGGTAGGCTGTCATTGTAAATAGGACTTTGTTCTTAACTGACTTGCCTAGTTAAATAAAGGTTAAGTAAAATAATGTAAAATATTCATTCTCTGATCCTTTGCTTGTGTGGACAACATGTCAGTTCATGCTGCAAGGGCTCTGATATCTTGGAGGACATCCTCCAGAAGTTGTCATAATTACTTTGTAAGTTATGGAAGGGGGTGAGATCCTAGGTTTTGTATTGAAGTCAATGTACCCAGATGAGGACAGAAGCTAGCTGTCCTCCGGCTACACCATGGTGCTACCCTAGTGCTGTTGAGGCTACTGTAGACCTTCATTGCAAAACAGTGTGTTTTTAAATATTATTTGGTGACATGGGAATATATTTAGTATAGTTTATCTAAAAATTATAACTTTTTATTTTTATGAAATTCATTGAGGAGGATGGGTCCTCCCCTTCCTCCTCTGAAGAGCCTCCACTGCACACACCACTGCACACACATTCAAACCAAATACATTTCACATGTGGATGCAGTTATCCATTAGAACACCCTGACACACTGTTGCCACTGTGAACTATCCTTTATTGAGCTGTATTTCATCTGTCAAATTATCCAACACACACACTTCCATCACCTATCAAAACACATCCTGGGTTTCAGGTCAGTTCTCTGTAATAACATAGACGGGAATAAACGCCTTGACTTTGTGCCAGTTCAATTATGTGTTATAGACATGCTCTGGCAGTGAGAAAGCCAAGAGTGTTTTAATCGTTTTTTTTTGTACTTGTAAGTGAAGGTAAGTGATGTGAAATGTTTCCTAGTACTCATAGTTATCTAAACGTACTTGGTGATGTTGTGAAGCTTAAAATGCCAATCGAATTTCCCAAGTTTGGGATAATAAAGATCTTCTAGTCTAACTTTGTAAATCTTTTTTCTCACTTTCTTGTAGTAGCCTAATATTGTAGAGCATGCAAAGGCAGAGAGAGTAGGTATTGGCTTTACAATGTATCATAGAAGCTCTTATAAAGTCAGACATTCAACCACAGTAAAAGACTGAAGAACAAAGCCAAACGGTTTCTCTTTCATCTCTGATCTAAATAAAACTGCAATTCCTGTCAGTCTATCATGTGACTCACTGACTTCCTGGAACCTTTACAGCTGTGGTGATTGGCTGGCTCGCAGTGGGTTTCCAACCTCTGTCTTTTTCACGCACAACACACATACACACTGGCTGTGGTTTCCAACCACTGAATTTTTCCAACCCTACTCTAGTCTGTGACGTTAGAAACACATGAACACACAGACAACATAAACTTAAACTTGAACAGTGGTGGAAAAAGTATCCAATTGTCATACTTGAGTAAAAGTACAGATACCTTAATAGAAAATGACTCAAGCAAAAGTGAAAATCACCCGGTAAAAGTAAAGATAATTTGAAATAGCTTCTTAAGCAAACCAAACAACAAAATGTTTTTCTTTTTTAATCTACAGATAGCCAGGGACATACTCCAACACAATTTACAAATAATCATTTCTGTTTAGTGAGTCCGCCAGATCAAAAGGCAATAGCGATGTCCATGGATGTTCTCTTGATAAGTGTGTGAATTGGACCATTTTCCTGTCCTGCTAAGGAATCAAAATGAGTACTTTTGGGTGTCAGGCAAAATATATGGAGTAAAAAGTACATTATTTTATTTAGGAATGTAGTGAAGTAAAAGTAAAAGTTGTCAAAAATATAAGTAGTAAACTAAACTACAGACACCCCAAAAAACTACTTAAGTAGGACTTTAAAGTATTTTTACTTTAGTACTTTACCCCCCTGAACTTGAAGTAAAAATAAATAAAAAAGAATGTAACTGTGTACCACAATACAGCTCTTAGCTCCCAAATGTGTACAATAAACTCAAACTAAATGTGTCTTTTGGATTTTTATTTTTTATTAACAGGTTCCAATGGAGGTATTGAATGGGGTCCAGAAAGTTCCAGAACCCAGTCCAGAAAGTGTGAGCCTGAAGGTTCTAGATCCCAGCCCAGACAATGAAAGAACCATTCACTGTTTCGCCCACACCATGGCTGAAGACATAATATACTCAGCTACATATGAGTCCTCATCCGGGTGTCCTCCAGTCCAGGAGAGACTGGCTGAGAAGTTAGCCTCTCTGGCCATCACAGCTGCCTTGAAGGAAGCAATTAGAAGTGAGATCTTTTGGTCTAATACAAGATCTTGGTCATATTCCAACCCCAGCCCATCCTCAGATAGAAGGGAGCAGGGACTACACAATACAAGACATGAGGAGGTTCATATGCACACAGAGATGAGTGGCAACGGTGAGAAACCTCAATATAATCCCAATGTGACCATCAAGTCCCACAGCTCTGGATCATCCACCTCCACTTCACAACCCTCCAAGCACACCCACTCCTACTGCTCCTTCTTACCCCAGTCAGGGCTTCCTACAGTGGGATCACTGGACTACCCAGATGCCCCCCCAACCACCCCTCTTTTCCCAGAGATGGTCCAGAGCAGGGCTAGCTTTACCCAAAAACTAAAGGGGCGTTTGGCTAAAGAGTTCCTCCCCTCTCCCCCTCCCCCTACCCCTAAGGAAAAGCACAGCGAGGGGGGGCTCGCATTGGAGACTGTGGGGGAGGTTGAGGACAACCGGGAGGGGGAGGATTTCATGGGGCGTCTGTGGAGCTCTCTTTCTCTAGAGTGTTCTGAAAGAGAGGAAGTTTGGAAAGAAGAGGAAGAGATTGATTTACCAACAGGTATTTTGATGGACGGTTATGAAGAGCGAGGACCCCATGGAAGGAGAGCCAAGCTGATGGCATTTGTGGATGCACTATATGTGGATGCACTCTCTGATGAGATCACCACCTGGATGACAAATAACATGACAAATATTGACAACCTCTCTCTGATATGTGATCAAATGGTTGATCAAATCATCACATCCTCCATGAGTGAGGTGAGGCTGAGGAAGTACGTTGGAAGGCTGGTCTCAGATGCACTCTCCCTGGGATGGGAAGCGCAGAAGGCAGCCTCTCTCCATGACTCCCTGGTTCTCCGGCAGGAGCAGATAGGGAGAAGGGAACCAAACCCAATGGACCCTGAGGCTCATCTAATTGTCTATCCCTATCCAACCAATCCCAACCAGTCATCCAGCATCCAACTTTGTTCACCCAAAACCAATGAGATGGATCTGGATCTGACCACCAACACAGCCCACCCTCCAGCCCACTCGCCAACCTCTGTAATCAGTCAATCCTATGCTGAAGACTTGGCCCGAGCTGTGGTGAGGTGTTGTGTAATGGAAGCCTCCAGGAAGCAGTGTATGTAGCTCTCCAGGGTTGCATCCCAAATTACACCCTACTCCCTGTATGGTGGACTACTATTGACCAAATCTCTGGTCAAAAGTAATGCACTATATAGGGAATATATGTCGTTTTCCAGGCTGGTTGGACAGTGTTGGACGGCCTGGTGGTAAAAAAAAACTAACTGACCCCAAGAGGGCGACATTAGAGTAATAAACAGCTCCTGAAGAAAGTGTTGGAGATGGAAAACAGTTGGTAATGTCAAAACTGATGACCTTGATGTAAGACACAACTATAGCTATAGCTCATGTTTACATGAGCTATAGACCTAATTAGGAATGGACTTTGAATTTGCTAACTTCTGATGATATTGCCACAAGGTTGGAGTTAGTGGTCAAAATGACATGCTACTATTGCCAGAACCGATGAGGTTGATGTACATGGGCTATAACCTAAACACAAAATTAAGAATGCATTGTTTATGTATAATTGCTTTCTGACAATATTCCCTGCCACAAGGTTAGAGTTAGTGGTCAGACAATGTTGTCGTGCACGTGAACCTGAACCATAACTTGAACTGAAAGAGAATGACAATTGACAATGTTTGCCTCTTCATTAATTCACATAGAAGTAGTCCATTTCAACCCCTTCAATATGCATACTATAAACAGACCAATCTCATCTTGTCACCTCTTATTATCTTTGGTTGATGCAAAAAAAACAAGCATGTCGGGGCGCACAAACTACCCATCACCGGATTACTTTCGATTTCTAGAAAGTGTTTTACTCAATTATTTCGCTCACCTATGATGTGATTAATTATAAATAGTAATTGCTATTAGCTAATTCATTTTGTAGTTTCTGTCAGCCGAGAGTTATAAAAATATGACCGCTTGTGATATATCAATCTTTCCTCAGTTAGCGCTAGGACAAATGTAACCTACATTTATCCGGTTTGGATGAATGTGTTATGCTGTAGCTACTTCTGTGAATGTCTGAACATTGCATCCAAAAATAAACTGTTCAGATTCTGGACATAACTTTGTAAGGACTGTGTTTGTGTAAATAGTTTCTGAAAAAAAGTGTGGCCAGCTCAAATTCTGATTGTTGCGTGATTCGAAATTTAAGTTTCCAAATACGTGTTCTAATCACACCGGTTTGATTGTATGCTACAGGGAAGGTGGAAAGGTTAATAACAGTAAATACAAAATGCTTAATAAATATGTGACTGGTGAATTGTATGAGTCAGTGCCTGGGCCCAAGCACGTACTGGGCCCAAATATACTGTATTATAATAAAAAAATTATCCAACCACAGGAGCACGCTCTCAATGTTCAAAATACACCAAAGAGAATAATCTAGCCACAGAGGGTCAAAAATAACTGTGGATTAAGTTTTATTACAAGCACATACAGGTATCTGCCAAAATTAAGAAAACAACAAGTGTCTTAAAAGGGTGTTGCGCCACAACAAGCTGCCAGAACAGCTTCAATGCACCTTGGCATAGATTCTACTAGTGGATCTAAGCCATGCCAGGAAAATACACCCCACTTTTATTTAAAAAAAGAAGCCCCCTGGTTTATGATTTCTTAACCCGGCCCTGGGAGAGAGTGGGAGTAAGGATGAGGTCAGTGTGTGTGTTTTTTCTCTCTCTGTTCAGCTTGTGTTAGGGTGTGTGTGTGTGTGTGTGTGTGTGTGTGTGTGTGTGTGTGTGTGTGTGTGTGTGTGTGTGTGTGTGTGTGTGTGTGTGTGTGTGTGTGTGTGTGTGTGTGTGTGTGTGTGTGTGTGTGTGTGTGTGTGTGTGTGTGTGTGTATTTGGGTGGAGAAAGGGAGGCATATTGAGACGACAAGAAAACTCTGACTAGAAAAACAAGTGATTTTAGTGTGAAATCCAAACTCCTGGGTTGCAGTTGAATCAGTTAAGTTAACCTGTAGTGGACTTGTGATATTCGTTTCTGTTTCTTCTGACCAGAAGTAGCAGGCGCTCCGTGTCACGCATCTTGGGTCAATATCTGTTTTTTGCTTTGCTCTAAGGAATAGGGGCACCTTTGAAAGGAGTGATTTCTGGGGTAGTCTTAAGTCCCATTCTCCTTATAATATGAGCTTTGTTTCCAGAAGGTATCAACATCGTCAATAAATGATACACTTACAGAGCTGCAATAGTCTCGTAGCCAGTTATGGAGTGCTAAAAGTCTGCTGAACCATTCAATGCCATGATTTAGGGAGGGCAGCGGGACAGATATGATGGGGCGTTTGTTGGGGGTCAAACAGTTACCCAATCAGTAATTTAAAATCCATCTTCAGCTGTTATGAGCTGCCCTTCATAATGTCATTGCATCAAACATGAACTATGATTGATTCAGTTTCCTGATGCTGGTTTAAAATGTTTGGGAACAGCTTATTGATGTCCTGTACTTTTGCTTCAGGGACTAAGACATTTCTCACTATTGAATTGCCCAATACAACTGCCAGAGAAGGGAATGGCGAAATCCGCCCAGTCCCACCTCTTACACAATTAGTTGAGTTTTTCACGGGCCCACGAGAAGCAGGAAAGTGTACGCGCGCTGCTCCCGGCGAAAGGTCCAGACCTCCCACTGCAGGTAGTGCCCCGTCAGATCCAGAGAGAGGAAAAGGAGCCCAACCCGACAACGAAGCCTCTGCTGGAGTTGGAGTCAGCACCACCATCGCAGACACAGGCAATCCCAGCAACTTCCGTTGCCGACAGAGATGGCCGCAGATGGAGCGGTCCTCTGGTCAGGCTCCGTGGACGGGCACATCGCGCACCGCTCCCGAGTACACTACTCGCCAATGTCCAGTCTCTTGACAACAAGGTAGATGAAATCCGAGCAAAGGTTGCCTTCCAGAGAGACAGAGATTGTAACGTTATTTTTTTCACAGAAACATGGCTCACTCGGAATATGTTGTCAGAGTCGGTACAGCCACCTGGTTTCTTCACGCATCGCGCCGACAGAAACAAACATCTTTCTGGTAAGAAGAAGGGCGGGGGTGTATGCCTTATTATTAACGAGACGTGGTGTGATCATAACAACATACAGGAACTCAAGTAATTTTGTTAACCTGACCTAGAATTCCATACAATCAAACGCCGACCGCATTATCTACCAAGATAATTCTCTTCGATTATAATCACAGTCGTGTATATCCCCCCAAGCAGACAAATCGAAGACCCTGAAAGAACTTCATTGGACTTTATGTAAACTGGAAACCACATATCCTGAGGCTGCATTTATTGTAGCTGGGGATTTTAACAAGGCTAATCTGAAAACAAGGCTCCCTAAAATTTATCAGCATATCGAATGCGCGACCCGGGCTGGTAAAACCCTGGATCATTGTTATTCTAACTTTCGCTACGCATACAAAGCCCTCCCCTGCCCTCCTTTCGGAAAATCTGACCACGACTCCATTTTGTTGCTCCCAGCCTATAGACAGAAACTAAAACAGGAAACGCCTGTGCTCAGGTCTGTTCAACGCTGGTCCGACCAATCGGATCCCACGCTTCAAGATTGCTTCGATCACGTGGACTGGGATATGTTCCGCATAGCGTCAGACAATAACATTGATGAATACGCTGATTCGGTGAGCGAGTTAATTAGCAAGTGCATCAGTGATGTTGTACCCACAGCGACTATTAAAACCTTCCCCAACCAGAAACCGTGGATTGATGGTAGCATTCGCGCAAAACTGAAAGCGCGAAGGCGACCGGAAACATGACCGAAAACAAACAGTGTAGCTATTCCCTCCGCAAGGCAATCAAACAAGCTAAGCGTCAGTATAGAGGCAAAGTAGAGTCACAATTCAACGGCTCAGACACGAGAGGTATGTGGCAGGGTCTACAGTCAATCACGGACTACAAAAATAAAACCAGTCCCGTCGCGGACCACAATGTCTTGCTCCCAGACAAACTTAACAAATTCTTTGCTCGCTTTTAGGACAATACAGTGCCACCGACACGGCCCGCTACCAAAACCTGCGGGCTCTCCTTCACTGCAGCCACCATGAGTAAAACATTTAAACGTGTTAACCCTTGCAAGGCTGCCGGCAAAGACGGGATCCCTAGCCGCGTCCTCAGAGCATGCGCAGACTAGCTGGCTGGTGTGTTTACAGACATATTCAATCAATCCTTATCCCAGTCTGCTGTTCCCACATGCTTCAAGAGGGCCACCATTGTCCCTGTTCCCAAGAAAGCTAAGGTAGCTGAGCTAAATGACTATCCCCCGTAGCACTCACTTCCGTCATCATGAAGTGCTTTGAGAGACTAGTCAAGGACCATATCACCTCCACCCTACCTGACACCCTAGGTCTCGACCCCGCCTTGTGCAACTGGGTCCTGGAGTCCTGACAGGCTGCCCACATTTACATTTACATTTAAGTCATTTAGCAGACGCTCTTATCCAGAGCGACTTACAAATTGGAAAGTTCATACATATTCATCCTGGTCCCCCCGTGGGGAATGAACCCACAACCCTGGCGTTGCAAGCGCCATGCTCTACCAACTGAGCCACACGGGACCACACGGGACCACCCCCAGGTGGTGAGGGTAGGAAACAACATCTCCACCCAGCTGATCCTCAACACTGGGGCCACACAAGGATGTGTTCTCAGCCCTCTCCTGTACTCCCTGTTCACCCATGAATGCGTGGCCATGCACGCCGCCAACTCAATCATCAAGTTTGCAGACAACACTACAGTGGTAGGCTTGATAACCAACAATTGCGAGACGGCCTACAGGGAGGAGGTGAGGGCCCTCGGAGTGTGGTGTCAGGAAAATAACCTCACATTCAATGTCAACAAAACAAAGGAGATGATCGTGGACTGCAGGAAACAGCAGAGGGAGCACCCCCCTATCCACATCGATGGGACAGTAGTGGAGAAGGTGGAAAGTTTTAAGATCCTCGGCGTACTGAAATGGTCCACCCACACAGACAGCGTGGTGAAGAAGTTGCAGAAGCGCCTCTTCAACCTCAGGAGGCTGAAAAAAGTTGACTTGTCATCAAAAACACTCACAAACTTTTACAGATGCACAATCGAGAGCATCCTGTCGGGCTGTATCACCGCCTGATACGGCAACTGCTCCGCCCACAACCGGAAGGCTCTCCAGAGGGTAGTGAGGTCTGCACAACGCATCTCCGGGGGCAAACTACCTGCCCTCCAGGACACCTACACCATCCGATGTCACAGGAAGGCCAAAAAGATCATCAAGGACAACAACCACCCGTGCTACTGCCTGTTCACCCCGCTATCATCCAGAAGGCGAGGTCAGTACAGGTACATCAAAGCTGGGATCGAGAGACTGAAAAACAGCTTCTGTCTCAAGGCCATCAGACTGTTAAACAGCCATCACTAACATTTAGTGGCTGCTGACAACATACTGACTCAATCTCTAGCCACTTTAATAATTAAAAATTGGATGTAAAAAATGTATCACTAGCCACTTTAAACAATGCCACTTTATATAATATTTACATAACCTACATTACTCCATCTTATATGTATATACTGTACTCTATACCATCTACTGCATCTTGCCTATGCCGTTTGGCCATCGCTCATCGAAATATTTTTATGTACATATTCTTAGTCATTCCTTTACACTTGTGTGTATAAGGTAGTTGTTGTGAAATTGTTAGATTACTTGTTAGATATTACTGCATGGTTTGGAACTAGAAGCACAAGCATTTCACTACACTCGCTTAAACATCTGCCAACAATGTGTATGTGACAAATAAAATTTGATTTGATTTTTGACTTGATGATGGCGCAGGTAGATCAGGCACCGGTGCAGCTAAGCTATTATTTTTGATGTCAATCTGCTCCGAACCTCTCACAGTTACTCCCGTCTGCTTAGCAGCATGCTGCTGCCTTCGGTTTCCTTGGCAGGCAAGTTCCAGGTAGCACAGGCCATCCAGATAGGGACAGATGACAAGGCGTCGTTGAGAAAGACAAACATTATTCTCCATAAATTTGCACAGAATTGAGAATTGTGTTTTAAGCATAGCCGCATTGGAACTAAGGATTGTTAATACTGTCCTGAACAAGTGCGTAATAAACAGAGCTTCTACAGTGCTGGAAATGTTCGTTAGCTATTCCAGGCTAAGCGGGCTCCATTGCAACCTAGCTATGGCCGGCCGGGATGTCCTTGTCCCATTGCTCTCTAGCGACTCCTGTGGTGGGCCGGGAGCATGCATGCTGACACGGTCACCAGTCGTACAGTGTTTCTTCTGACACATTGGTGAGGCTGGCTTCTGGGATAAGCGAGTAGTGTGTCAAGAAGCAGTGCGGCTTAGCAGGGTCGTGTTCTGGAGGACACATGGCTCTCGATATTCGCCTCTCCCTAGTCAGTACGTGAGTTGCAGCGATGGGACAAGACTGTAACTACCAATTGGATATCATGAAGTTGGGGAGAAAAGGGTTAAAACATGTATACAATTATTTCCCTTCACTGGAACTAAGGGGCCTAGCCAGAAACAGACTATTATTCCTCCTCCACCAAACTTTACAGTTGGCACTATGCACTTGGGCAGGTAGCGTTCTCCTGGCATCCGCCAAACTCAGATTCGTCCATTGGACAGCCAGATGGTGAAGTGTGAGTCATCACTCCAGAGAATGCTTTTCCACTGCTCCAGAGTCCAATGGCGACGAGCTTTACACCACTCCGACCGACACTTGGCATCGCGCATAGTGATCTTAGGCTTGTTTGCAGCTGCTCGGCCATGGAAACCCATTTCATGAAGCTCAATACGAACAGTAATTGTGCTGACATTTTTTCCTGATGCAGTTTGGAACTTGGTAGTGAGAGTTGGAACCGAGGACAGAAGATTTTTTATGCGCTATGTGCTTCAGCACTCGGTGGTCCCCATTCTGTGCGCTTGTGTGGCCTACCACTTCACTGCTGAGCCGTTGTTGCTTTTAGACATTTCCACTTCACAATAACAGCACTTACAGTTGACCGTGGCAGCTCTAGCGGGGCAGACATTTGAAGAACTGATTTGTTGGAAAGGTGGCATCCTATGATATTGCCACGTTGAAAGTCACTGAGCTCTCCAGTAAGGCCATTCTACTGCCAATGGAGATTGCATGACTGTGTGGTCGATTTTATACACCTGTCAGCAACGGGTGTGGCTGAAATAGCCAAATCCACTCATTTGAAGGGGTGTTCACATACTTTTGTATATATTGTGCATGCCATGTTCATTTGATATCGCAGTGAGAGTGACTAACAAAATCAATGGGGGCCCCCTAGAGGTCAGGGTCTTGTGTGTCTGGTCAGTAATTCAGCCATGATTACGAGAAGGTTTAGATTGCTGGCTAGACTAATTTACCTAGCAATCTATAAAGTGCTGACATGGGCTAATTGAGTGACTGTCAGTGACTGACATACAGTAAAAAGAGAAAAACTGCTGATGCACTACCAAATTTCCAAATTGCACGTTGTGTATTCTACTATACTAACTAACAGTAAGCTGAACATACTTTTTGAGTTGGGGGGCCCCCTAGCGGGGTAGCTGCTTATGTCGGTTATGCCTACAAACGGCACTGTGTGCGTCCGGTGTGTGTGTGTGTGGCTAAGGTATGTTTTTGTGTGTGTGTGTGTGTGTGTGTGTGTGTGTGTGTGTGTGTGTGTGTGTGTGTGTGTGTGTGTGTGTGTGTGTGCGCGCATGTTTGGCTGAGGTGTGTTTCTGCCTGCCTGCGTGCATGCGTGCGCGCGTGTGTGTCTGATGTATTCCCCCAACTCAGATATCTAACATGGCAGGAATGTAGATTGTGAACTTTTGCCTCCCACATTTGGCCACGGGCAGCCCCTTCCGCGGGACACAATACGGACAGGAACATACACACACACACATAGGCAGAAACATACACACATGCGAAATATATAAACAAAGAGGATATATAGACGGATACATGCACAGAGTTTCAGAAGCGTAGTCTTCAACAACGTTGATTCAACAAGTGTGTACCCAGTGGATAGTGTAGTGGTAGCCTATCTACTGTGCAACTGGGACTGCAGAAAATTATCAATGTATGTAATCCACATGTGTTACTATACAGACAAAAAGGAGTGTGTGTTCACACTGTATTTCACCTGTAAACTGCCTGGATGGAAAAATAGGTGATTGCAAAGTTAAACAAACCATACAACTCTATGCACGAGGGACAGATGCAACGTTTGGTAACAAAATGATGGCAGAAACAGCACAAACCTTCCTTGTTACCGAACTTTGCATGTGCACTGTTCAAGTAAATGTGTTTTTGTTACATTTTCCGTGGAAATTATTTAAGGTAGTCCTTGTGCATAGAGTTCTATGATTTATTTAACTTTGCAATCATGTGTTTTTGTTTGACATACATTTTAAAGGGTAAAATCTGAGTCTCAGTATCACTCTGTTACTGTGGAATTGCCCAGTAGAGCAAGCAAGCACTTCTCTCTCTCTCTCACACACTCACTCACTCACTCACTCACTCACTCACTCACTCACTCACTCACTCACTCACTCACTCACTCACTCACTCACTCACTCACTCACTCACTCACTCACTCACTCACTCAGGTATACATTAAAAGCCTGACTCAAGAAAAGGTACATTTGTCTCTCAGAGACATATACTGTATATAATTTCATCTCTGTAGGTCATTGGTTCAAACATTTTTTTTTTCGAGTCCCCCTATCATTTGAATCAAATGATTGCAGCCAGCTCTGTCATATGAATGTCTGAATGGTTTATTGTTGCTCTTCAACGCAACCATGTTGAACATCTCTGTGAAGAGTTTATTTCTCCTTTGACATCAGCAGCAGACCTGTGGTTTCACCTCTTTACAGGGATGGGAGCATAAAAGCGACAGGGCTTTCCTTCCCCTGCTTCCAGGAATTATGAGAGAGAGATGTCACACTAATTTGGAGAGGTAGAGAGGAATAGGCCAGCCATACTTGTTTGGAAAAGGGATCACCACACATCTGTGTACTACTATGAAGTGTACGGATCAAAGTACCTGTGCCAAACTATTTGGGCGAGAAAACACCCAAAACAACTGACCTTAGATTAGTCAGTGTCTGTGTCTGGATATGATTTATTCATAAACCTAGGCTACTCCCTTTCTCCCAGGGCTCTGTTCGGTCAGTCGGTCGTATAACAACGTTTGAGGGGGAGGGGTCCTCAGTATCAGGGCTGTCTGTCTGGCGGGGTCCCAAAACCACTGTCTCCCCCACAATCTGTCTCCCATCTCAATATAGAGCATACACTCATGGAGCAATGAGACAAGCAGTGGTCCCCTTGGCTCACACATGACGACACAGCTGTAGAGACGAGAGACAGAAAGTGGGAGAGACGGAAAGGAAATCAAGATTATTAATAAAGATAGTCAGACATATTTACAACGCTAAAAGCAGTCACTTATCTGTTCCCATCTATCTGCTTCTTTTACAGTCATTTCAAATGCAACTTAATGCATCTTCATTGGGATTTTGTGTTTGAGATGAAAGTTGTTTATTTTACCATAAACGCTTCCCTTTTAGTTTCACAAATGTAATCTATTCTTAATAATAAATATAAGTTAGATGAAAAACACTTTACTTAGGTTTGAATTTTTCATGATAAAAAAAGTACCATTCATTTCAAATACACATTTCCATAGCCATACTAACAATAAAATAGACGATTGCCAAGGGAAAGTTCAAATATTTAATCAAGGCTCAGTTTTGGCTAAATATTTGTCCTATTCTGTTCAGCGCAGTGGCGGTGGACTCTCTCAGGAGGTAACTGAGAGGTTAACACCACGCACGCATCTCTGTTTTGAAGGAACTAGAGCGGAGGCAGGCTGCGCACAGTCTCTGTCTGCAGGGTTGGAACGTGGTTACCCCAGTCAACTTTCTCTCAAGTCGTCGGGGCAAAGAGGAAGGAATACAAGGAATAGGATAAAAGACTGTAGTGGTTACCCTCCTTCTCTTCCTCCCACGCTAAATTGAATGAAGGGGCTCTTTCCGTCTCGAAAAGTAGGAGACAAGCTCATGTAGCGCGGGCATTGATTTAATATACCCGTCCCGTCCTTGACTTCGTTGTTGTTTTTCACGGATACTCATGTGTCAGGAATGCTACCATGGCCACGCCGAACAGTCTTCAGCAGCAGCAGGATTACTTCAGAAGCGTCAGCAACGAATCCACAACGTATATGATGGTCCCGGCCACGGCGGCTGCGGTAAACGCGCGTCGCGATGCCGTGCCATCCAAGATGTGGATCGCAATGGTGGTTATTGTGGTGATCGTTCTACAGATTGCCTCGACCACCGGACTGTTCGTGTACCTAAATATGTCAGTATCACAGGTAAGGAATTGGTTTTTGTTCAGTGGATTGGAGAAGGAAGAGGGAGAGAGGAGGGTGTTAGGTTGGCCGCAGCAGCAGTGCAGTTTTGGAGTTTAACGTACACTTTGAATAAATTTTCATGGCGTGCTTGATGATATTCCAACACGGTTGTGGACGAACTTTATGCACGATTTGACAAAGTTTTAGGAAATCGTGTGGCCGAAAATGTTAACTGGCATGTCGCCTGTCTGACAACAGCGACCAACCATGTTGTTTGTGTTAGATTGTGCATCAATAATCTAACAGTTGTGGAACCCTGGTGTAGCCTTACACATTATTTGTGGTTTTATTTAGCACTCACGTTTTCTGACCCCCCAAAAATAGTACCAGTCAAAAGTTTGGCCACACGTACTCATTCAAGGGTTTTTCTTAATTTTTTTAAACCATTTTCTACATGTAGAATAATAGTGAAGACATCAAAACTATGAAATAACACATATGGAATAATGTAGCAACCAAAAAAGTGTTAAACAAATCAAAATATATTTTCGATTATTCAAAGTAGCCACCCTTCGCCTTGATGACAGCTTTGCACACTCTTGGTAATCTCTCAGCCAGCTTCATGAGGTAGTCACCTGGAATGCATTTCAATTAACAGATGTGCCTTGTTAAAAGTTCATTTGTGGATTTTCTTTCCTTCCTAATGCGTTTGAGCCAATCAGTTGTGCTGTGATGTGGTAGGGTTGGTATAATGAAGATAGCCCTATTTGGTAAAAGACCGAGTCCATATTATGGCAAGAACAGCTCAAATAAACAAAGAGAAATGACAGTCTATTATTACTTTAAGACATGATGGTCAGTCAATCCGGAACATTTCAAGAACTTTGAAAGTTTCTTAAAGTGCAGTCACAAAAACCATCAAGCGCTATGATGAAACTGAATCTCATGAGGACCGCCACAGGAAAGGAAGAGCCAGAGTTACCTCTGCTGTAGAGGATAAGTTCATTAGAGTTACCAGCCTCAGAAATCGGCAATTAACTGCAGCCCAAATAAATGCTTCACAGTTCAAGTTACAGACACATCTCAACATCAACTGTTCAGAGGAGACTGCATGAATCAGGCCTCCATGGTCAAATTGCTGCAAATAAACCACTACTAAAGGACACCAATAAGAAAAAGAGACTTGCTTGGGCCAAAAAAACACGAGCAATGAACATTAGACCGGTGGAAATCTGTCCTTTGGTCTGATGAGTCCAAATGTTCGATTTTTGGTTCCAACCGCCGTGTCTTTGTGAGAAGCAGAGTAGGTGAACGGATGATCTCCGCATATGTGGTTCTCACCGTGAAGCATGGAGGAGGAGGTGAGATGGTGTCAAGTTGCTTTGCTGGTAATTCAAGGCACACTTAACCAGCATGGCTACCACAGCATTCTGCAGCGATACGCCATCACATCTGGTTTGTGCTTAGTGTTTCTATCATTTGTTTTTCAACAGGACAATGACCCAACACACCTTCAGGCTCTGTAAAGGCTATTTAACCAAGAAGGAGAGCAATGGAGTGGTGCATGATGACCTGGCCTCCACAATCACCCGACCTCAACCCAATTGAGATGGTTTGGGATGAGTTCGACCGTATTGCGAAGGAAAAGCAGCCAACAAGACTGCTGGCATTCCAGGTGAAGCTGGTTGAGAGAATGCCAAGAGTGTGCAAAGCTGTCACTGAGGCAAAGGGTGTCTACTTTGAAGAATTGAACACTTTTTTGGTTGCTACGTGATTCCATATGTGTTATTCTACAATGTAGAAAATAGTAAAAATAAAGAAAAACTCTTGAATGAGTAGGTGTGTTCAAACTTTTGACTGGTACTCTGGAACCCTGTATGGTGTAATTTATGAATTAAGGCTACTACTAATAAATATATATTTTTTAGCCAAGAATATAATAGAATAAACAGTTACATAATGGAGAAAAAGACCAGCATATTTTTTAGATTTTATTTTCATTATATGCAAACATAGTTTGGAAGTATGCTCTGGTGGCCTGGGTGGCATCCCTTTGTTTGAATGATGGCCCATGTCAATCTTGGTAACAACTCTGACTGACTTCTTTATGGAACAGTACATTTTGGGTGGTTGCCTGGCTGGTTCCTGAGAATACGAAGAAAGGAGCAGAAACATGAATTAGTATGCCAAAATGAAGACAAAATGCTGTGTAAACATATTATTATGATGTAAAAGAACAATTTGCATGCAGCTGTTGTCAGCAGCAGCCAAAAGAGATCCTCTGCCTCTGATAGTTGGGTTACTGCCAGACTGAGCAAAACATAGATTGTGTGTTAAAAGTCAATTCATGATTAACTAGGCTATTGAATCACCAAGACTTATTATAGCATATATAATACTTTATTAATAAATAATTTAAATACATACCTCCTCTCAGTCAGCCCACTGGCCATCACGTAAGTTCAACAGAGGTCAGCAACAGTCTTCTTTGACTTCAAGAAAATAGTCCCCTCACTGAAATACTCAAATAAAATGAACAATTAGCTAATTTCCAATGTCAGGCTGGGTCTGTAGCTCTATTTTTCATATTCCATCATTTAAAAAGTATATTTATTTGTAAGCGTAAGCTAGCTAGCTTGTAAAGTGGTTTATTAAAGTAGCCTAGCTTTTTCGGCTAGCTAGCTAGCTTACAAATGGTGCACAAATTCTAATACAACATTATCTATCTAGCCCATAGTTCATCATATGACTTTGGCTTCATATATTTGAATTAAATAATCAACTTTGTTTACCTTTAATAAATTGAAAAATAGTATATTTGCAAGTTCAACCACCTTCCTCTTGCGTCTTCATGCTTTAATGGCAGTTGGTTTTCGATTCTGAAGGGCAGTTAAAATTTGAAATGATCACAAAGGTTCTATGTAGAACCCCCTAATTTGTATTTATTTTAAAGCAAGAGGAAATCATGTGTTTATAAAAGCTAGCATTTAGTTTGCAACAGCGCAGGTTTGTATGAATCTTTCTCTATGAACCTTGCTGTTTGCCACTCTGACCTCGGTAACAATTTTGTAAAATACAAATTCGATCTCCCCTGCCATAGAGAGTTAAGGTGTCGGATGTCCGCTAGCCATTTCATGATATCGACAATGTCTAACAAGGTTTAGCTTTTGTTAGCTGTTTGCAAAAATCCACATTACACTCTTGGGTAGGGGTAAAACCCTCAAGGTTCTTTGCCCTCATGGGGTATATAAATGTATAACCTTTTTTAGTAAAGTCATCTTTAATATCATCCAAGGAGCCAAAGGGTTCTATATAGAACCCCAAAATAACAATATTTTCTAAGAGTATAGGCTACATAGCCAAATAACAGCGTAAGGTTGCGTATTCATAGAGCATCTACAGATGGACTATCAGTAACATTTCAACTAGCTATCTACTAACCCTAACCCTTTTCTAACCCTAAACTTAAACCTAACCCTTACCCTAAGCCCTTTTCTAAACCTAACACTAACCCAGAGGTTCCCACATTTTTCGGGCCTACGACCCCATTTTGATACAAGCCCAACCTCGTGAAAGAAAATTATGTAATTAACAGCGAATAAAAAAAGTTATGGCAGTCAATTGCAAAACATTCTAACTGTACTTCTGATTGTATTCTCAATTCACCATCATATACTTATGTGGGGCTATGACATTCAATTGCAAATGAGTCTGACATAAGAGAAATTATCTCACCACCACTACTGAGATGGGTGTGCTTGATGCATGTCGCATCGGAAATTCTCAAAGTCAGGAGGCGTGGTCAACATACGTGCCGTTTCTTGCTCGGGAATCGTGAGACAGAACAATATGTCTTCGTGAATAGCATCCCCCAACATGTAGCAAACAAAAGTCAGTGTATCTTGGCCCTCACAGCTAACATCCATTTGGAGAGCATAAGGTGGGGAGTTTGAGTCGTTCCTCAGTTTCCTTTTGATTGCTAGCTATATCATAAATTCTTAGTTTGACAGTGTTATCGGACAAAGGTATTGATGTGAGTTTCTATGCCTCTGCCTCCCCTCACATTGTTTTCACCGTATCAATTGTGGCCGGTAATATCAAAGTCTTTGCAATAGTGTGTGGTTTGTCGTGGAAATTCATACTGAGACTGTAATTTCTTCAAACAATCATCTTTATTTAATATTGATTTAATTATTGCAATACTGAGACTAGGCAACCCAACACTCTTGACTGTTGGGCCGAGCAGACCCCCACCTGGCTTAGTCTCCCAGATGCAAGAATGATTTTGAGACAGTTTAGGAGTAGAACAATCCCTCATTATCTCTGGTGAAACCCATTCTTGACCATACGACCAGATTAGCTGCAGGGAGCTTGAGTGGAGTCCATAAAAACACAGCATTAGTAGAACAGAAATGTCTTACTATTTGTTATTATAAATTTTTAACCGTTAATATCAAATAAATCAGGTAAGTATGTAATCTTTCTATCACAGGTTTCATAGCGTAGCGGGCTTATCCATTAGGCTATAACTAGCAATACAAATTGCTGTTTGAGATACAAATAAGATTACTACACAGATTGCTTGCTAGCTAACAGTTCGCTTGCTAGCTAACAGTACGCTTTAACTTACAATGAAAACGACTATCTGACAAAATTAGAAACTGATAATATCTGAAAATATAGTTAGTCTTACCCGTCCATATATATGGATGAACACTTCACGGGAGCGTGTCTTTTCCATTTGGTTTGTAGCTAGCTAAAACTTGTTTGGCCGTTGTGTCACGTCATCCCGGTTCACACTGATCGTGTGCAGAAAGTAGACCGTCACAATTTGTTCCCACTGATCTTCAGGGCAGCAATATTGTTGAGAGCAGTAGCAACACTTTTGCAGTTCTCCATGGCTAACACTATATATTTAACTTGTTATGGCTGCAGGGGGCGTATTGGAAAACTGGAAAATATGTGCAAATTTTCAAACGGCCTCTTAATCAATTTTTGCTCTTACAATATGCATATTATTATTACTATTGGATAGAAAACAGTCTCTAGTTTCTAAAACCGTTTAAATTATTTCTCTAAGTGGAACAGAACTATTTTTACAGTCCATTTCCTATCCGGAAGTGAGATTTCCAAAATCGATGTCGCTCTTCGAGCCCTTGTCTATAAAAGGGCATGTCACTTAGGACTGTAGAAACACGTCATACGCCTTCCTCTGGGTGTCATGCGGAAGTGAGAGAAGAAATCAGTTGATTATCTCGTCCTGTATTTGAACACAGCCTCTTTGAGTGAGTATTGCGCAGTTTATTTTTCTTTCTGGGCGCGAAGTAGCACCTGGACTCGGCTCCTGGAAAACACTCTGTAAAGGTGAATATGATCTCTGGCTTAGATTTTATTTGATACATGTCACAATATCATCCTAAAGTATGTTATTTCAATATAGTTTAATTATATTATTGAAATGTTTTCTGGACTTTAGACGTGATGCGACGCAATAATTTTTTCAAGATGGAGAGGTTAGCGTCGCACCTGTCAGTGTGCTTGCTAATTCAAGAGGGAAATTGTTCGTTCTGGATCGAAATAAAGACATTTCTGAACAAAGGACCCCTTGGAGAACATTCTGATGGAAGATCAACAAAGATAAGGACCCAATTTGGGATGCTTTTTCATATATCTGTCGAACTGTGCTATGCTACCGTTTGACTAGAATCAATGCTGCTGTGTGCTAGCTATTGTAGTAAGCTAATATGACGATATATTGTGTTTTCGCTGTAAAACACTACAAAAATCGGAAATATTGGCTCCATTCACAAGATCTTTCTCTTTCATTAGCTATCCACCATATATTTCTCTGAAATGTTTTATGATGTGTAATTAGTAGTTGACGTTGGTGTCTGTATTTTCTCTGGCTACTCCCGTGCGATTTCTGACTGTAGCTATGATGGTAGCAGTAATGTAAAACTGATTTATAGCTAAAATATGCAAATTTTTTGAACAAAACATAGATTTATTGTGTAACATGTTATAGGACTGTCATCTGAGGTAGTTTTTTCTAGGTTATTTAGGTTGGTTCTAGGTTAGTTAGGTTGGCTTGTGCATGCTACTTGCATCCTACTTGTGCTGTGAAAAATGTCTGTCCTCTTTTTTATTTGGTGGTGAGCTAACATAAATATATGTGGTGTTTTCTCTGTAAAACATTAAAAAAAATCGGACATGTTGGCTGGATTGACAAGATGTTTATCTTTCAAATGCTGTATTGGACTTGTTAATGTGTGAAAGTTAAATATTAAAAAAAAATAGATTTTGAATTTCGCGCCCTGCATTTGAGCTGGATGTTGTCATAGGTGTACCGGTGTCGGGCTGCAGCCATAACAGGTTTAACATGTTATAGACAGAAGCGTGCAATATGGCAGACCAACCTGAACTAATCTCTTGGCATGTCCAGCCCATCCATTATCTCATTCAATCACGGTTAGTGGGAAGGTTCGTGGCTTTTTCCTGGAAACTAGGCTCGTAATTTAACAATTTTATTCATATTTACAGATGGCATACAAATTTGTTATTAAGGCACATGAAAGTTCACATGTTCCAGAAGGCAATTCTGCCAAAAACCCATTTTTGTAAAAATAAAAACATTCAAATGCCTCTCCTGTGTAGTAGTGACATGCGACATTGGCCTAGCTTCTTGAAACGGGTCACATGTTATGTTTTATATATACAGTTGAAGTCGGAAGTTTACATACACTTAGGTTGGCGTCATTAAAACTTGTTTTTCAACCACTCCACAAATTTCTTGTTAACAAACTATAGTTTTGGCAAGTCGGTTAGGACATCTACTTTGTGCATGCCACAAGTAATTTTTGCAACAATTATTTACAGACAGATTATTTCACTTATAATTCACTGTATCACTATTCCAGTGGGTCAGAAGTGTACATACACTAAATTGACTGTGTCTTTAAACTGCTTGGAAAATTCCAGAAAATTAGGTCATGGCTTTGGAAGCTTCTGATAAGCTACAGTAAAACGAGTCCTATAGCGACATAACCTGAAAGGCCACTCAGCAAGGAAGAAGCCTCTGTTCCAAAACCGCCATAAAAAAGCCAGACTATGGTTTGCAACTGCATATGGGGACAAAGATCATACTATTTGGAGAAATGTCCTCTGGTCTGATGAAAAAAAAATAGAACTGTTTGGCCACAATAACCATTGTTATGTTTGGCGGAAAAAGGGGGAGGCTTGCAAGCCGAAGAACACCATCCCAACCGTGAAGCACGGGGGTGGCAGCATCATGTTGTGGGGGTGCTTTGCTGCAGGAGGGACTGGTGCACTTCACAAAATAGATGGCATCATGAGGTAGGAAAATGATGTGGATATATTGAAGCAACATCTCAAGACATCAGTCAGGAAGTTAAAGCTTGGTCGTAAATGGGTCTTCCAAATGGACAATGACCCCAAGCATACTTGCAAGCAAAGTTGTGGCAAAATGGCTTAAGGACAACAAAGTCAAGGTATTGGAGTGGCCACCACAAAGCCCTGACCTCAATCCTATAGAAAATGTGTGGGCAGAACTGAAAAAGCGTGTGCACGCAAGGAGGCCTACAAACCTGACTCAGTTTCCCCAGCTCTGTCAGGAGGAATGGGACAAAATTCATCCAACTTATTGTGGGAAGCTTGTGGAAGGCTACCCAAAACGTTTGACCCAAGTTAAACAATTTAAAGGCAAAGCTATCAAATACTAATTGAGTGTATGTAAACTTCTGACCCACTGGGAATGTGATGAAAAAAATAAAAGCTGAAATAAATCATTCTCTCTACTATTATTCCTACATTACACATTCTTAAAATAAAGTGGTGATCCTAACTGACCTAAAACGGGGAATTTTTACTAGGATTAAATATCAAGAATTGTAAAAAACTGAGTTTAAATGTATTTAGCTAAGGTGTATGTAAACTTCCGACTTCAACTGTATAAGCTTGTGAGCAAAGTACTTGCGCAGTTTAGTGGGAACAATCAGCCCGCGGAGAGAAGCACGAGATTTAACTTTCCCTGTTAGTTAACACTAACAACCTTTGTCTGTGGCAATTGTGATTGAATCAATGCAACATTAGTTAGTGATGCACTGATATTACATTTTTAGCTGATACCGATATCTAATATTTTCCTTGCCAAAAAAGAACTATACCGATGACCAATTTTTTACATTTTAGCGGCCTTTTAAGTATTCTAGTACAGTAAATAGTTAACACACACAAATGGACACAGCGGTCTAAGGCACTGCATCTCAGTGCAAGAGGCGTCACTACAGTCAATGGTTCGAATCCAGGCTGTGTCATATCTGGCCGTGATTGGGTGTGCCATAGGGCGGCGTACAATTGGCCCAGTGTCGTCCGGGTTTGGCTGGGGTGGGCTGTCATTGTAAATAAGAATTTGTTCTAAGCTGACTTGCCTTGTTAAATAAAGTTTACACACACACACACACACTGACCAAAAAGTTATTTGGTTGGCATTTACGTATATCCCCATTACCAGTAAAACATAATCAAAACCTATTTCTTTCACTTACTTGCTGTGCTGTTTCGTTGTTCATTTGTTCAGTCATTTCATTCTCAACCAGGATTTCATCATGCATGTCAAGCAGTGAAGTTTGATATATGTCTGCCTGTGGCCTCTCTTCCTTGGGGCGCACTGTCACTGTGTCCATTTCCATTTTGTCCAGCTGTGTATGTAACATTTCACATAAACCCAGTTTCTTGTCTGCATCGAAGTAGCGGTCCTTGTATCTAGCATCGAGCATAGTGGCGACACAGTAAAGAGGCTCAGAGAGCATGCCACCGAATCGCTTGTTCACAGCCTCGAGTACTTTTGTTTTAACCCCACGGTCTGTGTTAGCAATTTTGTTGAGCAGGCGTTTTGATGCCATGACAGGGTATCCCGTCTGCTGAAGACGCAGTTGAGTCAGTTGTTTGAATGGAGCTAGGAGTGTTCATATTTCCAAGTTTCAAACATGTTCTCAAATGCCATTGAAATGGCAGCAGCGGTATGAGAACCTGCACATTCTTGAGCTTTCCTCAGTATGAAATCCTCATCGACCCACTGTGCTGTCAGACTCATAATGCTCATGGGGCTGACACCGCTGGTCCAAATGTCAGTCGTGAAGCTAATAACAGTGACGCTCATGGATGTGAGTTTCAACAATACTGTATAACTCCGGTTGTGCAACATCTGAAAAATAGTGTGTACTGGGGCTCGACCAGTCGGCGAAAGCCAACATCATCCGCGACAGAGCACTGTTGTTTGTCAAGGGCAATGAATTCCATTATCTTGGCATTAGTGGATTTCGCCTTTGAGTTGTCTCGTTGAAATTTTCTTACTCTTAAAAATGACTGCTCGAAATGAACTTGTTTAGTTGTTGGTAGTGTGCGCTTAGTATTTTTCTGCTTTTGTTCTGTGTAGCGCTGTATTTTTTTGTTACGTCATCTACTTACGTTATATAGGTATGCACGTCAGCTTTGACATCAGTTTTGCCCATCGGCGTTAAACTAGACATCGGGCCGATGCCGACGTTGGCATTTTTAGCTAATATCATCCGATTCTGATATGCTCACCGATATGTTGCGCATCCCTATTAATAACATAGAGCTGGCAGGTTATACACTCTATCGGCAGGATAGAACAGCAGCCTCTGGTAAGATAAGGGGTGGCGGTCTACGGATATTTGTAAACAACAGCTGGTGCACGATATCTAAGGAGGTCTCGAGGTTTTGCTCGCCTGAGGTAGTGTGGTCTACAACTTAGTACGAGATACTCTATCTACCTAGAGTTTTCATCTGTATTTTTTATAGCTGTCTACATACCACCACAGCCCAATGCTGGCACTAAGACCGCACTCAATGAGCTGTATTCCGCCATAAGCAAAAAGGAAAACGCTCTTCCAGAGGTGGCGCTCATAGTGGCCAGGGACTTTAATGCAGGGAAACTTAAATCAGTTTTATCTAATTTCTATCAGCATGTTAAATGTGCAACCAGAGGGAAAAAACTCTGGACCACCTTTACTCTACAAACAGAGATGTGTACAAAGCTCTCCCTCACCCTCCATTTGGCCGATCTGACCCTAATTCTATCCTCCTGATTACTGATTACAAGCAAAAAATAATAGCAGGAAGCACCAGTGACTCGGTCAATAGAAAAATGGTCAGATGAAGCAGATGCTAAACTACAGGAATGTTTTGCTAGCACAGACTGGAATATGTTCCGGGATTCTTGCGATGGCATTGAGGAGTACACCACAACAGTCACTGGCTTCATCAATAAGTGCATCGATGATGTCGTCCCCACATTGACTGTACGTACATACCCCAACCAGAAGCCATGGATTACAGGCAACATCCGCACTGAGCTAAAGGGTAGAGCTGCCGCTTTCAAGGAGCGGGACTCTAACCTGGAAGCTTATAAGAAATCCCGCTATGCCCTCAGATGAACCATCAAACAGGCAAGCATCAATACAGGACTAAGATCGACTCATACCACACCGGCTCTGACACTTGTCGAATGTGGCAGGGCTTGCAAACTATTACAGACTACAAAGGGAATGACAGACGAGATCTGTCCAGTGACACGAGCGTACCAGACGAGCTAAATAACTTCTATGCTCACTTCGAGGCGAGTAAGACTGAAACGGGCATGAGAGCATCAGCTGTTCCAGGCGACTGTGTGATCACGCTCTCCGCAGCCGATGTAAGACCTTTAAACAGGTCAACATTCACATGGCCGCAGGGCCAGACGGATTACCAGGACTCTGAACATGTGCTGACCAACTGGCAAGTGTCTTCAGTGACATTTTCAACCCCTCTGTCTGAGTCTGTAACACTAACATGTTTCAATCAGACCACCATAGTCCCTGTGCCTAAGAACACTAAGGTAACCTGCCTAAATGACTACCGACCCGTAGCACTCACATTTGTATCCATGAAGTGCTTTGAAAGGCTGGTAATGGCTCACATCAACACCATTATCCCAGAAACCCTAGACCCACTCCAATTTGCATACCCCACCAACAGATCCACTGATGATGCAATCTATATTGCGCTCCACACTGCCCTTTCCCACCTGGAGAAAAGGAACACCTATGTGAGAATGCTATCCATTGACTAAAGCTCAGTGTTCAACACCATAGCTCATCACTAAGCTAAGGACCCTGTGACTAAACACCTCCCTCTGCAGCTGGATCCTGGACTTCCTGACGGGTCGCCCCCAGGTGGCAAGGATAGGTAACAACAAATCCGCCACGCTGATCCTCAACACGGGGGCCCCTCAGGGGTGCGTGCTCAGTCCCCTCCTGTACTCCCTGTTCACTCATGACTGCATGGCTAGGCACGACTTCAACACCATCATTCAGTTTGCCGATGACACAACAGTGGTAGGCCTCATGACCGACAATGACGAGACAGCCTATAGGGAGGAGGTCAGAGATCTGACAGTGTGGTGCCAGGACAACAACCTCTCCCTCAACATGATCGAGACAAAGGAGTTGATTGTGGACTTCAGGAAAAGGAGGACCGAGCACGCCACATTCTCATTGACGGGGCTGTAGTGGAGCAGGTTGAGAGCTTCAAGTTCCTTTGCGTCCACATCACCAACAAACTAACATGGTCCAAGCACACCAAGTAAGTTTTGAAGAGGGCACGACAAAACCTATTCCCCCTCAGGAGACTGAAAAGATTTGGCATGGGTCCTCAGATCCTCAAAAGTTTCAACAGCTTCACCATCGAGAGCATCCTGACTGTTTGCATCACTGCCTGGTATGGCAACTGCTCGGCCTCTGACCGCAAGGCACTACAGAGGGTAGTGTGTACGGCCCAGTACATCACCAGGGCCAAGCTTCCTGCAATCAAGGACCTCTAAACAAGGCGGTGTCAGAGGAAGGCCCTAAAAATTGTCAAAGACTCCAGCCACCCTAGTCATAGAATGTTCTCTCTGCTACCGCACGGGAACCAGAGCGCCAAGTCTAGGTCCAAGAGGCTTCTAAAGAGCTTCTACCCCCAATCCATAAGACTCCTGAACATCTAATCAAATGGCTACCCAGACTATTTGCATAGTTCCTTTAGTTTATGATCAGCTCCTTATGGACATTGGGAGAGTGGCTGTTGTCCTGGCACCACACTGGCAATTCTGACTTCCTCCCTGTAGCCTGTCTCATTGCCGTCAGTGATCAGGCCTACCACTGTCGTGTTGTCAGTAAACTTGATGGTGGTATTAGAATTGTGCATGGCCACGCAGTCGTGGGTGTACAGGGAGAACAGGAGGAGACTAAGCTCACACCTCTTGAGAGGCCCCTGTGTTGAGAGTCAGCTTGGCAGAGATGTTGTGGTCTACCCACACCACCTGGGCCCGTCAGGAAGTTCAGGATGTAGTTGCAGAGGGGAGTGTTCAGTCCCAGGGTCCCGAGCTTGGTGATGAGCTTGGAGGGGACTATGGTGTTGGACGCTGAGCTGTAGTCTATGAACAGCATTCTTACTAGGCCTGGGAGGTATCCATATTTTCATGTTGCAATACCATTCTTCTCTCGTACCGGGATTTACGGTATTACCGGCATAGCACACAAGGGGGCGATAAAAAAAGTAAGAAATGCCCATTGGGCCTCTCTTACGAGAATGCTATAAACATTTGCACAAACTAATAGCAAAATCACATAGATATTGTTGGCTAAATGCTAACGGCCATAAACTAAAACGGCCATAAACTAATTGCAAAGAGAGGCAAATCAAGCACATAAAGTGATACAAGCATAGCTAATAGCAACTGACCCAGATTTTTTTTTCAAATTAACATAGTTGTGACGTATGCTTTTCTGAAGGAAGAGGGAGAAGAAAAAAACGGGGGGAAATGGCAGCTTTACAGAACTCATCCAGAGCTCTTTGACTTCTGACAGAAAGCCATTGTAAGATATCGGATTGCAAACATTTTGTAGTGAATTGCGTACAATTGTAACTTCATCACCTCATGTGCGCCACACAACAGAGACTCGCCGATAGATATAGAAGCTATGGACTCACCGGCTCTCGCTTTCTCCCGTTGTGCTATTTAGAAATAAATGTGTGACAGGCTCAACTGTTCTGGGTAACTACGGTAAGCTTCATAATGTAAAATAATGTGACTGGTGAAATGAAGAACGCATTCTGCTTCATCTCCTAACATATTGCACAAGTTGACTGCAGGTATTAACTTAAAAGGTAGCTACAAATATTCAAATTTAAAAAAAAATCAAAGAAATGGTTTTGATATTGGCGGTATGGAATAACCATCCTGTGGCTTTTTCCAAATACCCTCGGTTTATGAAATATACGGTATACCGCCCAAGCCTAATTCTCACATAGTTATTTTCCCTCTTGTCCAGGTGGGAGAGGGCCTGTGTGAAGTGCAATTAAGATTTCACCATCTGTGGGTCTGTTGGGGCGGTATGCGAATTGGAGTAGGCCCAGGATGTCTGAGATGATGGTGTTGATGTGTGTCATGACCAGCCTTTTAAAGCACTTCATAATTACAGATGTGAGTGCTACAGGGCCATATAGGCATGTTACCTTGGAGTTCTTGGGAACAGGGACAATGGTGGTCACCTTGAAACATGTTGGAATTATAGACTGGGACAAGGAAAGATTGAAAATGTCTGTGAAGACACTTGCCAGGTTGTCCTTGCATGCTCTGTGAACGGGCCGGTCCTGGAATTCCATCTAGCCCGGAGGCCTTGCAGGTGTTAACATGATTTAAAAGTTTTTCTCACATCCCATGGAGAGTGAGATCACACAGTCATCTGGAACAACAGAGGCTTTCATGTTTTCTCCAAGTGAGCATGAAAGGGATATAACCTACACTACTGGTCAAAAGTTGTAGAACACCTACTCATTCAAGGATTTTTCTTTATTTTACTATTTTCTACATTGGAGAATAATAGTGAAGACATCAAAACTATGAAATAACACACATGGAATCATGTAGTAACCAAAAAAGTGTTAAACACGTCCAAATATATTTGAGATTCTTCAAATAGCCACCCTTTGCCTTGATGACAGCTTTGCACACTCTTGGAATTCTCTCAACCAGCTTCACCTGGAATGCTTTTCCAACAGTCTTCAAGGCGTTCCCACATATTTTGAGCACTTGTTGGCTGATTTTCCTTCACTCTGCGGTCCGACTCATCCCAAACCATCTCAAATTGGTGGAGGTTGGGGATTGTGGAGGCCAGGTCATCTGATGCAGCACTCCATCACTCTCCTTCTTGGTAAAATAGCCCTTACACAGCCTGGAGGTGTGCTGGGTCATTGTCCTGTTGAAAATTCAAATGATAGTCCCACTAAGCCCAAACCAGGTTTGATGGCGTTTCGCTGCAGAATGTTGTGGTAGCCATGCTGGTTAAGTGTGCATTGAATTCTAAATAAATCAGTGACTGTGTAACAAGCAAAGCACCCCCGCACCATCATACCTCCTCCATGCTTTACGGTGGGAACCACACATGCAGAGACAATCCGTTCACCCACACAGCATCTCACAAAGACACAGTGGTTGGAACCAAAAATCGCCAATTTGGACTCATCAGACCAAAGGACAAATTTCCACCTGTCTAATGTCCGGTCCCGTGTGGCTCAGTTGGTAGAGCATGGCGCTTGCAACGCCAGGGTTGTGGGTTCATTCCCCACGGGGGGACCAGGATGAATATGTATGAACTTTCCAAATTGTAAGTCGCTCTGGATAAGAGCGTCAGCTAAATGACTTAAATGTAAATGTAAATGTCCATTGCTCATGTTTCCTGGCCCAAGCAAGTCTCGTCTTCTTATTGGTGTCCTTTTAGTAGTGGTTTCTTTGCAGCAATTCGACCATGAAGGCCTGATTCTCCTTTGAACAGTTGATGTTGAGATGTGTCTGTTACTTGAACTCTATGAAGCATTTATTTGGGCTGCCATTTCTGAGGCTGCTAACTCTAATGAACTTATCCTTCGCAGCAGAGGTAACTCTGGGTCTTCCATTCCTGTGGCGGTCGTCATGAGAGCCAATTTCATCGTAGCGCTTGATGGTTTTTGAGACTGCACTTGAAGAAACCTTCGAAGTTATTGGCACACCTGTTAATTGAATTGCATTCCAGGTGACTACCTCATGAAGCTGGTTGAGAGAATGCAAAGAGTATGCAAAGCTGTCATCAAGGCAAAGGTTGGCTATTTGAATACTCAAAATATATTTTGATTTAACACTTTTTTATTTCATAGTTTTGATGTCTTCACTATTATTCTACAATGTAGAAAATAGTACAAATAAAGAAAACCCCTTGAATGAGTAGGTGTTCTTAAACTTTAGACCGGTAGTGTAATTGATTTTGCGTATTGATTTAAACTGAGTAAACGTTAACACTAGACTGGTCAATATCATGGTGATACAGACAAGCCTTTATAATGTAGTTTCTAACTGATGATGCAAGGCTATGCTCGATCCAGCAGAAAGGGAGAAGGAGAGAGAGGGAGTTGGAGAAAGAGACACAGAGGGGAAAAAATATACATTTAAGTTCCTTGGACAAGACGCAGCCATCATTTCTGCTATGCCAACTCGGTGTGCTTGGATTGGATACAACACACTGTTGGGAAAGACTTTGGAAAGATCAACATACTTTAATTGTCTCCTATAGTATAAGATTAGTGTGTGTGTATATATGTGTGTGTATATATACTAATCTTTTAGCAGTTTATCTTAATAGCACAATGCATGACATTTCCCTCAAAGCTACTATAATAAACCTCACACACATTCTCTTCTGCCAAAGTACACACACTATCTCTTTGTTTCTCTCTTTCCTTCTCACTTATTTCCTATTTCTCTCTCTCTCTCTACCCATCTTTCCGCTCCTTCTCGCTCTCTCTCACCCCTCTCTCTTTCTTCTCTCTCTCAATTCATTCTCTCCTGCCAATGAGTGTTGTGCAACTGACTTGCATAACGCAAACCTTTTTATATACAGTTTTTGTGCGTTATAGAGAGAGCAATAGGTCAAAATCAGTCAACAAATGAGCGGGAAGAAGAGAGGATAGTGTCACTGCTATAGATTATGTCAGCGTGTACTACAAATATACAGAGATGGAAACACACACGCACACCCTATGGCCCCTTGGTCAAAAGTAGTGTGCTTCGTAGGGAGTAGAGTACCATTTGGGATGCGTAACACTGCATGTGAGACAGTGAGTGGGTCGGTCTGTCAGTAGGTAGGTCGGTCGGACTGACGGGCTGGCAGACGGATACACACACACTAATATATATATATATATATATATATATATATATATATACACACACACACTAATCTTCCCAATTTGTACTTGGCTTCCTAGACTAGCGAATCCCCTTTCCCACAATCCTGCGTTGTGAACACACACACACACTCCATTCACTTGAAAGACATTTACAATAGGGGGAAAACAACTGTAGCTCTTGACAAATACTAAATAAAGATCATATGAGAAAACACTTTTCCATTAAATGTCAGGAATTGATTGATTAAATGTCAGGAATTGTGAATTCAAGGTTTCAAAGACCTCTCTGATGAGGATAGGCTACCCGTCCTGTTGGGGGAAGACGCAGAGAGCTGTGGGTTGGCAGCGCACTACATTGCTGCCTGCCATAAGTTGAGGGACAGTGTCTGACAGACCAATCAACCTGCACATGTACTCTACTGTATGGTTATTTTGACCCTTGGTTATTGTTGTTACTGTTGTCCCATTGACAATTTTGATTCTTATTTTTATATTGAAAATATCCAAAATAAGCTTTGGCAATATGTACATTGTTACGTCATGCCAATAAAGCGAGTGAAAATTGAGAGAGAGAGAGAGAGAGAGAGAACCTTTAATTTGATTTGACCTTGAGATTGACACACTCCAAAGCAAAATAAATGTAGAAATTGGACCCTCCTGTCCCACAGTCAACTCTCATTTCTCGAGCTATTAATTCAAGCTACTGGAAGAACATTCCCCTCTTTTTCTCCTCTCTCGCATTCTTCTTCTCTCTCTCCCGACTCGAGGCCTCTATTTCTCTTTACCCTCCTTTTCCCCCTTCTTCGTTCTCCTTTCTGTATTCTATCCCTTCTACTCCCCTCTCCGCTGTACTCTACCCTCTTTCCTAACCTCTTTATCGCCTCTTCCTTCTCTCTCTGCTCTCACTCCCTTCTGTCTTCTCCCCTTTCCCTAACCCCTCCCACACCTCTTCCCTATTTTTTAAAACTTCCCAATCTCTCTTTACCCCCTATTGCCTCATCTCCCTAAAACATATTTTCCCTCTCACTCCTCCATGACAAAGAATCCAGTGGCTTCAGGCTGTTCTATGAAAATTATCCTAGCTCTTGTGTTCCTTAGCAGGAGGTTCAGATGAGAGGTCAGAGGTTAGAGACAACGTTAGCGTCTTGGACGCGCTAGGCGTTTGGAGGCGGTAGCCAATTGGATGCATGAGCGATTTTGGACACAGTAGAATGCGATGAGTCATAGATGGAAGTGGAACCCTGGGACAGAACCCAGGAAGCAGCGGGTTCTGTCTGTTAGTTGGCTGAACTGAAGCCCCATGTTGTTCTGATGTAGGAATATATTACCATAACTGCTAACCTTAACATTTGTGGCAACGCCAAACTGACCGTGAGATCAGCAAGGGAATCATTGAAGTAACACACATAGAACAGATCTGCCGCTTCCTAGACTTGCTTTAAATGAGAATGACAGATCTGTAACTCACATTTCTATGTGAATTTGGTCAAGTCGCCCAAAAAGTTACAAATTGCAGCTTTAAATTAACCCTGGTTTTAAGTGAATGAAAATATGTAATCACCTGTTCTACTTAATGTGTGTGTGTGCTTCATTGTGTTATCGTAGCTAATCATTACAGCATGTGTTTAAAAGAACAAGAACAATGTTCTCAAGGACATGAGAAGGGGACCAGGGGAATGGAGGGAGGAGACAGGGAGGGAGAGAAAAAATTACTCTTGGCTGGTTGGTTACCATTCTGTTTCTGATTTATACAATGACTGTGTCCCAAATGGCACCCTATTCCATACATAGGCCAGTTTTATTGCTTCTTTAATCAGGACGACAGTTTTCGATTGCAAAAGGGTTTTGTAATGATCAATTAGCCTTTTAAAATTATAAACTTGGATTAGCTAACACAACGTGCCATTGGAACACAGCAGTGATGGTTGCTGATAATGGGCCTCTACGCCTATGTAGATATTCCATTTAAAAGAATCAGCCGTATCCAGCTACAATAGTCGATTACAACATTAACAATGTCTACACTGTATTTCTGATCAATTTTATGTTTTTTTAATGGGCAAAAAATGTGCTTTTCTTTTAAAACAAGGACATTTCTAAGTGACCCCAAACTTTTGAATGGTAGTGTATATCTTTTTTTTTATCGTTGGACATAAATGACTGTAAAAATGCCAGCAAATCAGCTCCGAGTGGTTTTAATTTTGGAAGTATTCCCAATCGTAATAGAGAGATATAAACTGAGTGTACAATTCTTTCCATAACATAGACTGATCAGGTGAATCCAGGTGAAAGCTATGATCCCTTATTGTAAGTTCTTAAATTCACTTCAGTCAGTGTAGATGAAGAGGAGGAGAGAGATTTAAAGAATGATTTATAAGCCTTCAGAAAATTGAGACATGGATTGTGTGTGTGCCATTCAGAGTGAATGGACAAGACGAAATATTTAAGTGCCTTTTGAACAGAGTATGTTAGTAGGTGCCCGGCGCACCGGTTTGAGTGTGTCAAGAACTGCAACGCTCAACAGTTTCCTGGAGTTAACATGGGCCATCATCAGGTTTGAAATGATTATGTTTTAGTCAAATATGTGTGTTTGGGCTTCTTGCGCTCAATTTGCAGTCTACAAATTATTTGTAATTATGTTCCAGCCACCTGACCATAAGCTCAAGAAAAGAATCAGTCTGAGGCTCAATCTAGTTGATGATGGCTGAACATGGCTGAACTCCTACACTCCTCTTTTTCCTACCTCCTTTTCCTCCTTTGCGCTCTTGTACTAACAGTGTAGGGAGTAGTGAAACACACTTACACACTTACAAAATCTAATGTACAGAAGCGTTTAAACATAGACACATGCATGACACACACAGACACACTCCCTCACGCACACACACTCCAGGTCTCTGGGCCCGGATTTGAGTTACATGGCTGGCTTCTCTTCCATAATCACCTTTAATAAGACTTGGTAAAATCCTGCGTTGTGAACACACACACACACACACACACACACACACACACACACACACACACACACACACACACACACACACTCCCTGGGCCATGGCCGGTGCTTGGTGTCCGGGACTCCGGAGGTAACACTGCTACATTGTTCCCCACTTCCTTGATGGCGTTCCTGAGATCTGTGGGGCTTTGTCGATTTGTGTGTGTTCCTGTCCTCTCTGACCCCTCCACCTGGCTATGGGAAGAGTTAATGACATATTAATCCTGTAATAGGGTTTTTTCTAATGGGAGGGAAGGATTACACACACACACTTGCACACACTGCAGTCTCCACTTCCCTGCTGTAAACATCTGTTAAAATAACTGTACTTTAAGACTTTTTAATTATTCCATTATCTCTTCAGTGCCCTCAAGTAGATATTATCTCTATTATAATAATGAGGTTTGGATTCACACACACACACACACACACACACACACACACACACACACACACACACACACACACACACACACACACACACCAATCCAGCCACTCCCTAACTAGCCCTGTCAAAACTAATACCCCTTAATAACAAATAATTTGGCCATGGCCTACAAAGACACCAATAGCCCACTTTTACTTTTTCTCTTTCATGCCATGCACACTCATGCACGAAACATCAACTCTCACTGATATCACAAAGACAATGCAAAGTCAGCAGTCCAGCCAGACATAGACTTTTGAGATGCACCCTAACGTGGCGTCCTTTTCCTTATTTTCCTCGTCTCCTCTTCTACATTAGCACTCATCTGAAAACACAGCAATACGGTGAAAATATTTTAAAAAGCAATCGCTCTTGTATTTTTACAAATTAGTCATGCACTTTAACAACGTTTTAGACTAAGAAAAGGAGATGAGAGGATGCTACTGTCAAGAGTATGGAGATGCACCCCATGTCTGGCTATATTGGATTGAGGCGCAGCCAGCCACTGTTTTGGAGAACCCAGACACTTCCCGTAAGTAGAATGTGCCAGAATCTTGTTTCATACTAGTGATTCCTCATGAAACACAGACAAATAAGACCATGATTTTGAGGATTTTCACAAAATGTAATCCATAGAATAGTCCATTGGAGAAAGCATTGTTGACATATATTTGACATTTGTATCTAAAAGCATAATTGAGAAATAATTTATCAAAGTTGGCATATTTATGACATTTTGGCCTTACCCGGGCCTCTTAAGACTCCATAGTGTTTAGTCTGTAAGTGCTACATAGCAAACATTTGTGTCATATGAAACTTTTAAGTAAGCATTACCAACAGAGTGAATGTGAAAATGGATTCAAAATGGCCGCCGTCTGCTGGTGATTTACAGAATGTGCAATGATGCAAGTAAAAGGAGGGCTGTGATTGGATACATTGCCTAATATACCAATTTCTGTTTATAAAATGGGCCATAACTTTAAAACTAGCAGAGATCCCACTCGGGAACATTGATATGCCCGTAGAGTATATTATGTTAAACAATATATTGATAATTTTGCCAAATCCAAATGGTATATTTTCTATATTTATGTTTATATATTTCAATATTCATAAATTAACCTTTTCACGTGTGAGTTCCAAATATCTCCAACGTGATGTCAGAATGCACTCAACTGTTCCAAAATGTGATTGTTACGCAACATGAATGTTAACCCACCCTGCCCTCAAACCAAGACACACGCTGCCTGCAAATTATCTACAGGCTATATTTAAACTTGTCAATTTGAAATTATTTTACAACAAGTTTTATTTTCTAACAACAGTTTGAATTTAGATATGTTTTGCCTCCTCATTATTTCAAATAGATGTAGCCCATGTCACTGTTGTGAACAATTTGTTTGAAGCTCCCACAATAAGTTGGATGAATTTTGTCCCATTCCTCCTGACAGAGCTGGGGTAACTGAGTCAGGTTTGTAGGCCTCCTTGCTCGCACACGCTTTTTCAGTTCTGCCCACACATTTTCTACAGGATTGAGGTCAGGGCTTTGTGGTGGCCACTCCAATACCTTGACTTTGTTAACCTTTCTGAACCACCCATCCCGGATCCGGGATAATTGTCATCAAAAACGCTGAATAGCATAGCGCCACAGTCAAATAATATTACTAGAAAATATTCATATTCATGAAATCACAAGTGCAATATTGCAAAACACAGCTTAGCCTTTTGTTAATCCACCTGTCGTCTCAGATTTTGAAATTATGCTTTACAGCGAAAGCAATACAAGCGTTTGTGTAAGTTTATCGATCGCTCGACAAAACATTAAGTACACTTAGCATCAGGTAACTTGGTCACGAAAATCAGAAAAGCAATCAAATGAATCGTTTACCTTTGATGATCTTCGGATGTTTTCACTCACGAGACTCCCAGTTAGACAACAAATGTTCCTTTTGTTCCATAAAGATATTTTTATATCCAAATACCTCCGTTCGTTTCATGCGTTATGCCCAGGAATCCACAGGAAAAAGTGTTCACGACAACGCAGACAAAAATTCCAGATAATATCCATAATGTCCACAGAAACATGTTAAATGTTTTTTATAATCAATCCTCAGGTTGTTTTTCAAATATCTATTCGATAATATATCAACCGGGAGTGTTGGTTTTTCACTAGGACCGGGAGTAACAATGGCCGCCTTTCTCTGTTGCGCACAACTCACTCTGAGAGACCCCACCTATCCACTTATGCAATGTGATCGTTCTCGCTCATTTCTCAAAATAAAAGCCTGAAACTATGTCTAAAGGCTGTTGACACCTTAGGGAAGCCATAGAAAAAGGAATCTGGTTGATATCCCTTTAAATGGGTAATAGGGATGCATAAGAACAGAGAGGTTTCAAAAACAGAGGCACTTCCTGATTGGATTTTCCTCAGGTTTTAGCCTGCAATATCAGTTCTGTTAAACTCACAGACAAAATGTTGACAGTTTTGGAAACTTTAGAGTGTTTTCTATCCTAATCTGACAATTATATGCATTTTCTAGTTTCGGGGGCTGAGAAATAGGCAGTTTCAAATGGGTACGTTTTTTAGCCAAAAACGAAAATACTGCCCCCTACACTTAAGAAGTTTTAAGCCATTTTGCCACAACTTTGCCTGCAAGTATGCTTGGGGTCATTGTCCATTTGGAAGACCCATTTGACTGATGTCTTGAGATGTTGCTTCAATATATCCACATAATTTTCCTAACTCATGATGCCATCTATTTTGTGAAGTGCACCAGTCCCTCCTGCCGCAAAGCACCACCACAACATGATGATTCCAGCCCCGTGCCTCACGGTTGGGATGGTGTTCTTTGGCTTGCAAGCCTCCCCCTTTTTCCTCCAAAACATAACAATGGTCATTATGGCCAAACAGTTCTATTATTGTTTCATCAGACCAGAGGACATTTCTCCAAAAAGTATGATCTTTGTCCCCGTGTGCAGTTGCAAACCGTAGTCTGGCTTTTTTTATGGCGATTTTTGGAGCAGTGGCTTCTTCCTTGCTGAGCGGCCTTTCAGGTTATGTCAATATAGGACTTGTTTTACTGTGGATATAGATACTTTTGTACCTGTTTCCTCCAGCATCTTCACAAGGTCCTTTGCTGTTGTTCTGGGATTGATTTGCACTTTTCACACCAAAGTATGTTCATCTCTAGGAGACAGAACGCGCCTCCTTCCTGAGCGGTATGACGGCTGTGTGGTTCCATGGTGTTTATACTTGTGTACTATTGTTTGTACAGATGAACGTGGTACCTCCAGGCATTTGGAAATTGCTCCCAAGGATGAACCAGACTTGTGGAGGTCTACAATTTTTTTGTTGAGGTCTTGGCTGATTTCTTTTGATTTTCCCATGATGTCAAGCAAAGAGGCACTGAGTTTGAAGGTAGGCCTTGAAATACATCCACAGGTACACCTCCAAATTACTCAAATTATGTAAATTAGCCTATCAGAAGCTTCTAAAGCCATGACATAATTTTCCAAGCTGTTTAAAGGCACAGTCAACTTAGTTTATGTAAACTTCTGACCCACTGGAATTGTGATACCGTGAATTATAAGTGAAATAATCTGTCCGTAAACAATTGTTGGAAAAATTAATTGTCATGCACAAAGTAGATGTCCTAACCAACTTGCCAAAACTATAGTTTGTTAACAAGACATTTGTGGAGTGGTTGAAAAACGAGTTTTAATGACTTCAACCTAAGTGTATGTAAACTTCCGGCTTCAACTGTATTTACTGTTTTCATAATGTATTTACGTTTTCAAGTTCTGGTGACAAATCATGCATTCCTATTCATGCATAGATTGTAATGGACACATATGATGTGTGTAAAATACTTTTTTGAAGGTTGTACTGATTATGATGAGCTAATGCTAATCTACAGTGGGGAGAACAAGTATTTGATACACTGACTATTTTGCAGGTTTTCCTACTTACAAAGCATGTAGAGGTCTGTAATTTTTATCATAGGTACACTTCAACTGTGAGAGACGGAATCTAAAACAAAAATCCAGAAAATCACATTGTATGATTTTTAAGTAATTAATTTGCATTTTATTGCATGACATAAGTATTTGATACATCAGAAAAGCAGAACTGAATATTTGGTACAGAAACCTTAGTTTGCAATTACAGAGATCATACGTTTCCTGTAGTTCTTGACCAGGTTTGCACACACTGCAGCAGGGATTTTGGCCCACTCCTCCATACAGACCTTCTCCAGATCCTTCAGGTTTCGGGGCTGTCGCTGGGCAATACGGACTTTCGGCTCCCTCCAAAGATTTTCTATTGGGTTCAGGTCTGGAGACTGGCTAGGCCACTCCAGGACCTTGAGATGCTTCTTACGGAGCCACTCCTTAGTTGCCCTGGCTGTGTGTTTCGGGTCGTTGTCATGCTGGAAGACCCAGCCACGACCCATCTTCAATGCTCTTACTGAGGGAAGGAGGTTGTTGGTCAAGATCTCGCGATACATGGCCCCATCCATCCTCCCCTCAATACGGTGCAGTTGTCCTGTCCCCTTTGCAGAAAAGCATCCCCAAAGAATGATGTTTCCACCTCCATGCTTCACGGTTGGGATGGTGTTCTTGGGGTTGTACTCATCCTTCTATTCCTCCAAACACGGCGAGTGGAGTTTAGAGCAAAAAGCTCTATTTTTGTCTCAGCAGACCACATGACCTTCTCCCATTCCTCCTCTGGATCATCCAGATGGTCATTGGCAAACTTCAGACGGGCCTGGACATGCGCTGGCTTGAGCAGGGGGACCTTGCGTGCGCTGCAGGATTTTAATCCATGACGGCGTAGTGTGTTACTAATGGTTTTCTTTGAGACTGTGGTCCCAGCTCTCTTCAGGTCATTGACCAGGTCCTGCCGTGTAGTTCTGGGCTGATCCCTCACATTCCTCATGATCATTGATGCCCCACGAGGTGAGATCTTGCATGGAGCCCCAGACCGAGGGTGATTGACCGTCATCTTGAACTTCTTCCATTTTCTAATAATTGTGCCAACAGTTGTTGCCTTCTCACCAAGCTGCTTGGCTATTGTCCTGTAGCCCATCCCAGCCTTGTACAGGTCTACAATTTATCCCTGATGTCCTTACACAGCTCTCTGGTCTTGGCCATTGTGGAGAGGTTGGAGTCTGTTTGATTGAGTGTGTGGACAGGTGTCTTTTATACAGGTAACGAGTTCAAACAGGTGCAGTTAATACAGGTAATGAGTGGAGAACAGGAGGGCTTCTTAAAGAAAAACTAACAGGTCTGTGAGAGCCGGAATTCTTACTGGTTGGTAGGTGATCAAATACTTATGTCATGCAATAAAATGCAAATTAATTACTTAAAAATCATACAATGTGATTTTCTGGATTTTTGTTTTAGATTCCGTCTCTCACAGTTGAAGTGTACCTATGATAAAAATGACAGACCTCTACATGCTTTGTAAGTAGGAAAACCTGCAAAATCGGCAGTGTATCAAATACTTGTTCTCCCCACTGTATATGCCAGGTATGTGGGGCGCCATGTTTGTTGACATTATACAATGCATTCTGGTTGTCACGTAAACATCTGTCAAACCAAAGATGTTATAACAAAATGAGGTGAGGGATGGTTCACTCATCTTTCGAGTAAACTTCCGGAAGTGAATGACGGGAAGTGAGTGATGGTAGACGACACACCCCCTTCAACATGCATACCGCAAACAGATCAAACTCATCTAGTCTCATTTTTTATCTTTGGTTGACCAGAAAAATGAAACATGGCGGTGTCCACAAAATACCCATCGGGTTACTTTCGATTTTTGGAAAGAGTTTTATGAAATTATTTCCATCAATGGTAAACTCACCCGTAATTTCTATTGTCTAATTGAAATTATGATTTCTGTCAGCCGAGAGTTAGTTGAATATGACTGCTTGTGTTTAGGTCAATCTTTCCTCAGTTAATGCTAGGACTAATGTGGCCTACATTTTCCGGTTTGGATGATTGTGTTATGCTGTCGCCACTTCTATTTGCATCCACAAATAAAGTGGTCACATTTGTAAGGACTGTTTGTGCAAAATGTTTGTAAAAAAACACTGTTGCCAGCTCAAACGCTGACTGTTGCGTCAATTGAAGCTGAACGTTCTTAATACATTCTAGTCACTGGGGTTTGAGTGTACGCTGCAGGGACCACTGTAGAATGATCACACCCTGTTTTGGTACGCGTCAAATTCATGTAAAAAAAAGTTTTCTTGAAATCAAAACAGATGAAACATTATGGAGTCCTGGGAAGGCCAAAATGTCATAAATATGCCAACGTTTATCAATTATTTCCCAATTATGCATTTAGATACAGTATATATGTCAACAACATGCATTTAGATACAGTATATATGTCAATCATGATTTGGGGATTTTTCATGAAATATAATCCATAGATCTTTTTTTTGTTGACTGGGTTTCGTGAGGAATCACTCCTATGTCTCCTCCCTCACTACCGTTTTATTAGGAGGATAGAGAACCATTCAAACGTCAACAATAGGTCTGAGAGAATGTGAAGAAAGCAACCCCCCCACACAATCACCCACATACACACATATATACTGTATGCTCGCATGCACACACACCGCAGTCATACCCCGCAGTCATACCCCTGTTGGGCCTTGTTAAAGAGTCAATAGTACAACCCCCCCAACCGTGATGCTGAACGGTTCCATACCCCTGGCCACAAATTACACACACACTCAATTACATACAAATTACACACAGACTCAAACGTAATACAGAAATTAACTCAGAGTCTCAGATGGAGAGAAAGACAAAAAGAGAGCAAGAAAAGAGAGACATTTTTGTATTTCCTGTGTGCCCTGGAGGAGTGGTTGGTTTATTGGCCCATTAGATATCTGGGGATCTGGGTGTATGTTCGAGTTCATTCCAGGAGAATCAAACCGCTAGTTAAGCAGTCTGTGAATGTCATTGAAACTGTTATTAAGGACAACACATTCCAGACACAATGAAAGCACTAACATTCATAAAATGACCGATCCTTTGTTACAATCTTGTTCTCATCTTGTTGTTGGTCTGCCATCATCGACAGAATCGCTCATTGATTGTGACATTCAAAGTGCCTATGAATGCCATATGTCACACTTATAACACTTACACTACCTCTCCTAAAATAGCAAGTCTCTTCTTATTATTGGTGTCCTATAGTAGTGGTTTCTTTGCAGCAATTCGACCATGAAGTCCTGATTCACGGACTTGAGGTCGGGTGATTTTGCGGAGGCACGTAGCCTAGTGGTTAGAGCGTTGGGCCAGTAACCGAAAGGTTGCTGGATCGAATCCCCGAGCTGACAAGGTCAAAATCTGTAGTTCTGCCTCTGAACAAGGCAACGACCCACTGTTCCAAGGCCATCCTTGTAAATAAGAATTTGTTCTTAACTGACTTGCCTAGTTAAATAAAGGTTAAATACACTCTTTTTTTCCTGCCAGGGCATTACAGAGCAGTTGAAGTGTATCAGTCTGCTGAATGCTTTGTTACTGCTACGTACGCTTATAACACTTATACTATCTCTCGTAACTCAATTTTTTCTATTCTCTCCTCCCTTTAGGTGCGTAGCCAGGGTGTAACAGAGGAGCTGAAGTGTCTCAGTCTGTTAAATGCTCTGGATAAAGACCAAGACATCCCAGAGAACCTGGCTCAGCTGTTTGGAGAGCCTTGCATCAAACTGGCCGAGGGCATCAAGGCCTACATCTCTAAGGTAAGAAGAAAACAAATGTAGTGCTCAATGGCAACCTATTCCCTAGATAGTGCACTACAATAGGACCCTGCATCAAACTGGCCAAGGTCATCAAGACCTACAGTACCTGTCAAAGTTTGGACACACCTACTCATTCAAGTATTTTTATTTATTTTTTACTATTTTCTACATTGTAGAATAATAGTGAAGACATTAAAACTATAGTTTGCCCTGAATTCTAAATAAATCACAGAGTGTCACCAGTTAAGCACCCCCACACCATCACACCTCCTCCTCCATGCTTCATGGTGGGAACCACACATGCAGAGATAGTCCGTTCATCTACTCTGCTTCTCACAAAGACACAACTGTTAAATTTGGACTCATCAGACCAAAGGACATATTTCCACTGGTCTAATGTCCATTGCTCGTATTTCTTGGCCCAAGCAAGTCTCTTCTTATTGGTCCTTTTATTAGTGGTTTCTTTGCAGCAAATCGACCATGAAGGCCTGATTCACGTTGTCTCCTCTGAACAGTTGATGTTGATGTCTGTTACTTGAATTTTGTGAAGCATTTATTTGGGCTGCAATTTCTGAGGCTGGTAAGTCTAATGAACTTATTCTCTGCAGCAGAGGTAACTCCGGGTCTTCCTTTCCTGTGGCGGTCCTCATGAGAGCCAATTTCACCATAGCGCTTGAATGGTTTTTGTGACTGCACTTGAAGAAACGTTCAAAGTTATTGGAATTTCCCGCATTGACTGACCTTTATGACTTTGCTTATTTGAGCTGTTCTTGCCCTAATATGGACTTGGTCTTTTACCAAATAGGGCTATCTTCTGTATACCACCCCTACCTTGTCACAACACAACTGATTGGCTCATACGCATTAAGAAGGAAAGAAATTCCACAAATTAACTTTTATCAAGGCACACCTGCTTAACTCTTGTGTGTTTTCCAGGTTTTTGTTAATTACCCAATGTTCGCGTGTCTGATGGACCCACAACATTATTGGGGTTTTAACTTCTTCAGGCTGCAAGCCCGACATCGGTACAGTATCCGGTGAAATTTCATAATGACTAACTTATATACAACGTCGTAACATGAAACATTCTTCAAAATGCAAGTGTCTTACATGCTTCAAAAGCTTAGAATCTTGGTAATCAAACTACGTTTTCCGATTTAAAATAGCTATTACAGAGAACAAATGCCATGCTTTTCTTTGAGAAGAGCGATCAACAACAACAACCATTTTCCGCCATGACACGTTTGACAAATTCACTTCTGAAGGTAAAATTATGACTTACATTCTGATATCTTGCTCTTATTTCTCTTCCCGAGGGTCCCAGTGATCAAACAAAGTGCCGTTTTCTTTGATAAAATCCATTTTTGTAGCCTAAAACGAAACATTTAGGATAACGTTTGCCTCGCGATTTCCATCTCTATCAACTTTTTACTGCGCATTCGAAGCAATTACATACAGTAAACAATCGTTTATCTAGTCATGTGCGAAGTAAAACAGTTATCGCATGTGATGTTGTGGCCACAAAGTCCCTGTGTCATGTCCAGAACTACCGGCATCCCTTGGTTCTTCTCAGGGGCTTCTCCATCTGGCTTCCCCGTATACACTTGCAAGTTCCACGCATATGATGAAGCAGCATCACAGGCAGCCGAGATCTTGATTCCATATTTTGCGGGTTTAGACGGTATGTTCTGCCTGAAGGGGCAGCGGCCACTAAATGGCATAAGCTGCTCTTCAACAGTAACGTTGGGCCTAAGGTTGTAAAACAGGGGAAGGCGGTCCACCCACTTTTCCCACACTGACCTGATTGCAGCTAGCTTGCCTCTCTGCCGCCAAGCTGGTCTGGTGTCTCGGTTATCGAATCGGATAATCCTGGAAATAATGTGGAGGTTTTCCAGAGACATTGTTGCACGGAAAAGTTCTCTGCCAGTTGCTGCATCCCACAGGGAATCTGTGGATTTCCCATTGGATCTGAAAACACCAGCAAGGATAAGAATACAAGATGGCGCCAGAGGGAAGGGCTGCTGTCTTATCGGCTCTTAACCAACCTTGCTATTTAAATTAATTAGTTTGTTTTGTACATAATGTTGTGCTACCGTCTCTTATGACCGAAAGAGCTTCTCGACATCAGAACTGGGATTACTCACCTCAAATTAGACAGAGTTCTTCAATGAGTAGGACGCGAGGGATATACATACAGTTGAAGTCGGAAGTTAACATACACTTAGGTTGGAGTCATTAAAACTCGTTTTTCAACCACTCCACCAATTTCTTAACAAACTATAGTTTTGGCTAATTGTTTACAGACAGATTATTTCACTTATAATTCACTGTATCACAATTCCAGTGGGTCAGAAGTTTACATACATTAAGTTGACTGTGCCTTTAAACAGCTTGGAAAATTCCAGAAAATTATGTCATGGCTTTAGAAGCTTCTGATAGGCTAATTTACATAATTTGAGTCAATTGGAGGTGTACCTGTGGATGTATTTCAAGGCCTTCCTTCAAACTCACTGCCTCTTTGCTTGACATCATGGGAAAATCTAAAGAAATAAGCCAAGACCTCAAAAAAAATGTGTAGACCTCCACAAGTCTGATTCATCCTTGGAGCAATTTCCAAATGCCTGAAGGTACCACGTTCATCTGTACAAACAATAGTACCCAAGTATAAACACCATGGGACCACGCAGCCGTCATACCGCTCAGGAAGAAGGCGCGTTCTGTCTCCTACAGAAGAATGTACTTTGGTGTGAAAAGTGCAAATAAATCCCAGAACAACAGCAAAGGACCTTGTGAAGATGCTGGAGGAAACGGGTACAAAAGTATCTATATCCATAGTAAAACAAGTCCTATATTGACATAACCTGAAAGGCCGCTCAGCAAGGAAGAAGCCACTGCTCCATAACCGCCATAAAAAGCCAGACTACGGTTTGCAACAGCACATGGAGACAAAGATCATACTTTTTGGAGAAATGTCCTCTGGTCTGATGAAACAAAAATAGAACTGTTTGGCCATAATGACCATTGTTATGTTTTGGAGGAAAAAGGGGGAGGCTTGCAAGCCGAAGAACACCATCCCAACCGTGAAGCACGGGGGTGGAAGCATCATGTTGTGGGGGTGCTTTGCTGCAGGAGGGACTGGTGCACTTCACGAAATAGATGGCATCATGAGGTAGGAAAATGATGTGGATATATTGAAGCAACATCTCAAGACATCAGTCAGGAAGTTAAAGCTTGGTCGCAAATGGGTCTTCCAAATGGACAATGACCCCAAGCATACGTGCAAGCAAAGTTGTGGCAAAATGGCTTAAGGACAACAAAGTCAAGGTATTGGAGTGGCCACCACAAAGCCCTGACCTCAATCCTATAGAAAATGTGTGGGCAGAACTGAAAAAGCGTGTGCGAGCAAGGAGGCCTACAAACCTGACTCAGTTACACCAGCTCTGTCAGGAGGAATGGGACAAAATTCATCCAACTTATTGTGGGAAGCTTGTGGAAGGCTACCTGACACATTTGACCCAAGTTAAACAATTTAAAGGCAAAGCTATCAAATACTAATTGAGTGTATGTAAACGTCTGACCCACTGGGAATGTGATGAAAGAAATAAAAGCTGAAATAAATAATTCTTTCTACTATTATTCTGGCATTACACATTCTTAAAATTAAGTGGTGATCCTAACTGACTTAAGACCGGGAATGTTAACTATGATTACATGTCAGGAATTGTGAAAAACTGAGTTTTTAAATGTATTTGGCTAAGGTGTATGTAAACGTCAGACTTCAACTGTACTACGGACTCCCGCCCAGATCTCCGTAATTCGCCGGAAAAGGAAACATCGGATTTGCGGAAAGATATCAGGATGCCTTGTGAGGATCAGGTGACGATTTGCTAATCTGCCCTTGCCTTCCGTTCTGCTCGCTAATGTTCAATCGCTGGAAAATAAATGTGACAAACTGAAAGCACGTATATCTTACCGACGGGACATTTAAAACTGTAATATCTTATGTCTCACAGAGTCATGTCTGAACGAAGACATTAAGAACATAACACTGGTGGGTTATACACTATCGGCAAGACAGAACAGCAGCCTCTGGTAAGACACGGGGCGGGGCCTATGCATATTTGTAAACAATTGCTGGTGCACGATATCTAAGGAAGTCTCAAGGTTTTGCTCACCTGAGGTAGAGTATCTCATGATAAGTTGTACGCCACACTATCTACCTAGAGTTTTCATCTGTATTTTTCTTGCTGTCTACATACCACCACAGACCGAGCCAGGCACTAAAACCGCACTCAATGAGCTGTATTCCAGCCACAAGCAAACAGGATAACGCTCATCCAGAGGCGGCGCATCTAGTGGCCGGGGACTTTAATGCAGGGAAACTTAAATCAGTTTTACCTCATTTCTATCAGCATGTTAAATGTACAACCAGAGGGAAAACAATTCTAGACCACCTTTATTCCACACACAGAGATGCGTACAAAGCTCTCCCTCGCCCTCCATTTGGCAAATCTGACCATAACTCTATTCTCCTGATTCCTGCTTACAAACAAAAATGAAAGCAGGAAGCACCAGTGACTCTGTATATAAAACAAGTGGTCAGATGAAGCAGACGCTAAACTACAGGACTGTTTTGCTAGCACAGACTGGAATATGTTCCGGGATTCTTCCGATGGTATTGAGGAGTACACCACATCAGTAACTGGCTTCATTAATAAGTACATCGAGGACGTCGTCAGCAGGCAACATTCACACTGAGCTAAAGGGTAAAGCTGCCGCTTTCAAGGAGCAGGACTCTAACCCGGAAACTTATAAGAAATCCTGCTATGCCCTCCAACGAACCATCAAACAGGAAAAGCGCCAATACAGGACTTAGATGGAATCGTACTACACTGGCTCCGACGCTCGTCGGATGTGGCAGGGCTTGCAAACTGTTACAGATTACAAATGGAAGCAGCGCCGAGAGCTGCTCAGTAACACGTGCCTACCAGACGAGCTAAATAACTTATATTCTCGCTTCGAGGCAAGTAACACTAAAACATGCATGAGAGCATCAGCTGCTCCGGATGACTGTTACATCGGCTTTTCGCAGCCGATGTAAGACCTTTAAACTGGACAACATTCACAAGGCCACTGGGCCAAACGGATTACCAGGATGTGTACTCCGAGCATGTGCTGACCAACTGGCAAGTGTCTTCACTTACATCTTCAAACTCTCCCTATCTGAGTCTGTAATACCAACATGTTTCAAGCAGACCACCATAGTTCCTGTGCCCAAGAACACCAAGGTAAACTCCCTAAATGACTACCGACCCGTAGCACTCACATCTGCAGCCCTGAATTTTTTTGAAAGGCTCACATCAACACCATTATCCCAGAAACCATAGACCCACTACAATTTGCATACCGCCCCAACAGATCAACAGATGATGCAATCTCTATTGCACTCCACACTGCCCTTTCCCACCCGGAGAAAAGGAACACCTATGTGAGAATGCTGTTCATTGACTACAGTTCAGCGTTCAACACCATAGCGCCTTCAAAGCTCATCACTAAGCTAAGGACCCTGTGACTAAACATCTCCCTCTGCAACTGAATCATGGACTTCCTGACAGGCCACCCCCAGGTGCTCAGGGTAGGTAACAACACATCCGCCACGCTGATCCTCAACACAGGGGCCCCTCAGGGGTGCGTGCTCAGTCCCCTCCTGTATTCCCTGTTCACTCATAACTGCACGACTCCAACACCATCATTCAGTTTGCCGATGACACAACAGTGGTAGGCCTGATGACCGACAATGACGAGACAGCCTATAGGGAGGAGGACAGAGATCTGACAGTGTGGTGCCAGGACAACAACCTCTCCCTCAACATGATCAAGACAAAGGAGTTGATTGTGGACTTCAGGAAAAGGAGAACCGAGCATGCCACATTCTCATCGACAGGGCTGTAATGGAGCAGGTTGAGAGCTTCAAGTTTTTTGGCGTCCACATCACCAACAAACTAACATGGTCCAAGCACACAAAGTTAGTCGTGAAGAGGGCACGGCAAAATCTATTCCTCTTCAGGAGACTGAAAAGATTTGGCATGGGTCGTCAGATCTTCTAAAGGTTTTACAGCTGAACCATCGAGAGCATCCTGACGGGTTGCATCACTGCCTGGTATGGCAACTGCTCGGCCTCCGACCGCGAGGCACTACAGAGGGTACTGCGTTCGGCCCAGTACATCACTGGGGCCAAGCTTCCTTCCATCCAGGACCTCTATACCAGGCGGTGACAGAGTAAGGCCCTACAAATTGTCAAAGACTCCAGCCACCCTAGTCATAGACTGTTCTCTCTGCTACTGCACGGCAAGCGGTACCGGAGCGCCAAAGTCTAGGTCCAAGAGGCTTCGGCATAGCTTCTACCCTCAAGCCATATGACTCCTGAACAGCTAATCAAATCAAATAGAATTTATTTATATAGCCCTTCTTACATCAGCTGATATATCAAAGTGCTGTACAGAAACCCAGCCTAAAACCCTAAACAGCAAGCAATGCAGGTGTAGAAGCACGGTGGCTAGGAAAAACTCTTTAGAAAGGCCAAAACCTAGGAAGAAACCTAGAGAGGAACCAGGCTAAGAGGGGTGGCCAGTCCTCTTCTGGCTGTGCCGGGTGAAGATTATAATCAAATGGTTGCCCAGAGTATTTGCATTGCCCCCCCTTTTACGCTACTGCTCTCTGTTATTATCTATGCATAGTCACTTTAATAACTCTACCTACATGTACATAATTACCTCAATTACTTTGACACCGGTGCCCCCTGCACATTGACACATTGACTCTGTACCGGTACCCCCTGTATATAGCCCCACTAATGTTATTTACTGCTGCTCTTTAATTATTTGTTATCTCTTACTTTTTTTAGGGATTTTCTTAAAACTGAATTGTTGGTTAAGTAAGCATTTTACTGTATGGTCTACACCTGTTGTATTCGGCGCATGTGACAAATAAAGTTTTATTTGATTTGAACCCCAAAGTGTGCATGTAAATGAGGCTGGTCCTGGGGCTCGCTGCTGACGGGGAGGTCCTGGGGTTGGCTGAGGGTCAATCTCATCCTCTTCTTCCAACTCACTGTCAGACTCCGAATTGACAGAGACATGGTCCTCATATTCTGAAAATTCTTCATCTTCCAAAGTGGGAGACGCTCCTTCCACACAAGCTTCTCTCTTTGCAAAAATATTTCTCAGGCCCTCTGAGCAGAGATTATTTTTGCCATACCGATTGATTGTGGTAAGGACCCACACATGCAAAGTATTTATTTGTTGTGTCCCTCCCCCAATTTGCACCTGGCTGGGGTAGAGTGTGGGAAATGCAGAATTTTTTACAATGTATCGAAATAATGTATTGTAATAAGTGTGCAGGTTCCCCAAAGACATTTGTGTAATTTCACACACTACAAAGGGTAAAGAGTGCGAGAAGCGGGAGACAGGCAGACAGGCAGGGAGTGAGACAGGTTCTTGGTGCTATGTTGAAACAGCAGGCCCAGAGAGGAGGAAGACAGAGTGAAGGCACACAGAAAACCTTTTTGTTTCATTTTTACTTGTTTTAACCTACACACACACACTTTTCCACAGTTTCATAACTTTTATTTCCGTCCAGTGGACCCGAACACCACATATGTAATGTAAATATGTAGGGGGGTGCACAGTGTGCACTGAATGACGATGTGTTATTTTACATGTTATTCACAGAAAATTAGCCAAGGCCAATGCGTCTCAGGTTGAAAAAACGTTTTACTTTAGTAAACATTGAAAATTGGTCCCACAGACCCGAACAACACACAAGGGTTAATTGAAATGCATTCCAGGTAACTACCTCATGAAGCTGGTTGAGAGAATGCCAAGAGTGTGCAAAGCTGTCATAAAGGCAAAGGGTGTCTACTTTGAAGAATCTCAAATATATTTTCATTTGTTTAACACTTTTCTGAGTTACTACATGATTCCATATGTGTTATTTCATAGTTTTGACTACAATGTAGAAAATTGTACAAATAAAGAAAACCATTGGATGAGTAGGTATGTCCACACTTTTGACTGGTACTGTACATCTCTAAGTTAAGACGAACACAGACGCACCCTATTCCCTAGATGGGGCCCTGTATCAAACTGGCCAAGGGCATCAATGCATACATCTCTCATACAAGGTAAGACCTCACAGATATAGGCTATGCCCCCTATCCCTACAGATGTTTAATGTCCCCTATCCCTACAGTAGATATTTAAGCAATAAGGCCCAAGGGGTTGTGGTATATGGCCAATATACCACGGCTAAGGGCTGTTCTTAATCACGACGCAACGCTGAGTACCTGGATACAGCCCTTAGCTGTGGTATATTGACCATACTGTATACCACAAACCCCTGAGGTGCCTTATTGCCATTAGAAGAGTACAAAGTAATATATTTTCATACCCAATCATCATTCAGGGCTCGAATCACCCAGTTTATAATAGATCATGTACTACTTTGTGAATGGACATCCCAATAGTTAGCACAGCGAATAGAATGGTTAGATAAGAGGACATTCCATATTTAAAAGCAATATACCTTGGTACAGTGCATTTGGAAGGTATTCAGACCCCTTGACTTTTTCCACATTTTGTTAGTTTACAGACTTGTTCTAAAATGAATCTAAAATGTGTTTTCTCAATCTACACACAATACCCCATAATGACAAAGCAAAAACAGGTTTAGAAATGTTTGAACCCCCCCCCACCTTTGGCAGCGATTAGAGCCTCGAGTTTTCTTGGGTATGACGCTACAAGCTTGGCACACCTGTATTTGGGGAGTTTCTCCCATTCTTCTCTGCAGATCCTCTTAAGCTCTGTCAGGCTGGATGGGGAGTGTCGCTTCACAGATAATTTCAGGTCTCCAGAGATGTTCGATCGGGTTCAAGTCCGGGCTTTGGCTGGGTGACTCAAGGATATTCAGAGACTTGTCCCGAAGCCACTCCTGCGTTGTCTTGGCTGTGTGCTCAGGGTAGTTGTACTGTTAGACTAGGGCAAAGGTTCACCTTCCGATGTCCTGAGCGCTCTGGAGCAGGATTTCATCAAGGATCTCTCTGTACTTTTCTCCGTTCATCTTTCCCTTGATCCTGACTAGTCTCCCAGTCCCTGCCGTTGAAAATATCCCCACAGCATGATGCTGCCACCACCATGCTTCACCGTAGGGATGGTGCCAGGTTTCCTCCAGACCTGATGCTTAGCATTCATTTTATGCCTTTGTCATCACCTGTAAAAAAAAATATATATATTTTTGAATTCTATCACGCCAGAGTTCTATTGTGCGGCCAAGTCGAAGGACTGTAAATAATCATGTAGATTCACACCTGTGTTCTACAAATACATAGTGGATTGGTCTGAGAAAGTGTGTGTGTTTGTGTGACATGAAGCGGTAAATAGTTCTAAATTATACATTGTACAACTGACGAGCCAAATACAAGGTGCAGATTGGCTGACTCAGACCAATCCACTATTTATTTGAAGAACACTGGTGTTCAGGGAACATTCCACTGGCTGTCAGCATGAAGGTTCTCTACATACATTCCATTCTGTGTGAGAGCACAGCAAATTTACGGGTGTTAAATCTAAGTGTTAGGGTGAAACGTGTTTTGAGTGTTGTATCTGAGTGTTGATTCTAGTGGGGTTTCCACTAGTGGGATTGAAATCGACACCACCTGCAGTGAATAAATTAAGTGTTATTTGAATCACCACTAACTCGACTGTGTTGAGTTAATTTACGTTAACTCTTTGATTTTGGAAAAGAAATGAGAGGGACCTCATTATCACATAAATCAACTGTTATTGGTTGCATTCACGTGCTTTGTATTTTGCAGATGTTACTGCTGGTGTAGTGAAATGCTTGTTTTTCTAGCTCGTGCAGAAATATCTAACATTACACAACAGCACACACAAATATCTAAGTAAAAGAATGGAATTAAGACATATGGAAATGTTAGGACCAGCAAAGTCAGAGTCCGGAGTGTAAATATATACAGTGCATTCAGAAACTATTACGAAAGTATATACAGTATACCGGGGTATTTGGAAAAAGTCACAGATGGTTTTTCAATACCATTGAAACGATTACTTTGAAGTTTTTTTAAATACATTTGAATATTTGTAGTACTTTTAAGTAAATACCTGCAGTCAAGTTGCGCAATACGTTAGGAGATAAAGAACATTGCGTTCTTCATTTCACCGGTCACGTTATTATGAAGCTTAAAGTAGTCCCCAGTCACGTGGTGTTTGTTTACAAGCACACAAAGGCGAGAGACCGGAGCCTTCTGAGTCACTCATTATTGTGCAGCATGCGCCAGGTGATCTAATTACAGTATGGAATTCACAACTAAATGTTTGCCATAAAGATATTTTATAGCTATTAAGTTAACTGTCTAAAATGTACTAAATGCTTTGCAGTTGTGCATTTGGTTTGCTAATTTAGTAGCTAGTTAGCTTTCTAGCTAAGGGTTAGCGTCTTCCAAAATTAAGCATTCGCTTGATAACAGCAAAGAATCCGCTCCTGGATCAGGAGCCTTGCTGGCTAATTTTTATTTATGCGTGCAGCAAACTGTGTAGCATTTTTGAATTACTTGTATACTTGTATAGTTTAGGTCATAAACTGTACAAAATGTTTGCAATGCGCTCGTTAGCATTTAGTTAGCATTCTTTATGGGATGTTACATGTATTTGTTACTCTGTAATCCGAAGGATAGCATTCTTTATCCCTTTACACTTGTGTGTATAAGGTAGTAGTTGTGGAATTGTTAGGTTAGATTAGTTGTTGGTTATTACAGCATTGTCGGAACTAGAAGCACAAGCATTTCGCTACACTCGCATTAACATCTGCTAACCATGTGTATGTGACAAATAAAATTTGATTTGATTTGATGCTATCAGTGGGGTTCGAAAACAGAGCCCCTTGTGTTCAGTGCCAGTATTACAGCATATCCTGGTATGGCACAAGGTTGGTATGTAGGTATGACAATCTGGATACTGCCCAAGCCTATTAGGTAGTCTTATTTATAAATATTTCCTACCTTGGCAGTCATTCTAACTGCAGTTGCGGGTGATTAAAGTTCCAATTGTTGGCTATCCTAACTCTGGCTGGATTCCAATAGGAATTATATAACACTTTGTCAGCCAGTATAATGTGACTTGCTGATGTGGCCTGCAAACCAGAAGTTTCAAACAACTGTGTTAGGGTAAAGCTAGGTTGTCAAAGTATAGTATTGTAAAAAAATAAAGAAAAATGTATTGTCATAAATAATAAAATATTTATGATAAAATATTCACTTAGGCACTTAGGTTGAAAGCCATCGAATGCAACAATCATGTCTCTGTCACTAGCAAACATAGTCATGGGTGGAACTGGTACCTCTAAAATTCACTCTAAAGGCACCCTAGGAAATAAATGCAAATTTACACCCTACAGTGTTAAAACAACACCCCAAAAAAGAGTTACTGTTACACCACATTTTTTGATTCAGTAACACTGAGAAAGTGTAACAGCATCAGCTCCAATGATTTGAAATGTGTAACACCCATTGTATTATGTACCCAAGACTCTTGGGGTGTTGGTTTATCACTGTATGAAATGGTCACATATCATTTCTAAGAAAGTGTTACATTTAACACTGTGGGTGTTAAAAATCAGATCGCAAATTTACTGTGAGGAGAGTATTGGGTTTGACAGCATTGGGTTAAAGTGTTTGGATTTAGTTCTGTCTTTGTCATGTTTAGGGTCCCTTCATAAAGCAATATGGTGTCTTCCATTTAATGGGGTTTTCAACACCCACGTAACATGTACATGTGAACACGTGCGCACACACAGTCAAAAGCCACACATACACACGTAACTACACACTCTGTTGAGCTCCCTTGCCCCTAAAATATGGGGCACCATTCACAGAGTCTGACCATCATAGATCAACACAACCTAAATCAGCCATCTCTGGTAGTACAATGAGTCACATAGATCTCGGGCCATCTGTATCGGAGATCAGTTTTGCCTTTTAGATCACAATGAATATCATTACATGGACAGGCAGTACCATATCCTAGATCAGCAGTCCTAATCGGGTGCTTGATACATATGGACCCTGGGTCACATAGGTCTGCTTTTGGTTCAGATTACCTTGATTTCTACTGAGTCAGTGAGTTTAATGATGAGTCATAGTCTGTACCACACACTACCTTAACACAGACACCACCACAGGCATTCCCCATCTGTGGTATCTGATTATTTCTGCATCCCCCTCATTTCCTTACTTCTCTGCTTCAATACAGACACACACACACACACACACACACACACACACACACACTCTGACAGTCACCGTTCCACCACAATTATACAATTGTCCTATCGCCAGTCCTGTCGCCAGTTGTAATAGAAATGGAATGTCTTATTTCTTGTGGTGTAAATTTACTTGGATAGAGTGGATGTATATATTTGTTTGTGCATGCATGCGTGTGCATGTGAATGTATGTGCCTGTTAATTGACTTGGATTGGGGATGTATGAGACTGAGCTTGTCCAAAGCGAACCCCCTGAGGCTACACAATGTCTCCTTCAGAATGAACATCTGCCTGACTGCACACACTGTATTGTAGCCCAAGTTCATGGAGAAGAAAAGTAGATACTTGTAAAATCATACTTCCCCTCTTGAAAACCGTATTGTACATTGCTCTCCGTTACTATTTATTCATAAGGACATTAGCTGAGAATACATGATCCCAATTTTAGCTTCAAGACGCAGGCAATGTGAAAAACCGAAAAGGTATTTTGTGCTGATTTATTGGCACATTGAACCATGTCGCGCACCGTAGTTTACAAACTCAGTGGATAGTGCCAAAACAATGATGTCATATCTGAATTCTGACATCTTTATGCACATTTGACATTATGCCCTTACCTAAGGAATGTTTAGGGGCTCTATGCAACGCTCTTAAAGTGGAACTGACAGTGTGTTAACTACTTTGCAGATATGAAATAGACAATTATAATATTTGTTAAAAATATGAAATTCCCAGCTTATGCTTCAAAACTAACTTCATAAGAGGTTTTAAAAATAGGTTGTATTTGACAAAAAATTCCAATGACATTGTTGGCAGAATATGTGGATGCAGTTCAATACATGATTAATATAAATAGCTGAGTTTAATATATACTCAGCAAGAAAAGAAACGTCCCTTTTTCTGGACCCTGTCTTTCAAAGATAATTTGTAAAAATCCAAATAACACAGATCTTCATTGTAAAGGGTTTAAACACTGTTTCCCATGCTTGTTCAGTGAACCATAAACAATTAATGAACATGTACCTGTGGAACGGTCGTTAAGACACTAACAGCTTACAGATGGTAGGCAATTAAGGTCACAGTTATGAAAACTTAGGACACTAAAGAGGCATTTCTACTGACTCTGAAAACACCAAAAGAAAGATGCCCAGGGTCCCTGCTCATCTGCGTGAAAGTTCCTTAGGCATGCTGCAAGGAGGCATGAGGACTGCAGATATGGCCAGGGCAAAAAATTGCAATGTCCGTACTGTGAGACGCCTAAGACAGCGCTACAGGGAAACAGGGTGGACAGCTGATCGTCCTCGCAGTGGCAGACCACGTGTAACAACACCTGCACAGGATCAGTACATCCGAAAATCACACCAGCGGGACAGGTACAGGATGGACACAACAACTGCCCGAGTTACACCAGGAACGCACAATGCCTCCATCAGTGCTCAGACTGTCCACAATAGGCTGAGAGAGGCTGGACTGAGGGCTTGTAGGCCTGTTGTAAGGCAGCTCCTCACCAGACATCCCCGGCAACAACGTTGCCTATGGGCACAAACCCACCGTTGCTGGACCAGACAGGGCTGGCAAAAAAGTGCTCTTCACTGACGAGTCACGGTTTTGTCTTACCAGGGGTGATGGTCGGATTCGCATTTATCATCGAAGGAATGAGCGTTACACCAAGGCCTGTACTCTGGAGCGGGATCGATTTGGAGGGGGAGGTTCCGTCATGGTGTGGGGCGGTGTGTCACAGCATCATCGGACTGAGCTTTTTGTCATTGCAGCCAATCTCAATGCTGTGCGTTACAGGGAAGACATCCTCATCCTGACATGACCCTCCAGCATGACAATGCCACTCGCCATACAGCTCGTTCTGTGTGTGATTTCCTGCAAGACAGGAATGTCAGTGTTCTTCCATGTTCTCCCCCCCCCCCCCCCCCAGAATGTCCAAGAACCTGCATGTGCCTTGGTGGAAGAGTGGGGTAACATCTCACAGCAAGAACTGACAAATCTGGTGCAGTCCATGAGGAGGAGATGCGCTGCAGCACTTAATGCAGCTGGTGGCCACACCAGATACTGACTGTTACTTTTGATTTTGACCCCCCCTTTGTTCAGGGACACCTTATTCCATTTCTGTTAGTCACATGTCTGTGGAACTTGTTCAGTTTGTCTCAGTTGTTGAATCTTGTTATGTTCATACAAATATTTACACAGTTTTCTGAAAATAAATGCAGTTGACAGTGAGAGGACAGTGAGTTTAATTCACCAATACATTTCTTGGTTGTCACAAAAATATTGCTATCAGGTTGTAAATCACAGCTGGCCTTGTTTACATTGTTTGCTGCCTCCACCCATTTGGGATGCACCGTTTCAGTATGACTCAATATTTTGAAGAAAAATGGACGACTGTAACTAAGGCTGGGAATGTCAATACAATCAAACTAGCAAGGGCAATGATCACAAGTCAGTCATAACATGGCTAATAGGCTAGCACACGTGTAAAACACAAGGCCCTGCAGGCCGAATAGAACACACAAGCGAGCATAAATGAGTCAACGGTTGAGTCATCTACTATATGAAATTACAGCCTGATGCGCACGCATCTGTGTATGGAAACTTAAATGATGCTGCTTTTGTTTGTCCCATTTACATCATGCAGCGGGGGGGAAGTGTACATGCGATAGTACTAGCTAGGCTATGAAAATGTTGTAGTCTGGCTTCGGTTTAAAAAGTTTGAGTGGGTTTATCTCATGTTCCCTGGTTAGATTTTAGCTTATCTCTCTCTGTCGAGCATTAGTTGGTGATCTCGTAGTTCGTGTGTATAGTTAGCTGAGGGGGAGAAAGCCTACCTTTTCATTGTTGTTTGATCAATAGAACTGTGAAGTTCCCGAACGTGGAATTCACATATTTGCTGATATCCATGCAGGTGGCTTTTGGCAAATGCGTTCTAATGAGCTGAAGTCGAACTGTTGCTACTGCCTGTAAACACACATTCCAGTTCAAATGATTGATTTCAGGCCCTTGTGGCAAATGTCTTATTTGCATATAGGCCTACTGTAGCTCTGATTGGCTATGGCACACCGGTCTGCCTAGACTCCGGTCCTGGACAAGACAGATGTTTATGTTAGGTTTTATTTACTGCAGTGTCTATTAATTGTCCAAATGCATGGCCGCTTTCCCACTCTACATTGCTGTTGAATTTTCGCAAATGCCTTACTATAAGTCATTCCCAAACATTCTATGAATTTATGAAAACTTGACCATCTAAGTGATCGCTTGTCATAAAAATAAAAAAGTGTCTTATTCTTCCTGTGTGTATATGAACAGATTTTATGTTGCTAAATCTCTGTCAGTTCCACTTTAAACAATTCCCTTAGGTATGGGAAAATTATTCCTGAAGGTAAATCCTTAAGGGAAACAAACACTTAATGTTCTTTGCAACTGGGGCAATTCTTAATTTTTTTCAATTAGGGTTAACAAGTGTTAGGCTATGCTAGGCCAAATGGCTAACATTAGGTTAGCGTAAGCCAAACCCAGCACTTGGCTTGCTCTTTCTGCTCAGTGTTCTTGCATGAAAATACTCAGGCTAATCAGTGCCGATGGTTTTCTGTGGGGCTTTGGCTGGTCTGTGTTAGATTCTGTCGTTGTATGAAACACTTGAGCTGAAAAACTGGCCTAGCTTTAACTTTAACCAAACTGTTTTGCTAGCGCCCTCACATAGCCACTGTTAATATGGAATATATTATATCTCCCTATCCAAGATACACATTCGAGCGATTGAGTGAGCGGATGCACACAATCACACAATCACACATACGCACTTTAGCTTCCACTCTCGATAGCTGTCATTAAGACACAGTGTAATGCATTGCGTCCGTCCGTCCGTCTGTCTGTCTGTATGTATGTATGTATGTATTTTGGGGTTCTCCCACATACGCCCACACTCACACTCCCAGTGGATCATCAAATCTGTGTGCTAATTGAGAGCGGCTGTAGTCCATTATCTGTCAGCAGAGACAGAGGCATTCTAGATCCTAATGTGAAACACATGGACCACAACACACACACACATACTATATACATATACACGCATATATACACTCGCGCACACACACACTGCGGGCACACACAATCACACTTCGGAGACATGAAGTGTATTAACATAGACCCACGGAATGCTGTGGTTAGGCCTATTGCCACAACGATGAATAACGCGATTATAAATCTGTCCTCGTACTTGATGATGGAGAGGGAGGGTAGAGAAAAAGAAAATTGAGTGATAGATGAAGAAAGCTGGTAGAGAAAGAAGGGAGTTAATCAATGGAGAGAATTAAAATAAAAGAGATAGATGGATAGATGGATGGATGGATGGATGAAAAGAGGAGAGGAGAGATAAATGGAAGAGTCTGGGAATGATGGATAAGCGAGAGAGAGGGAGAAGAACAGAGGAGGGAAATTGAAAAGGAAAAAAGAGAAAGAAAAGACTCAACCTACTTTTCACGAAGGCATTCCATTTTTTTAGAACATGTAGCTGACACACCTGGTAGTTATTAACACAGGGAGAGAGAATAAGTTTCTATGACGTAATCGAATTCCTGACCGTGGAACACAGACTTATTGACTGTATGGAGAGGAACAGAGGGGAATGGAGGGATGGAGAGAGAGCAGAATGGAGGGGAAAGAGAGGAAGACTAAGGAATGGAGAGAACTATTGAAAGGGGACAGTGTTTTTCGTGTCCGCTGGACCCCCTGTGTGTGTTAGGTATTCTCTCTCTTTTTACATCTATCTCCTTCTCTCTTTCATGCATTGGCCTTTTGATGTGGTTCCAGATGTGGGGTATGTAGAGAGGGCTGAACAGAGGGAGAGAACGAGAGATATTAGATTATAATTTGAATAGTCACATGTACAGGGTTGCAGGTGTAATTACAGGGTACAGGGAACATCTTAAGGTCCGAGCTCCAACAATGAAGGTCAAAATGAAATAAAAGCAATACATGTAATATTAAATAAATCATTCTATAAAGAAAATATTGGTGTTGTCCTGGAGGACAATGGTGCGTTCGGCTGAGCGTACCACCCACTGTAGTGCCTTGCGATCCGCGGCGATGGAGTTTCTGTACCAGGCTGTGATGCAGCCCGACCGTATGCTCTCAATGTTGCTCCTGTAGAACACTGAGGACCATCTGGGACAGGCAGAATTTCTTCAGCATCCTGAGGTTGAAGAGTCGCTGTCATGCCTTCACCACAGTGTCCTTGTAATTTGACCATTTCAGCTGCTTGGAGTTGTGTACGCCGAGGAACTTGAAGTTTTTGCCTGTCTCCCCGTTGATGAGGATGTCGCGTGCCCAGCCTGGTTCCTCTTGAAGTTCACAATCCACTACTTTGTTTTGCTGACGTTGAGGGAGAGGTTGTTTACCTGGCACCATGCCGTCAGAGTGCGTACCTCCTCCCTGTAGGCCGCCTCGTCGTTGTTGGTAATTAGGCCTACTACTGTCATGTCATAAGCGAATTTGATGGAGTTGGAACTCTGAATTTGATGATGGAGTTGGAACTGTATGAGGTCACACAGTCGTGGGTATACAGAAGTGGACTGAGGATGCACCCTTGTGGGGCCCTGGGTCGAGAATCAGTGTTGAGGAGATAATGTTGCCTACCTTCACCACCTGGTGGCGGCCTGTTCAGGACCCAATTGCATAGGGAGGAGTTCAGACCCAGGGCCGTGAGCTTTGTGGTGAGCTTAGAGGGCACTATGTTATCGAAGGCTGAGCTGTAGTCGATGAACAGCATCCTCACATATGCATTCCTTTTTTCCAGATGGGTGAGAGCATCTGGAAAAGGTTGAAAACTTTTTGTGCTCCTGACGATTAGTTGTTTAGCTGAATCAGATGTGCTAGTGTAAGCATGCATACGGTAGCTCTCCTGTACCAGGGTTGGAGACCATTAAAGACCAACGCTCCATTGCTAGCCACCCTCCATGGGAGCTACTAAAGGGCAGTGACACTGACGCTTCACTGTAAAGAGTACAGTAATGTCAACTAGAAGGGAACTGTCACGTTCGTCGTCTGAAGATGAGGAATCATCGGACCAAAGCGCAGCGTGGTAAGTGTTCATGTTAATTTATTAAAACAGAACACTAAACAAAATAACAAAGAGAATGAACAAAACGAAACAGTCCTGTCTGGTACAGACACAAAGACAGAAAACAACTACCCACAAAACACAGGTGGGAAAAGGCTACCTAAGTATGGTTCTCAATCAGAGACAACGATAGACAGCTGCCTCTGATTGAGAACCACACCCGGCCAAACACACAGAAATAAAAAACATAGAACACAAAACATAGAATGCCCACCCCAACTCACGCCCTGACCAAACCAAAATAGAGACATGAAAAGGATCTCTAAGGTCAGGGCGTGACAGGAACAAGTTAGGTCAACTTGAAGATAAACAAATCGTCAAATTCCCCCTCTTCAAAGGGGAGACACTCTAGACCCAAACTGTTACAGACCTATATCTATCCTGCCCTGCCTTTCTAAGGTCTTCGAAAGCCAAGTTAACATACAGATCACCGACCATTTCGAATCCCACCGTACCTTCTCTGCTATGCAATCTGGTTTCCGAGCTGGTCACGGGTGCACCTCAGCCACACTCAAGGTCCTAAACGATATCATAACCGCCATCGATAAAAGACAGTACTGTGCAGCCGTCTTCATCGACCTGGCCAAGGCTTTCGACTCTGTCAATCACCACATGCTTATCGGCAGACTCAACAGTCTTGGCTTCTCAAATGACTGCCTCGCCTGGTTCACCAACTTCTTCTCAGATAGAGTTCAGTGTGTCAAATCGGAGGGCCTGTTGTCCAGACCTCTGGCAGTCTCTATGGGGGTGCCACAGGGTTAAACTCTCGGGCCGACTCTTTTCTCTGTATACATCAATGATTGTCTCTCTTGCTGCTGGTGATTCTCTGATCCACCTCTACGCAGATGACACCATTCTGTATACTTCTGTCCCTTCTTTGGACACTGTGTTAACTAACCTCCATACGAGCTTCAATGCCATACAACTCTCCTGCCGTGGCCTCCAACTGCTCTTAAATGCAAGTAAAACTAAATGCATGCTCTTCAACCGATCGCTGCCCACACCTGCCCGCCCGTCCAGCATCACTACTCTGGACGGTTCTGCCTTAGAATATGTGGACAATTACAAATACCTAGGTGTCTGGTTAGACTGTAAACTCTCCTTCCAGACTCACATCATGCATCTCCAATCCAAAATCTAGAATTGGCTTCCTATTTCGCAACAAAGCATCCTCTCAAAACATACCCTCGTAAAACTGACTATCCTACTGATCCTTGACTTCGGCGATGTCATTTATAAAATAGCCTCCAACACTCTACTCAGCAAATTGGATGCAGTCTATCACAGTGCCATCTGTTTTGTCACCAAAGCCCCATATACTACCCAACACTGCGACCTGTATGCTCTCGTTGGCTGGCCCTCGCTTCATATTCGTTGCCAAACCCACTGGCTCCAGGTCATCTATAAGTATTTGCTAGGTAAAGCCCCGCCTTATCTCAGCTCACTGGTCACCATAGCAGTACCCACCCGTAGCATGCGCTCCAGCAGGTATATTTCACTGGTCACCCCCAAAGCCAATTCCTCCTTTGGCCACCTTTCCTTCCAGTTCTCTGCTGCCAATGACTGGAACGAATTGCAAAAATCACAGAAGCTGGAGACTCATATCTCCCTCACTAACTTTAAGCATCAGCTGTCAGAGCAGCTCACAGATCGCTGCACCTGTACATAGCCTATCTGTAAATAGCCCATCCAACTACCTCATCCTCATATTGTTATTTATAAAAAATGTTTTGCTCCTTTGCACCCCAGTATCTCTACTTGCACATTCATCTTCTGCACATCTATCACTCCAGTGTTTAATTGCTAAATTGTAATTACTTTGCCACTACGGCCTATTTATTGCCTTAACTCCCTAATCTTACCTCATTTGCACACACTGTATATAGATTTTCTTCTATTGTGTTATTGACTGTACGTTTGTTTATTCCATGTGTAACTCTGTGTTGTTTGTGTCGCACTGCTTTGCTTTATCTTTGCCAGGTCGCAGTTGTAAATGAGAACTTGTTCTCAAGTGGCCTATCTGGTTAAATAAGGTGAAATAAAAAATGTAAAAAACTTGAAGGGAACAAGTATGTCAGGTCAACTTGAAGAGAACACTGATGTTCCTTCATTCATTCTAATCTCTTAGGCACCATGTGGCTTTAACCAGACATGGCTGGTATAATCTATTATTAACACCTTAGAGACAAGGAGACCATACAGCACTCATAGTCCTTCTCATTCATTCCACTCATCTGACCGAGTCATCCTCGTATCTCATCCATCCTCGTCCTTCTCTCCACCATCAATCTGACCCATAGTCATCTACATTCCTCATTCATCCACCTCTTCTATCCTTTTATTTCTCCTCCTCTTCCTCTCCTCCACTCATCTGACCCATAGTCATCCAAATTGTTAATTTATCCATCTCTCCTCTGTTCCCCCCTCCTCGGCTAGCCTTCTCCAAACGTTGTAGATAATCCTCACTATCCCCTCTTCCGCTGCCCAGTCTCAATGGCTTGTTTTGTCCGCCCTCCCTCCCTCTTCCTCATTCCAATCCTTTCTTTTTAACCCCACCCTCCACCCCACACACACACACAAATTGCTGGTTAATTTCGGAAGTTTCTTGTCCTCGGGCATGGGTTGAAGGGAGGGAAGGAAGTAAATAGAGGGGGATATGTAATAACTGTAGATAGATTTTGTCTAGATCCTGGTTACTGTAGATACATTGTTTAACCATCTAACACATCAAAGAGCACACATGAACACACTCATCAAATTTTTATTTCTCACATTCGCCGAATACAACAGGTGTATATGTGCATGTGTGCTCTTTGTGTTATTTTCTTCCTTTCCTCCCTTCAACACCTGCCCGAGGATGAGGAGGTATGGGACGTGTTGTGTACCAACAAAGTGGGCTATATTCAACAGGATTAAAAATGAATAACGATTGACGGCCAGGTGTGGGGGTCACAAAAGTCTTAGTGTTAGTCTAACTTCTACCAGAAAAACAAACACAAAAAGGCATGTGTGTCTAGTTGTCTACCCCTCTCCTTGCTCTCCATATGTTCCTCCATCGTCCCTTGCTCCCTCCATCCCTCTCTCCGTCCTGGGTCAAGGTTTGCGTTCCACCCAGTTCGGAGTTGTCTGTCTGTCCGCCCTTTGTGTCTTTAAAAAAAGGGAAAAAAGGAGAAAAAAGAGAGGAAGAAATAAAGGGGGAAAATATTATCTTCGAGTGTAGCGTGCTATGGGGGTCTTGCTCTATAACCTGTGAACAGAGCAGACTGTTTGGAAGAGGAAAATAAAATAATGGAATGATTGAGAGGGAGAGAGAGAGAGTGAAAAAAAGGTAGAGTTATAGGGACAGAGAGAAAGAACAAGGAAGCAGAGTGTGTAGAGAGGGAGAGGGAGAGACGGAGGCTGGTTGATAAAGTAGCTAAGGTCAAGTTGGTATAGGGGGGGTTGTGGTGGTAGTCCTGCTGTGTACTGTGAACTCGTCTCTCTCTCCCCCCTCTCTCTTTCTCTCTCTGCCAACAATGTGCAGCAGCTCAGTCAGAGCTGGTATGGCTGAGAGTCAGGTTACATACTTAGGTTACGGTGCAGTGGAGAGGACAGAGCAAAGAGAATATTGCACGTAGGAACACACACTGAGTATCATGCACACACACACTGAGTACACTGCATCTACTCAGTGAGTGTAAAAAAAACACAGTAGCGTTGTAGTTCTTGACACAAACCAGTACACCTGGCACCTACTACCATACCCATACCAAGCACTTATATACCATACCAGGTACTTAAATATTTTGTCTTGCCCATTCACCCTCTGAATGTCACACATACACAATCCATGTCTCAATTGTCTCAAGGCTTAAAAACCTGTCTTTAACCTGTCTCCTCACCTTCATTTATGCTGATTTGAAGTGGATTTAACAAGTGACATCAATAAAGGATCATAGACTGACCAAGTGAATCCAGGTAAAAGCTATGTCATGGAAAGAGCAGGTGTTTACATCTTTCTATAAACTAGGGTGCCAGTGGGGATTCCCTACACTGGACAACTTGTTACAGCTGCTGTTAAGTCATTGATAGTAATCTGCCAATTGTTTTCATGCCATTACATTAAGATATAAAGATGGATCATTGCTATTTTCAATAAAATTCACAAGTTGATTTAAAACCTATGTTTAACCCTTTATCATGGTTGGTGTCTTGACAGATTTGTCCAAAATCATGTGACATAAAACATTACTTTTCTGTCCTTGCATTAATGGCAATTACTTACTATATCAAGCTTTAACCAGTTAAATTAGCCATTGAACTTGAACCATGTAAGAATCCTGGATCTAGCTGTCCTGTTTTTTTGTTGTTGTAGAAATCCCAGAAATGAAGTGTAACTACATATAATTTCGTGTTTCCTTATGTTATTGGGTGAAAACTGTTTTCATGGGCACACAAATCCAAAACAATGTATGCATTGCAAAAATCGAATGCTTCTAACCGAGTCACCATACCTTGATACGTAAAACCTAAATTGATACTGTCGTTAACGTGGTTCTTCAATAATTATACATACTACTTGTTGGATGCCATTTGGTGTCCAGCTGATTTAGTTACGCCATGATATTTTCACACATCATCATCTGATCCAGGAAGGAATTTTCCTAATGACAGTCAAGTGAACAACAGCTGTTGTGATAGCGCCTGCGATGCAACAACAGGCCAAGTGCTGGGGAAAAAGGTGTTCATTATTAATGTTCAGAATATCTTGGTGTCTCATTCAGTACCCCATTGAAGACAGTTGTGCCTGGACCCATGGAGCTAATATCCCTAGCGAATTGATGTTGATCATCTGTTTGCAATAACAGTAAATAGAGTCACACACTACATAAACGCTTCCAGTAATTACATTTTGGCATCACTGTGCCTTCAAATCAAATTTCAAATATCATCAAATAGATTTATATAGCCCTTCTTACATCAGCTGATATCTCAAAGTGCTGTACAGAAACCCAGCCTAAAACCCCAAACAGCAAGCAATGCAGGTGTAGAAGCACGGTGGCTAGGAAAAACTCCCTAGAAAGGCCAAAACCTAGGAAGAAACCTAGAGAGGAACCAGGCTATGAGTGGTGGCCAGTCCTCTTCTGGCTGTGCCGGGTGGAGATTATAACAGAACATGGCCAAGATGTTCAAATGTTCATAAATGACCAGCATGGTCAAATAATAATAATCACAATAGTTGTCGAGGGTGCAACAAGTCAGCACCTCAGGAGTAAATGTCAGTTGGCTTTTCATAGCCGATCATTGAGAGTATCTCTACCGCTCCTGTTGTCTCTAGAGTTGAAAACAGCAGGTCTGGGACAGGTAGCACGTCCGGTGAACAGGTCAGGGTTCCATTGCCGCAGGCAGAACAGTTGAAACTGGAGCAGCAGCACGGCCAGGTGGACTGGGGAAGGCAAGGAGTCATCAGGCCAGGTAGTCCTGAGGCATGGTCCTAGGGATCAGGTCCTCCAAGAGAGAGAAAGAAAGAGGGAATTAGAGGGAGCATACTTAAATTCACACAGGACACCGGATAAGACGGGAGAAGTACTCCATATATAACAGACTGACACTAGCCCCCCGACACATAAACTACTGCAGCATAAATACTGGAGGCTGAGACAGGAGGGGTCAGGAGACACTGTGGCCCCATCCGATGATACCCCCGGACAGGGCCAAACAGGCAGGATATAACCCCACCCACTTTGCCAAAGCACAGCCCCCACACCACTAGAGGGATATCTTCAACCACCAACTTACCATCCTGAGATAAGGCCGAGTATAGCCCACAAAGATCTCCGCCACGGCACAACCCAAGGGGGGCGCCAACCCAGACAGGAAGATCACGTCAGTGACTCAACCCACTCAAGTGACGCACCCCTCCTAGGGACGGCATGGAAGAGCACCAGTAAGCCAGTGACTCAGCCCCTGTAATAGGGTTAGAGGCAGAGAATCCCAGTGGAGAGAGGGGAACCAGCCAGGCAGAGACAGCAAGGGCGGTGCGTTGCTCCAGAGACTTTCCTTTCACCTTTACACTCCTGGGCCAGACTACACTCAATCATATGACCTACTGAAGAGATGAGTCTTCAGTAAAGACTTAAAGGTTGAGACCGAGTCTGCATCTCTCACATCGGTAGGCAGACCATTCCATAAAAATTTAGCTCTATAGGAGAAAGCCTTGCCTCAAGCTGTTTGCTTAGAATTTCTAGGGACAATTAGGAGGCCTGCGTCTTGTGACCGTAGCGTACGTGTAGGTATGTACGGCAGGACCAAATCGGAAAGATATGTAGGAGCAAGCCCATGTAATGCTTTGTAGGTTAGCAGTAAAACCTTGAAATCAGCCCTTGCCTTAACAATAAGCCAGTGTAGGGAGGCTAGCACTGGAGTAATATGATATTTTTTTTGTTCTAGTCAGGGTTCTAGCAGCCGTATTTAGCACTAACTGACGTTTATTTTGTGCTTTTTCCGGGTAGCCGGAAAGTAGAGCATTGCAGTAGTCTAACCTAGAAGTAACAAAAGCATGGATTAATTTTTCTGCATAATTTTTGGACAGAAAGTTTCTGATTTTTGCAATGTTACGTAGATGGGAAAAAGCTGTCCTTGAAACAGTCTTGATATGTTCGTCAAAAGAGAGATCAGGGTCCAGAGTAACGCTGAGGTCCTTCACTGTTTTATTTGAGACGACTGTACAACCATCAAGATTAATTGTCAGATTCAACAGAAGATCTCATTGTTTCTTGGAACCTAGAACAAGCATCTCTGTTTTGTCCGAGTTTAAAAGTAGAACGTTTGCAGCCATCCACTTCCTTATGTCTGAAACACAGGCTTCTAGCGAGGGCAATTTTGGGGCTTCACCATGTTTCATTGAAATGTACAGCTGTGTGTCATCCGCATAGCAGTGAAAGTTAACATTATGTTTTCGAATGACATCCCCAAGAGGTAAAATATATAGTGAAAACAATAGTGGTCCTAAAACGGAACCTTGAGGAACACCGAAATTTACAGTTGATTTGTCAGAGGACAAACCATTCACAGAGACAAACTGATATCTTCCCGACAGATAAGATCTAAACCAGGCCAGAACTTGTCCGTGTAGACCAATTTGGGTTTCCAATCTCTCCAGAAGAATGTGGTGATTGATGGTATCAAAAGCAGCACTAAGTTCTAGGAGCACGAGGACAGATGCAGAGCCTCGGTCTGACGGCATTAAAAGGTCATTTACCACCTTCACAAGTGCAGTCTCAGTGCTATGATGGGGTCTAAAACCAGACTGAAGCATTTCGTATACATTGTTTGTCTTCAGGAAGGCAGTGAGTTGCTGCGCAACAGCTTTTTCAATTTTTTTTGAGAGGAATGGAAGATTCGATATAGGCCGATTAGTTTTTTATATTATCTGGGTCAAGGTTTGGCTTTTTCAAGAGAGGCTTTATTACTGCCACTTTTAGTGAGTTCTTCATCATTGTGCCTTCTTCAACCTGAAGAAGGCACAGTGATGCCGAAACGCTCGTGGTTACCCAATAAATAACTGGGAGCTTGTATATATTGTGACTCTATTTATTTATTTTTTATAACATACAGTTTACTCGCCATTAGTTGTCACCTCTATCAACTTTTTGGGGGTGTGCGCCATCTCATGCTTTTTATTATAAGATCATCTGTTTTCTGCTTGATTTACAGCAGGGTCTCATGAGATCTAACAGAGAAAGCATCAAGGTAATGAGTTGATGTTTTAATAAGTTTTTGTGCCTCCGATTGGACACCGAGTCTGCTGTGAGCAATTGGGTGTAGGATAGACTATTGCACAACATTACAAAGCCATTCCTATTAATTATTATGGATGTAATGACAACAGCGATTTTAAACAGTACAAGGGGTTTGAAGTAGCCTGGTTGAACTTGAATTTGGAGCTCAGATAACCAAGTACTGGAATAGGCCTACCTTGAAAATCAAGTATTTATTCAATTTGGTGCTTGAAAAGTTATTGTAATTATTGTAGCCAATTTATGTTCTCCTTTATAATTATCTGGGATTTTTGTGAGAGATGTGGCCACTTTCGTTTGTTTCCTGCTGCTTCAATTGAAGTGTGTTGATGCTCTTTTTGCGGTAAAACCATGTGAGTTTATTATGAGGACGACAACATCTAATATTGGCTTCAACTTGGCTTTTTATACAAGTACTTCCATTAAAAAACAAAGCTGGTTTTTGGTCAAAAACAGTGATGGTTAGATTAATGCTACCGCTATTCATGGCTTATCTATTCATGGCTTATCTCTGCCTGCGTCGGACACAAGGCTACAGAAAAATTACCACGCATGCATCCAATCTATTTAGTCAGGCAATGTCCACATTATTCTCACATTGTATAATGTAATAATAATTACATTATCAATACATTGGCAAGCCCTAAAAAAGTGTTGGCGTCTTAAAGTCATTGTAAAATGAGAATTTGTTCTTAATTGACTTGCCTAGTTAAATTAAAGGTTCGGAAAAATAAATAAAATAAAAAATATATTTTTTAACTCTTTTTGCATGCTTTTTGGGGGGAGGGGTTCTATATTAGGCGTTATATGTACTATACAATTGTATAACATTTCGGTCCTTGAAAATTACAAGTAAGTGCTTGAAAAAGTCCTTGAATTTGACTTCCCAATGTTTGTATGAACCCTGCTTAAAGGATATATAGGCCTATGTTGTTGTATAGATGGCGTGAAACTGCATGAATATATGACAGTCATAGTAAACAAGATTCTATGCCCTATTTAATGCACTACGTTTGACCAAGGCTTATAGGGCTCTGGTCAAAAGTAGTGCACTATATTGGGAAATAGAACCAGAAGATTGTCAAACTGTGAACTCTGGACAAGTTAATCCTAAACTTTAAGAGGTGAGATATTTACAGACTTTTATCATAGCATGTGTTCCAAATCGCACCCTATTCCCTTTGTAAAGCACCACTTCTGATTAAGGAACGTCTTTTAATGGATTGTGTTTATATGGAGCGGTTCATCCAGGGATTACGTGTGTGTGTGTGTGTGTGTGTGTGTGTGTGTGTGTGTGCGTGTGTGTGGCATCATTCATCCACAGAGCAGTACAAACTCCCCATTGTGAATGATATAAGCCTGATAATTCAAGTCTGGTTGCTGGACAGGTAAACGTGTGTGCGTGCCAATGTGATATAACAGTGAATAATGTAGAGGAAGAGTTGTCTGTTTCTTAGGCAATACCTCCAATAAATACGAACAATTTAGGGTAGGATGTGTTAAGATTATGTTTACTCCCCATGCTAGAGGGAAAATACTCTTGATAGATTTAATTCAATTTAAGCATTTATAACATTGGAGATCAGTTCAGACTTGAGAATGCTAATCTTTTGAAGTTTAAATGCATTGCCTTCATATTCTACCAGTCCAGACACATTTCTATGCTCAGAGGGTTTCTAGTGAAATGAAACCAACGGATCAAGGCAACTGGTTGAACAAAAGTCTAAATTCTTAGGTGTTATTAGGTGTGCATGCAGGTACTAATAAAACTTTTTTTTGCTGGTGCTAGTGGAGGTGCTATGCCTATTCTAAAGAGGGCTTCAGCACTGTCTTGCCCCTCCCTGGCCCATGAATGCAGGTGATGCATATTTATTACTGGAAACTCCAGTATAGGGGTTATCATGAGATTGGATGTCTGGCATGAAATCGATGGCTGTGGTTGCTCCACAGTGCCCTACAGAGAAAAAGTCACAATAGAGGCGATACCATGTTGTGTTTGTGACTGTCTGAGATCATAGAAAAAAATTATAGAATGGATTTTAGATATTTTTGTAACGGATTTCCTCTTCGTCTGAAGAGGAGTAGCAAGGATCGGACCAATGTGCAGCGTGGTAAGTATCCATAATGAGATATTTATTAAATCAACAGAACACTTAACAAAAGTACAAACAAGCAACCGAAACAGGAATCAACCACCCACAAAACACAATAGAAAACAGGCTACCTAAATATGGCTCCCAATCAGAGACAATGACTGACACCTGCCTCTGATTGAGAACCATACTAGGCCAAACACATAGAAATATAACAACAGAACAAAACCTAGAAAAACAACATAGAATGCCCACCCCAACTCACGCCCTGACCAAACTAAAATAAAGACATAAAAAGGAACTAAGGTCAGAACATGACAATTTTAGGCTGTGAATGATTCTGTGTTTGTGAACAAGGTGGTTGTTTTGAAAGGGTCGAACTCAATTTTTACTAACAACATGCCACTTTGAGTGAAGCCAGTGTGTCTATGTATGCGGATGACTCAACACTATACACATCAGCTACTACAGCGACGGAAATGACTGCAACACTTAACAAAGAGCTGCGGTTAGTTTCAGAATGGGTGGCAAGGAATGTTAGTCCAAAATATTTCAAAAACTAAAAGCATTGTATTTGGGACAAATCATTAACAAAACCCTAAATCTTGTAATAAATAATGTGGAAATTAAGCAAGTTGAGGTGACTAAACTGCTTGGAGTAACCCTGGATTGTAAACTGACATGGTCACAACATATTGATACAACAGTAACTAAGATGGGGAAAAGTCTGTCCATAATAAAGCTCTGCTCTACCTTCTTATCAGCACTATCAACAAGGCAGGTCCTACACGCCCTAGTAATGGCACACCTGGACTACTGTACTGTAGCTTAACTGGCGCCTCCAGAGATGCAACCTCTCTCATCGTCACTCAATGCCTAGTTTTACCACCACTGTAATCGCACCCTCTACCATACCCTTCTCTGTACACTATGCCCTGAATCTATCCTACCACGCCCAGAAATCTGCTCCTTATATTCTCTGTTCCCAAAGCACTAGACGACCAGTTCTTATAGCCTTTAGCCGTACCCTCATCCTACTCCTCCTCTGTTCCTCTGGTGATGTAGAGGTTAACCCAGGCCCTGTGTGTCCCCGGGCGCTCTCATTTGTTGACTTCTGCAACCGTAAAAGCCTTGGGTTCATGCATGTTAACATCAGAAGCCTCCTCCCTAAGTTTGCTTTATTCACTGCTTTAGCACACTCCACCAACCCTGATGTCCTAGCCGTGTCTGAATCCTGGCTTAGGAAGGCCACCAAAAATTCGGAAATTTCCATCCCCAATTTCATTTTCCGTCAAGACAGAACTGCTAAAGGGGGCGAATTGCAATCTTCTGTAGAGAGAGCCTGCAGAGTTCTGTCATACTATCCAGGTCTATGCCCAAACAGTTCGATCTTCTACTTTTAAAGATCCATCTCTCCAGAAATAAGTCCCTCCCTGTTGCCGCTTGTTATGGACCCCCCTCAGCTCCCAGCTGTGCCCTGGACAACATATGTAAATTGATTGCCCCCCCATCTATCGTCAGAGTTCGTACTGCTAGGTGACCTAAATTGGGATGTGCTTAACACCCCGGCCATCCTACAATCTAAGCTAGATGCCCTCAATCTCACACAAATTATCAAGGAACCTACCAGGTACAACCCCAAATCTGTAAACATGGGCACCCTCATTGATATCATCCTGACCAACTTGCCCTCTAAATACACCTCTGCAGTTTTCAACCAGGATCTCAGTGATCACTGCCTCATTGCCTGCGTCCTTTATGGGTCCGCGGTCAAATGACCATCCTTCATCACTGTCAAATGCTCCCTAAAACACTTCTGCGAGCAGGTCTTTCTAATCGACCTAGCCCGGGTCTCCTGGAAGGATATTGACCTCATCCCGTCAGTAGAGGATGCCTGGTTATTCTTTAAAAGTGCTTTCCTCACCATCAGAAATAAGCATGCCCCTTTCAAAAAATGTAGAACTAAGAACAGATATAGCACTTAGTTCACTCCAGACTTGACTGCCCTTGACCAGCACAAAAACACCATGTGGTGTACTGCACTAGCTTCAAATAGTCCCAGCGATATGCAACTTTTCAGGGAAGTTAGGAACCAATACACACAGTCAGTTAGGAAAGCAAAGGCTAGCTTTTTCAAACATTTCTCTATGGCTGGCCATGCTTTCCACCTGGCTACTCCAACCCCGGCCAATAGCACCACACGCCCCTCAGCAACTGGCCCAAGCCCCCCCCCCCCCGCTTCTCCTTCACCCAAATCCAGACAGCTGATGTTCTGAAAGAGATGAAAAATCTGGATCCCTACAAATCAGCTGGGCTAGACAATCTGAACCCTCTCTTCCTAAAATGATCAGTCGCCATTGTTGCAACCCCTATTACTAGTCTGTTCAACCTCTCTTTCCTATCATCTGAGATTCCTAAAGATTGGAAATCGGCCGTGGTCATCCCCCTCTTCAAAGGAGGAGACACTCTAGACCAAAACTGTGACAGACCTATATCCTTCCTGCCCTGCCTTTAAAAAGTATTCGAAAGCCAAGTGAACAAACAGATCACCGACCATTTCGAATCCCACCGTACCTTCTCTGCTATGCAATCTGGTTTCCGAGCTGGTCACGGGTGCACCTCAGGCACGCTCAAGGTCCTAAACAATATCATAACCGCCATCGATAAAAGACAGTACTGTGCGGCCGTCTTCATCGACCTGGCCAAGGCCTTTGACTCTGTCAATCACCACATTCTTATCGGCAGACTCAACAGCCTTGGTTTCTCAAATGACTGCCTCACCTGGTTCACCAACTACTTCTCAGATAGAGTCCAGTGTGTCAAATCGGAGGGCCTGTTGTCCGGACCTCTGGCAGTCTCTATGGGGGTGCCACAGGGTTCAATTCTCGGGCCGACTCTTTTCTCTGTATATATCAATGATGTCGCTCTGGCTGCTGGAGATTCTTTGATTCACCTCTATGCAGACGACACCATTCTGTATACTTCTGTCCCTTCTATGGACACAGTGTTAACAAACCTCCAGGCGAGGTTCAACGCCATACAACAGTCCTTCTGTGGCCTCAAACTGCTCCTAAATGCTAGTAAAACTAAATGCATGCTCTTCAACCAGTCGCTGCCCGCACCCGCCTGCCTGACTAGCATCACTACTCTGGATGGTTCTGACTTAGAATATGTGGACAACTATAAATACCTAGGTGTCTGGCTAGACTGTAAACTCTCCTTCCAGACTCACATTAAGCATCTCCAATCCAAAATTAAATCTTGAATCATCTTCCTATTTCGCAACAAAGCCTCTTTCACTCATGCTGCCAAACACACCCTCGTAAAACTGACTATCCTACCGATCCTTGACTTCTCGCTGCATATTCGTCGCCAAACCCACTGGCTCCAAGTCATCTATAAGTCTTTGCTAGGTAAAGCTCCGCCTTATCTCAGTTCACTGGTCACCATAGCAACACCCACCTGTAGCATGCGCTCTAGCAGGTATATTTCACTAGTCATCCCCAAAGCCAACTCCTCTTTGGCCACCTTTCCTTCCAGTTCTCTTCTGCCAATGACTGAAACGAATTGCAAAAATCACTGAAGTTGGAGGGTTTTTTTCTCCCTCACTAACTTTAAGCTTCAGCTGTCAGAGCAGCTTACCGATCGCGGCATCTGTAAATAGCCCATCTGTAAATAGCCCATCCAACCAACTACCTACCTCATCCCCATATTTGTTTATGTTTTTCTGCTCATTTGCACACCAGTATTTCTACGTGCAGATCATCTGCACATATATCACTCCAGTGTAAATTGCTAAATTGTAATTCCTTTGGCACTTTTGGCCTATTTATTGTCTTACCTCCTTACATAATTTGCACACACTGTATAAAGATTTTTCTATAGTGTTATTGACTGTACGTTTGTTTATCCCATGTGTAAGTCTGTGTTTGATTTTGTCTCACTGCTTTGCTTTATCTTGGCCAGGTTGCAGTTGTAAATGAGAACTTGTTCTCAATTGGCCTACCTGGTTAAATAAAGGTGAAATAAAAAAATAATTAAAGGTGCCACAAGGAGGGACTTTAGAAAATTACAATTGGCTCAGATGGCCCTTGGATGTTGTCACGTTCCTGACCTGTTTTATGTTATTTTTGTATGTGTTTAGTTGGTCAGGGCGTGAGTTGGGGTGGGCATTCATTGTTTTGTGTTTCTATGTTTAGGTCACTTGTAATTAGCCTTATATGGTTCTCAATCAGAGACAGGTGTTTGACGTTTTCCTCTGATTGAGAACCATATATAGGTTGGCTGTTCACACTGTTTGTTTGTGGGTGATTGTCTTCCGTGTCTGTGTCTGCGCACCACACGGGACTGTTTCGTTTGTTCGTTCGTTTGATGTAATCTGTTCCTGTTCGTGAGTTCTTCGTGTAGTTATGTAAGTTCTATGTTCAGGTCTGTCTACGTCGTTTTGTTATTTTGTAATTTTCCAAGTGTTTTTTTCGTGTTCGTCTTCGTCTTTAAATAAATTCAATATGTCATCACACCTCGCTGCATTTTGGTCGAATCCTTGCTCCTCCTCTTCGGATGAAGAGGAAGAGGAAAACCGTTACAGATGTACACAGAGAGCAAACATTAATAATATGCACGTCAATCTCTCCTGGCTCAAAGTGGAGTAGAGATTGACTTCATCACTACTTGTATTTGTGAGAGGTATTGACTTGTTGAAAGCAACGAGCTGTCATTTTAAACGACTTGCACACAGCTCAGACACCCATGCATACCCCACAAGACATGCCACCAGAGGTCTCTTCACAGTCCAGAACAAACTATGGGAGGAGCACAGTATTCCATATAGCCATGACTACATGGACCTCTTTTCCACATCAAGTAACTGATGCAAGCAGTAGAATCAGATTTTTTTTTAAACAGATAAAAATACACCTTATTGAACAGCAGGGACTGTGAAGCAACACACACAGACACATGCATACACACACATGATAACAGACACACTATACACAAGTACACATGGATTTTGTGTTGTAGATATGTGATAGTGGAGTAGGGGCCTGAGGGAACACACTTAGTGTGTTGTGAAATCTCTTCTGAATGTATTGTAATGATTTTTAAATTGTATAACTGCCTTAATTTTGCCGGACCCAAGTAAGAGTAGCTGGGAATCCATAATAAATACAAATACAAATTCAATCTACTATATTTCTATTCTATACCTATAGGAGGGTATAAATTGCTTATTACATCATTGGCCCTGCTGAAATACAGAAACGGTAACTTCTTAGAGTATATTAGTACTAGATAAGATTCGCCCAATGTAAGACCACTAGCTCAGATCTATATATCACTCAGACTGTGACCATTCTACTGTATTTCTAGAACTGTGTCTTAAAGGAGGTATAAGTTACTTATTAATGTTAACTCCTGCTGAAAGAATGGGAAAACAGTAACTTCTTAGATTCGATCAGACCTAGATAAGGTTCCCTGTCCGTTCCATAGATCCAGATCTGTATATCACATTTCTATATCTGTCTCTTAAATGAGATATAAGTTACATATTAATCATCAGCCCTGCTGAAGGAACTGAGAGACGGTAACTTTTTTGAGTAGATTATGGCAAGATAAGTTTCCCTTTCTGTGCCACAGAGCTATGGAGAGCTTAGACTGGCCCAGACCTGCACCACACACACACATATTAAGGGATTGGGTTTCCATCTTCTGCTAAGCTCCCAGAGTAGTCCAAATACTTGTTCATGTGCATACTTGTCTTTCCCTCTCCCCTTGTTTTCCCTCTTTACTTCTTCCCTTTTGACTAGCCTTTCCAGTGAATAACGAGGGCATGGATTCAGTAAAACAAATAAGTTCTTAAGGAAGTTATGAGGTACATGCAAATCTGCAAAATCGTAAGAACTTTCTCAAATTCCTCCTTAAGAATGTTTAGTGAATCAAGACCCTGTTTATCAGCTCTTTCTGATATCAGTGGCCATATTCACAATGCATGACGGTGTAGTTCTGCTGATCTAGGATCAGTTTGGCCTTCATAGATCGTAATTAATAAGATTGCATGGGGAGGGAGGGGATTGATCCTAGATCAGCACTCCTAGTTTGAGTCGCTTTGATTACTGGCCCCAATAAGGCTCTGTGCAGAATCATCTTAAGAACTTTTTCAAATTCATTCTTAAGAACTTTAAAGGGATAGGTCAAGATTTTGGCAATGAAGCCCTCAATCTACTTCCCTAGTCAGATGAACTCGTGGATACCATTTTTAGGTCTCTGCATCCAGAGATTTCCAGTCATTGCGCTAACGCTAGTTAGCATTGGCTCGCGAAACTACGTTTAACTTCCTTTATGCTGGACGCAGAGATATAAAAATGGTATCCGAGTTCATCTGAAATCTTTCTCTACGGGGTCTGTACTGTACTAGGGCCTCTGTAAAAAGGGTGAAAGGTTGAAGACTTAGTTTGTTTGTTGTTATTGCAGCTGGTGGTTTTACTGTTATGGTTGGAGTCGGTGCTCAAACTTTAACCCTGGTCACATTTAGAACACAGCTCTTCGTGCTATAAACCAAAACTACAGTGTGAAAGCAATTGTCTTGTGCATGTGTGTTTTATGTATGTATGCGTGCGTGCACTGTAAAATAAAATGTTATCAATGTACAATTGTAAGGTAACCAGTTGCAATAGGATTGTGAGTTTGCTCAACATTTGGGCATATAGCTGAACCAACATACACTGAACAAACAAAAATATAAACGCAACATGTAAAGTGTTGGTCCCATGTTTCATGGAACTATCCCATTCTTCTGAAGCCATTCCAACATTGCTTTGGTTATATGCTTGGGGTCATTGTCCTGTTTTGTTCTACCCGCAAAACACCAGTCTCAACGTCGACAGTGAAGAGGCGACTCTTGGATACTGGCCTTCTAGGCAGAGTTGCAAAGAAAAAGTCATATCTCAGACTGGCCAATAAAGAGAAAATAATAAGATGGGCAAAAGAACACAGACACTGGATAGAGGAACTCTGCCTAGAAGGCCAGCATCCCGGAGTCACCTCTTCACTGTTGACGTTGAGACTGGTGTTTTGCGGGTACTATTTAATGAAGCTGCCAGTTGAGGACTTGTGAGCCGTCTGTCTCTCAAACTAGACACTCTAATGTACTTGTCCTCTTGCTCAGTTGTGCACCGGGGCCTCCCACTCCTCTTTGTATTCTGGTTAGGGCCAGTTTGCGCAGTTCTGTGAAGGGAGTAGTGCACAGCATTGTATGAGATCTTCAGTTTCTAGGCAATTTCTCGCATGGAATAGCCTTCATTTCTCAGAACAAGAAAAGACTGATGAGTTTCAGAATGTTTTTTGTTTCTGGACATTTTAAGCCCGTAATCGAACCCACAAATGCTGATGCTCCAGATACTCAACCAGTCTAAAGAATGCCAGTTTTTTATTGCTTCTTGAATCAGAACAACAGTTTTCAGCTGTGCTAACATAATTGCAAAAGGGTTTTCTAATGATCTATTAGCCTTTTAAAATTATACACTTGGATTAGCTAACACAACGTGCCATTGGAACACAGGGGTGGTGGTTTCTGATAATGGGCTTCTGTGCGCCTATGTAGATTTTCCATTTAAAAAATCCATCGTTTCCAGCTACAAAAGTCATTTACAACATTAAAAATGTCTACACTGTATTTCTGATCAATTTGCTGTTATTTAAATGGACAAAAAAAACATGTCTTTCAAAAACAAAGACATTTCTAAGTGACCCCAAACTTTTGAATGGTAGTGTACATAGACAGACAGACAGAGAACAGGGTCTTTCTAACAACAACAAATCAAACTTTATTTGTCAACTGCACCGAACTTACCTTGAAATGCTTACTTACAAGCCCTTAACCAACAGTGCAGTTCAAGAGGAGTTAAGAAAATATTTACCAAATAAACTAAAGTAAAAAAAAAATTTTTATGTAACACAATAAAATAACAATAACAAGGCTATATACACATACCGTACACATAAAGTACAGAGTACAGTTTGAAATATCACTGGTTGTTGCTGCCAATTGTCAGCATGTATTGTGTAAATACCATCACTCTGGCTTTCCTGCTACAATGTCTATATCCGTCTTTCCACTGCCTACATGTATTGTGTAAATACCATCATACTGGCTTTCCTGATACGTTTTCCTACAATGTCTATATGCCAGTAGCAGAACTTCAGCAATGCATCTTGAATCTAACCCACAAACTGCCCAACAAATAAGTGATATCTCTTGTTGGATCTTTTTATTTTGTTTATCTTTCGCACGTACCCACCAAACCTCCGTAAAAGGAGTAGTGTCTTAAGTTTGAATAAGTCAAGACTACATAGTACATGCCAGAGAAATGGCATAAGGGAGAAACTAAACCACAGCACGTGACTGATAGTGATGAAGATGAGGATAATGATGATGCTGGTTGTGTTTTTTTTTACTTTCGATGTCTATACCTGTTGTATTGGAAGTTTATATCATAAAGATAATGATGCTGATCTAGTCTCTGCCAGCACCAATGCCACCTGTTCTCATACGACATCTTTATCTTAATTTTATAGGTGACAGAGAACATAATCTCAAAGCAGACGTTTGAAGGTGAGTCAATCTCTCAAATACTGTACCTGTCTGTATGACCGTTGTGTGACACTCAGTAACAATGACAACAATTTAAAACTCCATCAACCGAATACCTATCCCCTATCATACTCTACCTGCATGAACTATTGTGTGACTAAAAAACTATGACAAACCTATCTATACATACAGTACATGTATACCCCCTATCGTGGTGTTGAATCTGGAACATTTTGTTTTTACATTTTGTTTTTATCGGTCATGACCTCGATAGTGGTGGTGATGATGGTAATGATGATGATGTCATGTTTATGCGTCTCTCTGTCAGAAGCGAGAACGTTACCTCACACCTTCAACACTTCGGGGTCAAAGTTCGCTACCTCTGTGCCCCAGCGGCCATCAGCCCACCTGACCCTCAGAGACAGCAGCACTCAAGGTGAGTGTGTGTATGTCTCTCTGTCTGTGCTAGTGTTTGTACCAGACCTGGGTTCAAATACTATTTAAGGTATTTCAATTACTTTTCTATTTACTTTTCAGTTACTTTTACATTTGTAATTTAGATATTTGTTGTTTGAAAAGACAGCTAGTTTAATATTTGAATGTATTTGGAAATACAATTGGAAAGTATTTGAAAATACTCAAATACACTCTGAAGTGTTTACCCAGGCATTTGAAAATACTTTCAAATAGTCGGCTATTTATGGGAAATTATTTGAAATGCTACAGCAGGTTGTAGTCAGGTTTGGCCTGCGTTTCTGGTGTAAATACCATCAGCTGTAAAGCAGTAGAGGCTGCTAAGGGGAGGACAGCTCATAATAATATCTGGAATGGAGTAAATGGAATGGTATCGAACACATGGTTTTCATCTGGTTGATACAGTACCATTCCATTTACTCCATTCCAGCCATTATTATGAGCCGTCCTCCCCTTAGCAGCATCCACTGCTCAGAAGGGCACTAAGGGCATGGTTCCCCTTTTTCTCTCGCTCCTGCTCTCTCGCTCTCTCTCTCTTTGCTAGCCATCCAGGCCAAGGCCTGTCTCTTTGTTAGTCAACAGGGGCGGCAGGTAGCCTAGTGGTTAGAGCGTTGGGCCAGTAACCGAAAGTATTCTAGATCGAATCCCTGAGCTGACAAGGTAAAAATCTGTCGTTCTGCCCCTGAACAAGGCAGTTAACCCACTGTTCCTAGGCCATCATTGTAAATAAGAATTTGTTCTTAACTGACTTGCCTACTTAAATAAAGGTTAAATAAAATAAATAAAAAACAGTCAGTAGGGAGGAGGAAGAGGGAATCAACTTTTCTCATAAGGAAATAATTTGCTTTAATTCCTTATGAGTGCCAGAAGTTTATCCTGATCTGGAAGGTCTCCTGTCTTGGCAAAACTCCTGGCTCTTCTTGTAAGGCAATAAGGAAGTACATTCCAAACCAGCCAAAAAGCCCTGGGTGACATTACAGGAATGTACACATGCATGCACGCACACACGCAGGCGTGCATGCACACTTACACACACTTCAAAGGGCTATGTGTTTTACCTCATCGCCTAGCGCTATGAGTGTGTGTGTTTGTGTGTGCATCCATGCAAGCGCGTTTGTGTTTTTTAACTAATAGGAACATTAGGAATCAGTTTGTTCAAATTAAAGACAGCACCCTATTCAGTGCAATCGGAAAGTATTCAGAGCCCTTGACTTTTTCCACATTTTGTTACGTTACAGGCTTATTCTAAAATGTATTCAATCTTTTTTTTCTCTCATCAATCTACAAACAATACCACATAATGGCAAATCAAAAACACAATCCTGTCTTGAAGCTCTTCGGACAATTCCTTCGAACTCATGGCTTGGTTTTCGCTCAACTGTGGGACCTTATATAGACAGGTGTGTGCCTTTCCAAATCATGTCCAATCAATTAAATTACCACAGGTGGGCTCCAATCAAGTTGTAGAAACATCTCAAGGATGATCAATGGAAACAGGATGCACCTGAGCTCCATTTCGAGTCTCATAGCAAAGGTTCTGAATACTTGTGTTAATAAGGCACTTCTGTTTTTAATTTTTCAAAAAAACTGTTTTCCCTATTTCATTATTGGCTATTGTGTGCAGATTGATAGGGGGGGAGGGGGGGGGGGACAATTGAATCCATTTTAGAATAAGGCTGTACCATAACAACATTTGGAAAAAGTCAAGGGGTCTGGAAAAAGAAAAAAAAATCCAGTCAGTGGCAGTCGTGTTGGTGAAAACAGCTCATTGATGAGAGAGCTCGAAGGAGAATGGCATGAATCATGCAAGCTAACAGGCGGGCCACAAACAGGCAAGTAACGGTGCAGTACAACAGTGGTGTGCAGAACGGCATCTCGGAACGCACAACTCCGTCGGTCCTTGTCACGGATGGACTATTGCAGCAGACGACCACACCGGGTTCCACTTTTATCAGCTAAAAACAAGAAGAAGCTGTTTCAGTGGGTACGCGATCACCAACGCTGGACAATTTAGGAGGCGATGAATCCCGGTTCCTGTTGTGTCATGCTGATGGCTGAGTCAGGATTTGGCGTAAGCAGCATGAGTTCATGGTCCCATCCTGCCTGGTGTTAATGGTATAGGCTGGTGGCGGTGGTGTAGGTCCCTTGACACCAATTGAGTAACGTTTGAACTACACATTGTAGAATCCATGCCATGAAGAATTCAGGCTGTTCTGGAGGCAAATTAATAAATAGGTGTACCTTTATAAAGGTCCAATAGGACTTAATAGGGAATAGTGTGCCATTTGGGACACATGCACACGTATCTGATATATATTTTCCTGAAGGAATATTACTTGTCTGTTTGGTTACTCCTCCTATACTCACTTCTTTTCTGCCTCTCCCTCCCTTTCACCCTCGCTTCGTTTTTTTCTCTGCCTGCTGCTGCCCATTTTTCTCCTTTCCTCGCTCTCTCTCTCTCGCGCACTCTCTCTCCAACAGGGTCTCCCGTGTATCCCACCCCCCAGCCCGACCTCCACCAATCATGTCGCCACCCAGTCCGCTCGTGGACCAATCAGAGCTTCGGAGCCCACCTTCACAACATGACCTTAGCCGATGGGAGGCTGCGTGTGCCCCAGGATGGGCGTTACTACATGTACTCTCAGGTAAACACATTTGACATTGAAGTATACTGTATAAGGGCGGCAGGTAGCCTAGCGTTTAGAGCATTGGGCTGGTTAAGGTAGCTAGTTTGAATCCCCAAACCGACAAGGTGACAAATCTGCCGACGTATCCTTGAGCAAGGCACTTAACTCTAATTGCTCCAAGGTTGCCATTGATAATGGCTGACACTTGCGTTGACCCCACTCTCCAAGGTTGTCCGAAGGAGAGTTGGGAAATGCAAAAAACACATTTCCAATTCACACGTGTATTAATACACACAGTGCATGTACAGTGGCTTGCGAAAATATTCACTCCCCTTGGTATTTTTCCTATTTTGTTGCCTTTACAACCTGGAATTAAAATAGATTTTGTGGGGGGTTTGTATCGTTTGATTTACACAACATGCCTACCACTTTGAAGATGCAACATATTTTTTGTGTGTGAAACAAACAAGTAATAAGACAAAAAAAAAAAAACTTGAGAGTGCATAACTATTTACCCCCCCAAAGGCAATACTTTGTAGAGCCTAATTTTGCTGTAAGTCTCTATAAGCTTGGCAAATCTAGCCACTGTGATTTTTGCCCATTCTTCAAGGCAAAACTGTTCCAGCTCGTTCAAGTTGGATGGGTTCCGCTGGTGTACAGCAATCTTTAAGTCATACCACAGATTCTCAATTGGATTGAGGTCTGGGCTTTAACTAGGCCATTCCAAGACATTTAAATGTTTCCCCTACAACCACTCAAGTGTTGCTTTAGCAGTATGCTTAGGGTCAATGTCCTGCTGGAAGGTGAACCTCCATCCCAGTCTCAAATCTCTGGAAGACCGAAACAGGTTTCCCTCAAGAATTGCCCTGTATTTAGCACCATTCATCATTCCTTCAATTCTGACCAGTTTCCCAGTCCCTGCCGATGGAAAAACATCCCCCCCCGGCATGATGCTGCCACCACCATGCTTCACTGTGGGGATGCGTTTCTCTGGGTGATGAGAGGTGTTGGGTTTGCGCCAGACATAGCGTTTTCCTTGATGGTCAAATAGCTCAATTTTAGTCTCATCTGACCAGAGTACCTTCTTCCATATGCCTTTAGGCAAACACCAAATGTGTTTGCTTATTTTTTTCTTTAAACAATGCCTTTTTTCTGGCCACTCTTCTGTATAAGCCCAGCTCTGTGGAGTGTTTGGCTTAAAGTGGTCTTATGGACAGATTCTCAAATCTCCGCTGTGGAGCTTTGCAGCTCCTTCAGGGTTATCTTTGGTCTCTTTGTTGCCTCTCTGATTAATGCCCTCCTTGCATGGTCCATGAGTTTTGGTGAGCAGCCCTCTCTTGGCAGGTTTGTTATGGTGCCATATTCTTTCCATTTTTTAATAATGGATTTAATGGTGCCCCATGGGATGTTCAAAGTTTCAGATATTTTTTTATAACACAATCCTGATCTGTACTTCTCCACAACTTTGTCACTGACCTGTTTGGAGAGCTCCTAGGTCTTCATGGTGCCGCTTGCTTCGTGGTGCCCTTTGCTTAGTAGTGTTGCAGACTCTGGGGCCTTTCAGAACAAGCGTATACATACTGAGATCATGTGACACTTAAATAAAGTCCACTTGTGTGCAATCTAACTAATTATGTGACTTTTGAAGGTAATTGGTTGCACCAGATCATACTTATGGGTTTGATAGCAAAGGGGGTGATTTCACTTTCATTTCACCAATTTGGAGTATTTTGTGTATGTCCATTACATGAAATCCAAATAAAAATCTATTTAAATTACAGGTTGTATTGCAACAAAGTAGGAAAAACACCAAGGGGGATGAATACTTTTGCAAGGCACTGTATAATTGTGGGACCAAGTATGAGACTCAAAGTTTTTTTTAAATATAGTGAGCATCATATGCGATGATAATAAGACATTATTAAATGGTGATACATGCTTAAGACAAGTCTTCTACTGCATTATAATCACATCATAATGCATTTTATCACATTGAGTCATATGTATATCTCTCTCCCTCCATCCCGCCCTCATCCCTCCATCCCTAGGTCTACTTCCGCTACCCATCGCCCAGTGAAGGGGACCAGCCAACAGCCAGTCACCAGCTGGTCCAGTGTGTGTACAAGAAGACGTCCTACCTGCGGCCCATCCAGCTGTTGAAGGGCGTAGGCACTAAGTGTTGGGCCCCAGAGGCAGAGTACGCCCTCCACTCTGTCTACCAGGGAGGGCTGTTTGAGCTGAGGGCCGGGGATGAGCTCTTTGTCTCTGTCTCTTCCCCCACCATGGTTCATGCAGAGGAGTCATCAAGTTATTTTGGGGCGTTCCGTTTGGATCTGTAAAGATGGATGGAGGGGGAGATGGAGGAGAGAGAGAGGGGAGACCACTGCCAGAAGAGGGTATGGGGTGGGATGAAAAGGAGAGGGTGAGGAACGGAGGCAGGGTGAGGACACTGCCAGAGTGAGGAATTAGGGGGTGAAAGGAGGGATTAGAGGAGGGAAGGGTGAGACCCCAAGGACTAACTCCCCCATTCTTTCCAAAGTGAATTGTAAATAGATCTGTAGATTCTACATGTGAAGGAGGGAGTTATGAACCTGAAAACATTGGATGGACACAGAGGATCAAAAGGACAGAAGAATGTATTCATTTATAATTCACATCATATAATGTGCAACTGTGGAACTATGGAGCAGAAAAAAAGGACAAAGAAATGTATGTGATGATGTGATAGCCAAGACTGGTGCAGTATGCTGGCTTTATCTGTGTCATTTATACATACATTACATACTGACTGTATAGAAAGGAGTTGAGCACAGAACTAGAATGAGTTATATTCTAATCATTCTATTTCTGTGAAGTTGACCGTCTGTTCCAAGGGTTCTAACTGGACATTCGGCGGTTTGGGAAATTAGAAAAAAATACTAATATGTTGTATACAAGACCATTTAGAGAAAGAAGAAGAGTGGATGACTTTTCCTCGTACATCGTTGAGGACTTTTAAACTTTGGAAGAGGACTCTGTTTCGTTGTTGTTTAAACGACATTGGACACTGTTGAACACAGTTATGGATTGAATAAAGGAGAAGAAGAGGAGGATAAGGAAAGGGCAGAGGAATTGAACAGACAGTACGAAGAAAGGACATATAGAGAGAGGGCGAAAGAGGGGTATGCGGCCCTACCAGTGTCTTAAGTAAAGTGTGTCTCTCTTGCTCTGTCTCTTTCTTTCTCTCTTGCTCTCTCTCTCTCTCTGAAATCTCTCTCTCTCTCTCTCTCTGGAATCTCGCTGGTCTCCACCTGTCTGTCCAGTGTAACCTGTGGAACAGCATACTGATGCCGGGAAACACATACACACACACACTGCCGTACCTACTCTAAGCCCATGCCAGTCAGCAACAATCGGCAGAAAGTAAACGCACATTAATCTAAACACAAACCATACACAGCACAGCACTGCTCCCTGCCCTACAGACACACTTCACTTCTCTCTCTGAGACACACACACACACAACGCCTCCCTTTGTCGTCTGGTAATTGTCAGTGCACAAGCGGAGGCTGTGTGTGTGTGTCTTCAGTGTTCATTGGCTCCGTGGTTGTCTCGGAGGAAAAGTTAAACAAACATACAGCAGGGTTTGTTTGGGGGCGCGCCTGCCAGCTTTGTATTCTTTGTTTTACAGAGAAACATGCAACACACAAACACTTTCTGTCTCTCAAAGAGGCACACGCAATACAGACACAAATACTTTCTCTCTCTCAAAGAGGAACACGAAATACACCCACACACACAGTCAGACACACGAGAGGGACTCCGCAGAACACGAGACACATGCAGAAAAACACACAAACACACAGACGCACAAGAGGGACTCCGCAGAACACGCAAAACATTTAAATGCATAGACATACACATGATAGGGACTCCGCAGAACATGCAACCCACACGCCCACACGCTCTCTCTCTTACACATACACACGCACACACATAACACACAAAACTGGGTGACATACAATTTAACCTCTGCTTCCGAGAATCTGTGGTGGGTTGTATCTGTGTTTATAGTGTATGTACAGATGTAGGATCTTAATTTGATCCAGTTTGCTACAGCGGGAACATAATCCTGCAGCAACAGTAAATGTGAATTATTATAATTATATTATAATTCATGGACATTTATGTGGGGGTTGATACATTTTTCGTAAGGGAAAATCAAGTCTGAAATTTCAAAGTGGAAAGCAAATTAAATTTCTCTACTTTGTAGCATGTTGGTTATGTGAATATGCAATTTTTTGTGTTACAGAACAGTTGTTCCCAAACTTTTTATAGTCCCGTACCCCTTCAAACATTCAACCTCCAGCTGCATAAATTTTTCGTAAGGGAAAATCAAGTCTGAAATTTCAAAGTGGAAATTACAAACTTCAGAAGACTTTTAAACCTCAAATACACAACAATTTAGAAATTTCCTGCACTGCAAATTAGGAGCCTCAATCTGTATATTTCTTATACTATGTAAAGTTGAGGGAGAGGGTGGAGACACCAAGTGAACCATCAATTGGTTGTTTTTTCTCATAAGTGTGACAGCCATCTTTATTTGTTTGGTTGCTGTTTTAATCCTGTCACTTCCAACATTTTTTTTACCTTGATCAAGTTCTCTCACTGGACCCTCGCTCACACATAGACACTCCTACTATTTGCAAAAATATCGCAAGGAGCCCCAAAAAAACACTACACCCCACTAATGGTACCAAGCCACCTGCCAGTTAAGTTAATTCCGATAACTTTCCCAAAATGTTGGAAGATTGCTACAATTAGAAGGGAGGAATAAGCAGGAAACCTGGGAATCCTAACACACTATGCCATTTAGCAGACGCTAGCTGGCACAGCCACAAAGTCATACAACCTTAAATTAAGACAACTAAAATTTGCTTTTGTTTCATGCATTTTTACAATCTAGCCAATTTTGACTTTGCAGCTGATCTAAGGGGAAATCACTCAGTTCTGCCTCCAGGATAAGACTCATGTCAACCTGGTACATTTTCCTATTAGTGGCTTCAACGGGAATAAAACCCATGAGCCTGGTATTGCTAGTGTCAATGTTTTACCAACTGTGCCACACAGGACCCCAACACGTATTTTTTGAAAACCTGAGAATTTGGGAAAATAACTGTAATTTTGCAACCGTAAACAAGACAGAGTATGTTATAGATACATTGTTCCCCAGCATGTTCTGTTCCTCTTTGAGTTGATATATCATTGTTGTTCTGTTTCATACAGTGTAGTACAACACACACACACAAGGTTTCCCAACACACAATCCGACAACAGTTATGAACATGGGACCTATAGGCTTAGATACAACACACACACATTGGAGCTGTATGTTTATTACATACATATTCAGCAAATTAAATTTCTCTACTTTGTAGCATGTTGGTTATGTGAATATGCAATTTTTTGTGTTACAGAACAGTTGTTCCCAAACTTTGTATAGTCCCGTACCCCTTCAAACATTCAACCTCCAGCTGCATAAATTTTTCGTAAGGGAAAATCAAGTCTGAAATTTCAAAGTGGAAATTACAAACTTCAGAAGACTTTTAAACCTCAAATACACAACAATTTAGAAATTTCCTGCACTGCAAATTAGGAGCCTCAATCTGTATATTTCTTATAGCACCAGGGTCAGCGCACTCTCAAATGTTGTTTTTTGCCATCATTGTAAGCCTGCCCCACACACACTATGTGATACATTTATATAACATAAGAATGAGTGTGAGTTGTCGTCACAACCCGGCTTGTGGGAAGTGACAAAGAGCTCTTTTTAGGAACAGGGCACAAATAATAATATAATAATAATCAATAATTTTGCTCTTTACATATAAAACCTTATTTGTTCATTGAAAATTGTGAATAACTCACAACAGATTAATGAGAACTCTGCAATGTTGGGTGTATTGGAGAGAGTCTGTCTTAAATAATTTTTCACACAGTCTGTGCCTGTATTTAGTTTTCATGCCAGTGAGGGAATCCACTCTCACATAGGTACGTGGTTGCAAAGGGCATCAGTGTCTTAACAGCGCGATTTCAAAAGGCAGGATGCTCTGAGTGCAGCCCAATCCAGAAATAGGTCGTTGGCTTCTGATTAAATTCAATTTTCACAGAACCGATTGTTGCAATTTCGATGAGGCTCTTTTGTTCAGATATCGGTAAGTGGACTGGAGGCAGGGCATGAAAGGGATAACGAATCCAGTTGTTTCTGTCATCCGTTTTGGGAAAGTACCTGCATAATTGCACACCGAATTCACTCAGGTGCTTCGCTGTATCACATTTGACATTGTCCGTAAGCTTGTGTTCACACAAAAAATCATACAATGATGGAAAGTCCTGTGTGTTGTCCTTCTTAATGCAGACAGAGAAGAGCTCCAACTTCTTAATCATAGCCTCAATTTTGTCCCGCACATTGAATATAGTTGCGGAGAGTCCCTGTAATCCTAGATTCAGATCATTCAGGCGAGAAAAAACATCACCCAGATAGGCCAGTCGTGTGAGAAACTCATCATCATGCAAGCGGTCAGACAAGTGAAAAGTATGGTCAGTTAGGAAAACTTTAAGCTCATCTCACAATTTAAAAAAACGTGTCAATACTTTGCCCCTTGATAACCAGCGCACTTCTGTATGTTGTAAAAGTGTTACATGGTCGCTGCCCATATCGTTGCATAGTGCAGAAAATACACGAGAGTTCAGGGGCCTTGCTTTAACAAAGTTAACCATTTTCACTGTAGTGTCCAAAAGTTTTTTAAGCTGTCATGCATTCCCTTGGCAACAAGAGCCTCGCGGTGGATGCTGCAGTGTACCCAAGTGGTGTCGGGAGCAACTGCTTGCACGCGCGTTACTACTCCACTATTTCTCCCTGTCATGGCTTTTGCACCATCAGTACAGATGCCAACATGAGCAGCAGCTACATTTGGCTACATACAGACTGTTATTGGAATTCCCGCGAGAGAGTTAATGTAATTGGATGTTAATTATTTGACAAAGCTACCTGTATTTGACATTGTGTTGTTTTCGCTGAACACTAGGTGGTTTAATTTTATTTTTGGCAGTGAAACGAGGCTACTCATGCGAGGGAAAAAAAACTCACCAAAATGTATAGCCCCCGTTGGAAAATCTAAATGGACTGTTAGAAAATGTGATGAAGAAATAAATGGGGTCGGGGGGTAAGCGTTCCCAGTTAGGGAATACCCGTTATAGAAGATTTGCACCTTGGGTCCTGTGTGTGTTTTTATATGTAAATATGCCTTTGAAAGCCGGAATTGATACACTATAATCACAAATGTAGTCACTGCCAGATACTATGTTGGTTACTTTCAAAGTCTCTCCCTGTCCTTGAAAAAGATACTGCGTACATTGTAACAGTTCAGTTGTAAAATTACAGTTTTTTTTTTGGTTCATGGGAATATGGTTCAGTGAACTCTAGGTGTGCGTGCGTGTACGCATGGGTGTTGAGAGAGGTGTAGCAGCTGCATGTGTAAGGGATGGGTGTGAAATATGACAAAGACAGATCTTATTCTACATAGCTGTACTACACTCTCTGTGTCAATCTCTCTCTCTCTGTCTGTGGTGTGTATACGAGAAACCGAGAGAGGAGAAAACTTATAAAACCAAAGGGCACATTCTCAGAACAAAAAGGTGTATTTTTATTTTTTATTTTTACATGCTTTAACCACACGTTCTCTCCTAGACTGTGTCCTGAATCGCACTCTATTCCCCACGTGTGCAACTTCTGACCAGGCCACTATTGGCCCTGATCAAAAGAAGTGCACTAAATAGAAAATTGTGTGCCATTTGGGAAACAATCCTATCCTTTCCTACACTCCTTTTTACAAATGTTTTTCTGTTTTAACTCGTTTGATAATGATAGGCCACTTATGGAACGTATGTACATGTATACATTGTATTCTGATGTTCCTTTGACTATGATGTGAAATGTGTGTTAAATAAAGTGCTGAATAATGGTAGTACTGTAATGGATTGCATTACTTATTACCAGAGTGGTATACTACAAAACCGGATCAATTAGTTAAGACTAGATTCTATCAGGTCCACGCTTGCTCACAGCCGCATAGTGGTTGTTTTGGTGGTGTCGGAGGTGGAACTCTGTTAGAGCTGTCAAATCCACAAGCAGCCCCTGTTACCTTATCGGTAGCCATTGGATGCAATGAAACACTTTCGATCGCCGTTTTTGAACTTCTAACGCAGCAGCAGTCATATGGAAGAGAGTGCTTTGTGACACACAGGAGCAGCCACTCAACTATTTGTCAGCTCATACCGCAGTTACACCTCCAACACCTCCAAACATGGGTTAACGATCTCTGCACCAAGTCATGAACCAACAGGACCCTGAACAGCTTCTACCCCCAAGCCATAAGACTACTAAATACACTGAACAAAAATCTAAACTGAACATGCAACAATTACAAAGATTTTACTGAGTTACAGTTCATATAAGGAGAAGTCAAGTACATGATCTTAGGCGTCTTGGGCGCATTGGCAAACACAATGGAAGTAATTCAATGTATGTACCCCTAATTGCACCCCTAATACATCTGTTTATCCTACAGCTATTTTAAGCAGTAATCATGAGCCTATAAACCAGTTACACTGTTAGCGGTGTGCACAAGTAGGAAGACCACTTTATGCAGCTCACCATGCACTATCAGCTCCAATGATGTAAATAACATGAGTAGGTCTACCTCTGATAAGCTTCCCAGTAAAGATTTAAAACAATCAAGCATCCCAGAAAAGTGCTAAAAATAGCCCATATTAACATATTGTAATGACCTGACTAGATCATAAAGGAACAATTGTCCAGACAGAGGCTTGAGTTTACGAATTGACAGTTTATTAACCCAACTTTACACAGGCTACTATTTGGCTGTAGCCCACGCCAAATAAATGAAAGATAACCCACAAGCCAACCGTGACCTCTTGTGAAGGCCAGACGTAAGAGAGAGAACAAAGGCTAAACCTGGTCTTAACTTCCAATGCTCCATCCCCCTGCCCAACCCCCCTCCACGGCACTCCGCCAACCGCCAGGATGCCCGGCATCAGAACATTCCAGGCATTCCCGTGATTGGCAGATAGCAGGTTGATTGGCATGTCGGACCCCGCGAACACTGGGTACTGGTAAGTACAACACAACCACCTCCTAGCCTAACACACAACACAGCTGTCTGTGCGGGTCGCTACAATATGTAGCCTAAGAAACAAGGTCCATGAAGTCAATAACTTGCTTGTAACAGATGACATTCATATTCTGACTATCTCTGAAACTCACTCAGATAATACCTTTGATGATACAGTGGTAGCAATACATGGTTATAACATCTACCGAAAGACAGAAATGCCAACGGAGGCGGTGTTGCGGTCTATATTCAGAACCACATTCCTGTAAAGCTTAGGGACGATCTAATGTTAAATAGTGTTGAGGTAATATGGTTACAGGTTCATCTGCCTCTCCTAAAGCCCATTCTTGTGGGAAGCTACTATAGACCACCAAGTGCTAACAGTCAGTATCTGGATAATGTGTGAAATGCATGTGATATCAACAGAGAAGTATATTTTCTGGCTGATTTAAAAATTGACTGGCTATCATTAAGCTGCCCACTCAAAAAAATAAATAAAAAATAACCAGTGCCTACAACCTGGATCAGGATGTCAGTCAACCTACCAGGGTAGTTACAAACAGCACAGGAATTAAATCATCAACATGTATTGATCACATCTTTACTAATGCTACAGAAATTTGCATTAAAGCAGTATCCAAATCCATAGGATGTAGTGATCACAATATAATAGCCATATCTAGGAAAACCAAAGTTCCAAAGGCTGGACCTAACATAGTGTATAAGAGGTATACAATAAGTTTTGTAGTGATTCATATGTTGAAGATGTAAAGAATATTTGCTGGTCTGTGGTGTGTAATGAGGAGCAACCAGACACTACACTTGACGCATTTATGAAACTACTTATTCCAGTTACTAATAAGCACACACCCATTAAGAAAATGACTGTAAAAAGTGTTAAATCCCCTTGGATTGATGAGGAATTGAAAAATGGTATGGTTGAGAGGGATGAGGCAAAAGGTATGGCAATTAAGTCTGGCAGACCATCTGATTGGCAAACGTACTGCAAATTAAGAAATCCTGTGACTAAACTAAATAAAAAATAAACTGTACTATGAAACAAAGATTAATTATATAAATAATGATAGTAAAAAGCTTTGGTGCACCTTAAATGGAATTTTGGGGGAAAAAATCCAACTCGGCTCCATTCATTGAATCAGATGGCTCATTAATCACAAAGCCCACTGATATTGGCAACTACTTCATTGACTTTTTTATTGGCAAGATAAGCAAACTTAGGGATGACATGCCAGCAACAAACGCTGACACTACACATCCAAGTATATCAGACCAACTTATGAAAGACAAGAATTGTACTTTTGAATTCCGTAAAGTCAGTGTGGAAGAGGTTAAACAATTATTATTGTCTATCAACAATGACAAGCCACCGGGGTCTGACAATCTGGATGGAAAATTACTGAGGATAATAGCAAATGATATTGCCACTCCTATTTGCCACATCTTCAATTTAAGCCTACTAGAGAGCGTGTGCCCTCAGGCCTGGAGGGAAGCTAAAGTCATTCCGCTACCCAAGAATAGTAAAGACCCCTTTACTGGCTCAAATAGCCGACCAATCAGCCTGTTACCAACCCTTAGTAAACTTCTGGAAATTGTGTTTAACCAGATACAATGCTATTTCATAGTAAACAAATTGACAACAGAATTTCAGCACGCTTATAGGGAAGGACACTCAACAAGCACAGCACTTACACAAATTACTGATGATTGGCTGAGAGAAATTGATGATAAAATGATTGTGGGGCCTGTCTTCTTAGACTTCAGTGCAGCTTTTGACATTATCGATCATAGTCTGCTGCTGGAAAAACGTAAGTGTTATGGCTTTACACCCCCTGCTATAACATAACACAGAGGGTGTTCTTTAATATAATCCAGTTAGAATCAGTAATTCCCGAGGGCAGCTGTTTAGGCCCTTTGCTTTTTTACTAACGACATGCCACTGACTTTGAGTAAAGCCAGAGTGTCTATGTATGGGGATGACTCAACACTATACACATCAGCTACTACAGCGACTGAAATGACTGCAACACTCAAAAAGGAGTTGCAGTTAGTTTCAGAGTGGGTGGCAAGGAACAAGTTAGCCCTAAATATTTCTAAAACTAAAAGCATTGTATTTGGAACAAAACACTCACTTAACCCTAAACCTCAACTAAATCTTGTAATAAATAATGTGGAAATTATTTGACTAAACTGCTTGGAGTCACCCTAGATCTTGTAAACTGTCATGGTCAAAACATATTGATGCAGTAGTAGCTAAGATGGGGAGAAGTATGTCTATAATAAAGCGATGCTGTGCCTTTTTAACAACACTGTCAACAAGGCAGGTTCTACAGGCCCAAGTTTTGTCGCACCTTGACTTCTGTTCAGTCGTGTGGTCAGGTGCCACAAAAAAGGACTTAGGAAAATTGCAATTGGCTCAGAACAGGGCAGCACGGCTGGCCCTTGGATGTACATAGAGAGCTAATATTAATAATATGCATGTCAATCTCTCCTGGCTCAAAGTGGAGGAGAGATTGACTTCATCACTACTTTTATTTATGAGAGGTATTGACATGTTGAATGCACCGAGCTGACTGTCTAATCTACTGGCATACAGCTCGGACACCCATGCATACCCCACAAGACATGCCACAAGAGGTCTCTTCACAATCTCCAAGTCCAGAACAGACTATGGGAGGCACACAGTACTACATAGAGCCATGACTACATGGAACTCTATTCCACATCAAGTAACTAAAATTTGATTTAAAAAACAGATAAAAAACACCTTATGGAACAGCGGGGACTGTGAAGCAACACACACACACACACACACACACACACACACACACACACACACACACACACACACACACACACACACACACACACACACACACACTTAGTACTGTAGATATGTGGTAGTGGTGGAGCTGCTTTGGCAGCAGCTAATGGGGATCCTGTCACGACTTCCGCCGAAGTCGGTCCCTCTCCTTGTTCGGGCGGTGTTCGGCGGTCGACGTCACCGACCTTCTAGCCATCACTGATCCATTTTCATTTTTCATTGGTTTTGTCTTGTCTTCCTTCACACCTGGTTCCAATCCCATCAATTACATGTTGTGTATTTAACCCTCTGTTTCCCCTCATGTCCTTGTCGGAGATTGTTTGATTGTATGTGATGTGCTAGTTATGTGTTTGTATGTGGTGTGCGACGGGTTTTGTACCCACTTTTGTTATTTTGTATATTTTGGTTTTTGGAGTTTTGTCAGCACTTATTAAACGACTCCGTTTATACCAAGTTCGTTCTCCTGTGCCTGACTTCCCTGCCACCAACACGCACCCCTTACAGATCCATAATAAATAAAAATACAAAATGAAATAAATTAATTTGGCACTAATCTATCGACTTCACATGACTGGAAATACAGAAATGCATCTGTTGGTAGGGGCGTGGATCAGAAAACCAGTCAGTATCTGGTGTGACCACCATTTGCCTCATGCAGCGCGACACATCTCCTTCGCATAGATCAGGCTGTTGATTGTAGTCTGTGGAATGTTGTCCCACTCATTTTTAATAGCTGTGCGATGTTGCTGGATATTGGCGGGAACTGGAACACGCGGTTGTACACGTCGATTGAGAGCATCCCAAACATGCTCAATGGGTGACATATCTGGTGAGTTTACAGGCCATGGAAGAACTGGGACATTTTAAGCTTCCATGAAATGTGCACAGATCCTTGCAACATGGGGCCATGCATTATCATGCTGAAACATACGGTGATGACGGCAGATGAATGGCATGATAATGGGGCTCAGGATCACATCACAGTATCTCTGTGCATTCAAATTTCCATCGATAAAATGCAATTATGTTCATTTTCTGTAGCTTATGCCTGCCCAGACCATAAACTCAGTGCCACCATGGGGAACTCTGTTCACAACGTTGACATCAGCAAACCGCTCTCTCACACGATGCCATACACACCGTCTACCACCATCTACTACTGCCCGGTCCAGTTGAAACCGGAATGCCAGTAGCCATCGAAGGGAAGCATTTTCCCACTGAAGTCAGTTAGGACACCGAGCTGCAGTCAGATCAAGACCCTGGCGAGGACGACGAACAAGCAGTTGAGTTTCCCTTAGACGGTTTCTGACAGTTTGTGCAGACATTTTTCAATTGTGAAAACCCATAGTTTCATCAGCTGTCCGGGTGGCTGGTCTCAGGTGAGGAAGATCCTGGACTGGCATGGTTACACATGGTCTGCGGTTGTGAGGCTGGTTGGACGTACTGACAAAATCTTTAAAACAACGTTGGAGGCGGCTTATGGTAGAGAAATGAACATTCAATTCTCTGGCAACAGCTCATACTACTTCCGGCGCCGAAAAGAGATGGCCGCCTCGCTTCGCGTTCCTTGGAAAATATGCAGTATTTTGTTTTTTTATGTGTTATTTCTTACATCGGTACCCCAGGTAATCTTAGGTTTCATTACATACAGTCGGGAGGAACTACTGAATATCCGATTAACGTCAACTCATCATCGTTCCTACCAGGAATATGACTTTCCCGAAACGGATCCAGTGTTTTGCCTTCCACCCAATACAATGGATCTGATCCCAGCCGGCGACCCTGTGCGACGCCGTAAAAGGGGCAAACGAGGCGGTCTCGTGGTCAGGCTTCGGAGACGGGCACATCGCGCTCCACTCCCTAGCATACTACTCGCCAATGTCCAGTCTCTTGACAATAAGGTTAATGAAATCCGAGCACGGGTAGCATTCCAGAGAGACATCAGGGATTGCAACGTGCTCTGCTTCACGGAAACATGGCTAACTCAAGAGACGCTAACGGAGTCGGTGCAGCCAGCTGGTTTCTTCATGCATCGCGCCGACAGAAACAAACATCTTTCTGGTAAGAAGAGGGGCGGGGGGGTATGCCTTATGATTAACGAGACGTGGTGTGATCATCATAACAACACACAGGAACTCAAGTCATTCTGTTCACCTGATCTAGAACTCCTCACAATCAAATGTCGACCGCATTATCTACCAAGGGAATTCTCTTCAATCATAATCACAGCCGTATATATTCCCCCCCAAGCAGACACATCGATGGCCCTGAACGAACTTTATCTGACTCTTTGTAAACTGGAAACCACACACCCTGAGGCTGCATTCATCGTAGCTGGGGATTTTAACAAGGCTAATCTAAAAACAAAACTCCCTAAATTCTATCAGCATATCGATTGTGCTACCAGGGCTGGAAAAACCCTAGATCATTGTTATACTAATTTCCGCGACGCATATAAGGCCCTCCCCCGCCCCCCTTTCGGAAAAGCTGACCACGACTCCATTTTGTTGATTCCAGCCTACAAACAGAAACTAAAACAACAAGCTCCCGCGCTCAGGTCTGTTCAACGCTGGTCCGACCAATCTGAATCCACGCTTCAAGACTGCTTCGATCACGCGGATTGGAATATGTTCCGCATTGCGTCCAACAACAATATTGACGAATATGCTGATTCGGTGAGCGAGTTCATTAGGAAGTGCATTGACGATGTCGTACCCACAGCAACGATTAAAACATTCCTAAACCAGAAACCGTGGATTGACGGCAGCATTCGCGTGAAACTGAAAGCGCGAACCACTGCTTTTAACCAGGGCAAGGTGACCGGAAGCATGACCGAATACAAACAGTGTAGCTATTCTCTCCGCAAGGCAATCAAACAGGCTAAGTCCCAGTACAGAGACAAAATCGAGTCGCAATTCAACAGCTCAGACACAAGAGGTATGTGGCAGGGTCTACAGTCAATCACGGATTACAAAAAGAAAACCAGCCCCGTCGCGGACCAGGATGTCTTGCTCCCAGACAGGCTAAACAACTTTTTTGCCCGCTTTGAGGACAATACAGTGCCACTGACACGGCCCCCTACCAAAACCTGCGGGCTCTCCTTCACTGCAGCCGAGGTGAGTAAAACATTTAAACGTGTTAACCCTCGCAAGGCTGCAGGCCCAGACGGCATTCCCAGCCGCGTCCTCAGAGCATGCGCAGACCAGCTGGCTGGTGTGTTTACGGACATATTCAATCAATCCTTATCCCAGTCTGCTGTTCCCACATGCTTCAAGAGGGCCACCATTGTTCCTGTTCCCAAGAAAGCTAAGGTAACTGAGCTAAACGACTACCGCCCCGTAGCACTCACTTCCGTCATCATGAAGTGCTTTGAGAGACTAGTCAAGGACCATATCACCTCCACCCTACCGGACACCCTAGACCCACTCCAATTTGCTTACCGACCCAATAGGTCCACAGACGACGCAATCGCAACCACACTGCACACTGCCCTAACCCATCTGGACAAGAGGAATACCCATGTGAGAATGCTGTTCATCGATTACAGCTCAGCATTTAACACCATAGTACCCTCCAAACTCGTCATCAAGCTCGAGACCCTGGGTCTCGACCCCGCCCTGTGCAACTGGGTCCTGGACTTCCTGACGGGCCGCCCCCAGGTGGTGAGGGTAGGTAACAACATCTCCACCCCGCTGATCCTCAACACTGGGGCCCCACAAGGGTGCGTTCTGAGCCCTCTCCTGTACTCCCTGTTCACCCACGACTGCGTGGCCATGCACGCCTCCAACTCAATCATCAAGTTTGCGGATGACACTACAGTGGTAGGCTTGATTACCAACAACAACGAGACGGCCTACAGGGAGGAGGTGAGGGCCCTCGGAGTGTGGTGTCAGGGAAATAACCTCACACTCAACAAAACAAAGGAGATGATTGTGGACTTCAGGAAACAGCAGAGGGAGCACCCCCCTATCCACATCGACGGGTCAGTAGTGGAGAAGGTGGAAAGTTTTAAGTTCCTCGGTGTACACATCACGGACAAACTGAATTGGTCCACCCACACAGACAGCGTTGTGAAGAAGGCGCAGCAGCGCCTCTTCAACCTCAGGAGGCTGAAGAAATTCGGCTTGTCACCAAAAGCACTCACAAACTTCTACAGATGCACAATCGAGAGCATCCTGTCGGGCTGTATCACCGCCTGGTACGGCAACTGCTCCGCCCACAACCGTAAGGCTCTCCAGAGGGTAGTGAGGTCTGCAGAACGCACCACCGGGGGCAAACTACCTGCCCTCCAGGACACCTACACCACCCGATGTCACAGGAAGGCCATAAAGATCATCAAGGACAACAACCACCCAAGCCACTGCCTGTTCACCCCGCTATCATCCAGAAGGCGAGGTCAGTACAGGTGCATCAAAGCAGGGACCGAGAGACTGAAAAACAGCTTCTATCTCAAGGCCATCAGACTGTTAAACAGCCACCACTAACATTTAGCGGCCGCTGCCAACATACTGACTCAACTCCAGCCACTTTAAAAATGGGAATTGATGGAAATTATGTAAAAATGTACCACTAGCCACTTTAAACAATGCCACTTAATATAATGTTTACATACCCTACATTACCCATCTCATATGTATATACTGTACTCTATATCATCTACTGCATCTTGCCATCTTTATGTAATACATGTACCACTAGCCACTTTAAACTATGCCACTTTATGTTTACATACCCTACAGTACTCATCTCATATGTATATACCGTACTCTATACCATCTACTGCATCTTGCCATGCCGTTCTGTACCACCACTCATTCATATATCTTTATGTACATATTCTTTATCCCTTTACACTTGTGTGTGTGTATAAGGTAGTAGTTGTGGAATTGTTAGGTTAGATTACTTGTTGGTTATTACTGCATTGTCGGAACTAGAAGCACAAGCATTTCGCTACACTCGCATTAACATCTGCTAACCATGTGTATGTGACTAATAAAATTTGATTTGATTTGATTTGGTGGACCTTCCTAGCAGTCAGGCTGCTAATTGCATCCTTTTTTCAGTAACTCTTTTGACTCAACACAAAAGCTGCTGCTACTGTTTATTATCTATCCTGTTGTCTAGTTAATTTACCCCGACCAATACGTACATATCTACCTCAATTACCTCGTTCCGCTGCATATCGACTCTGTACTGGTACCCCGTGTATATAGCCAAATTATCTTTACTCATTATGTATTTATTCCAAATTGTTTCTATTATTTTTCTATTTTTCTCTTTGCTTTGTTGGGAAGGGCCCATAAGTAAGCATTTCACTGTTAGTCTACACATGTTGTTTGCGAAGCATGTGACACATTTTATAGATTTTTATATAATTTGATCTGATTGTATCGAGGCCTAAGCCAGCTTATATTGATAAACAGACAGAAATAACTATAGATTTTCTGATTTAATTTAAGAAATCCAATGTTAGATATGTGTTTTTAGTTTTTAATTTGAATTAATTATATGAAGAGTGCCTTGGTCCTCCTTTTTGATGTGTTTTTAGTTGTTGAGTCAATTAGACCATGCTCATTTCAAACTTATCTTAAAAAAAAACTATTATTTCAAAATATTTAAGTAATTTAGCTGTCTCATGCGTTGATCCTGCTTTGTAGTATTGGACCCCTCTGGTTCTCAAAGTATTTTCAAAGATTATTTGACAAACTCACCTCATCTGCTGACAATGTACTTTCATGATATTACATTTCTGTATTTATCTATCTTTATGTAACCATGGTGATCTCACTAAGAATCATTATGCAAAAATGTTTTATGAGAGACCAGAGATAAGGAATAGACAGTGGCCATGCCAACCCAGACAGCAGATGTGTTGTGTTTCAACATTGAGTCATCTCCACCTAGTGATACCATTCAGCTGTTGCTCTGTGGTGCCCCATGGTCTGTTCAAGAAGTAAAAAAACTGCATCTTTCCATCCTTCCCTAACACTTACCTTACACAATTGGCGTCAGACCGAGGCTCTGCATCTGTCCTCGTGCTCCTAGACCTTTGTGCTGCTTTTGATACCATCGATCACCACATTCTTTTGGAGATTGGAAACCCAAATTGGTCTAAACGGACAAGTTCTGGCCTGGTTTAGATCTTATCTGTCGGAAAGATATCAGTTTGTCTCTGTGGATGGTTTGTCCTCTGACAAGTCAACTGTACATTTCGGTGTTCCTCAAGGCTCCGTTTTAGGACCACTATTGTTTTCACTATATATTTTACCTCTTGGCGATGTCATTCGGAAACATAATGTTAACTTTCACTGCTATGCGGATGACACACATTTCGATTAAACATAGTGAAGCCCCAAAATTGCCCTCCCTGGAAGCCTGTGTTTCAGACATAAGGAAGTGGATGGCGGCAAATATTCTACTTTTAAACTCGGACAAAACAGAGATGCTTGTTCTAGGTCCCAAGAAACAAAGAGATCTTCTGTTGAATCTGACAATTAATCTTGATGGTTGTACAGTCGTCCCAAATAAAACTGTGAAGGACCTCGGCGTTACTCTTGACCCTGATCTCTCTTTTGACGAACATATCAAGACTGTTTCAAGGACAGCTTTTTTCCATCTACGTAAAATTGCAAAAATAAGGAACTTCCTGTCCAAAAATGATGCAGAAAAATGTATCCATGCTTTTGTCACTTCTAGGTTAGACTACTACAATGCTCTACTTTCCGGCTACCCAGAAAAAGCACAAAATAAACTGCAGTTGGTGCTAAACACGGCTCCTAGAACCCAAAAATTTGATCATATTACTCCAGTGCTAGCCTCTCTACACTGGCTTCCTGTTACCTTCTCTAGGATAGGGGGCGACATTTTCACTTTTGGATGAATTGGTGCCCAAATTGAACGGCCTCGTACTCTGTCCTAGATCATATAATATGCATATTATTATTACTATTGGATAGAAAACACTCTGAAGTTTCTAAAACTGTTTGAATTATATCTGTGAGTAAAACAGAACTCATATGGCAGGCAAACTTCCAAACAGGAAGTGAAAATTCTGAAATGGGTCGCTGTGAAAGTCATCGCCTATTCAATTCTCCTATATTTATGGATCTGTATGCACTTCATACGCCTTCCACTAGATGTCAACAGGCAGTAGAACGTGGAATGAAGCGTCTAGCTTGATGTGGGACCGGATGAGAGCCATTGGAGTGACTGGTCAGGCAGATTGCCAGTTCTTGGTCACGCACACTGGGCATGTGATGTCCTTCTCTGCCATGGGTTATATAGACATGAAGAAATGCTCCGTTTGGGACGTTATTGGATATATATGAGAAAAACATCCTGAAGATTGATTCTCAACTGAGTTTGACCAGTTTATTCGATTTGTAATATCACTTTTTGAAGTTTTCATTCATTAGCGTAAATTTGTATGGACACGTGAACTACACATGCTAGCCAAAGTTGCTAATTCGACAGAAGTAATGGACATTATAAAACAAAACAACGATTTATTGTGGAACTAGGATTCCTGGCACTGCATTCTGATAAGTTCCTCAAAGGTAAGGGAATATTTATGATGTAATTTCGTATTTTTGTTGACTCCAACATGGCGGAGAATGGCTGAGCGCCGTCTCAGATTATTGCATGTGATGCTTTTTACTAAAGTTATTTTTTAAATCTAACACAGCGGTTACACACCAGTGTATCTTTAATTATATGTAAAACATGTACTGTATCTTTCATCAAAGTTTTATGATGAGTATTTCTGTATTTCACGTGGCTATCTGTAATTACTCTCGCTATTTTGGAGCCATTTCTGAACATGGCGCCAATGTAAATCCACGATTTGTGGCTATAAATATGCACATTATCGAACAAAACATAAATGTATTGTATAACATGATGTCATATGACTGTCATCTGATGAAGTTGTTCAAAGGTTAGTGATTAATTTTATCTCTATTTGTGGGTTTTGTGAAAGCTATCTTTGCTGTGAAAAAATGGTGGTGTGTTTTGGATATGGTGGTGAGCTAACATAAATATATGTTGTGTTTTCGCTGTAAAACATTTAAAAAATCGGACATGTTGGCTGGATTCACAAGATGTTCATCTTTAATTATATGTACAACATGTATCTTTCATCAAAGTTTTATGATGAGTATTTCACGTGGCTATCTGTAATTACTCTGGCTATTTTGGAGCCATTTCTGAACATGGCGCCAATGTAAAACCACGATTTGTGGCTATAAATATGCACATTATCGAACAAAACATAAATGTATTGTATAACATGATGTCATATGACTGTCATCTGATGAAGTTGTTCAAAGGTTAGTGATTAATTTTATCTCTATTTGTGGGTTTTGTGAAAGCTATCTTTGCTGTGAAAAAATGGTGGTGTGTTTTGGATATGGTGGTGAGCTAACATAAATATATGTTGTGTTTTCGCTGTAAAACATTTTAAAAATCGGACATGTTGGCTGGATTCACAAGATGTTCATCTTTAATTATATGTACAACATGTATCTTTCATCAAAGTTTTATGATGAGTATTTCACGTTGCTCTCTGTAATTATTCTGGCTATTTTGGAGCCATTTCTGAACATGGCGCCAATGTAAAACCACGATTTGTGGCTATAAATATGCACATTATCGAAAAAAACTAATGTATTGTATAACATGATGTCATATGACTGTCATCTGATGAAGATGTTCAAAGGTTAGTGATTAATTTTATCTCTATTTGTGGGTTTTGTGAAAGCTATCTTTGCTGTGAAAAAATGGCTGTGTTTTTTTGGATATGGTGGTGAGCTAACATAAATATATGTTGTGTTTTCGCTGTAAAACATTTTAAAAATCGGACATGTTGGCTGGATTCACAAGTTGTTTATCTTTCATTTGCTGTATTGGACTTGTGATTTCATGATATTATATTATATTATTTACCTGTGGCGCTATGCTAGGCTATGCTAGTCAGCGTTTCTGATGACAATGATCCCGGATGGGTGGTTCAGAGAGGTTAGCGAGGGCTGATTTCAAGGTTTTACTGCTAACCTACAAAGCATTACATGGGCTTGCTCCTACCTATCTTTCCGATTTGCTCCTGCCGTACATACCTACACATATGGTCACAAGACGCAGGCCTCCTTACCGTCCCTAGAATTTCTAAGCAAATAGTTGGAGGCAGGGCTTTCTCCTAGATAGCTAAATTTTTTATGGAATGTTCTGCCTATCCATGTGAGAGGCGCAGACTCAGTCTCAACCTTTAATTCTTTATTGAAGACTCATCTCTTCAGTAGGTCCTATGATTGAGTGTAGTCTGGCCCAGTGTGAAGGTGAACGGAAAGGCACTGGAGCAACGAACCAGCCTTGCTGTCTCAACCTGGCCGGTTCCCCTCTCTCCACTGGGATTCTCTGCCTCTAACCCTATTACAGGGGCTGAGTCACTGGCTTACTGGTGCTCTTCCATGCCGTCCCTGGGAGGAGTGCATCACTTGAGTGGGTTGAGTCACTGACGTGATCTTCCTGTCCGGTTTGGCGCCCCCCCCCCCCTTGGGTTGTGCCGTGGCGGAGATCTTTGTGGGCTATACTCAGCCTTGTCTCAGGATGGTAGGTTGGTGGTTGAAGATATCCCTCTAGTGGTGTGGGGGCTGTGCTTTGGCAAAGTGGGTGGGGTTATATCCTGCCTGTTTGGCCCTGTCCGGGGTATCGTCGGATGGAGCCACAGTGTCTCCCAACCCCTCCTGTCTCAGCCTCCAGTATTTATGCTTTAGTAGTTTATGTGTCGGGGGGGCTAGGGTCAGTCTGTTATATCTGGAGTATTTCTCCTGTCTTATCTGGTCTCCTGTGTGAATGTAAGTATGCTCTCTCTAATTCGCTCTCACTTTCGGAGGACCTGAGCCCTAGGACAATGCCTCAGGACAACCTGGCCTGATGACTCCTTGCTGTCCCCAGTCCACCTGGCCATGCTACTGCTCCAGTTTCAACTGTTCTGCTTGCGGCTATGGAACCCTGACCTGTTCACCGGACGTGCTACCTGTTTCAGACCTGCTGTCTAGAGACAGCAGGAGCGCTAGAGATAATCTGAATGATTGGCTATGAAAAGCCAACTGACATTTACTCCGGAGGTGCTGACCTGTTGCACCCTCAACAACCACTGTGATTATTATTATTTGATCCTGCTGGTCATCCATGAACATTTGAACATCTTGGCCATGTTCTGTTATAATCTCCACCCGGCCCAGCCAGAAGAGGACTGGCCACCCCTCATAGCCTGGTTCCTCTCTAGGTTTCATTCTAGGTTCTGGCCTTTCTAGGGAGTTTTTCCTAGCCACCGTGCTTCTACACCTGCATTGCTTGATGTTTGGGGTTTTAGGCTGGGTTTCTGTACAGCACTTTGTAACATCAGCTGATGTAAGAAGGGCTTTATGAATACATTTTATTGATATCAGATCAGTGGTCATATCAATTCAGTGGTTACTTCAATAAGGGAGGAAGGAATACCAATTTAGTCTTCCTAAATGCCACAGATTGTCATCATTCGGTGGGGAAGCATACATTGGATGTTTTATTTGGTTGCACTTTTCCTGAAATTATGTGAACAAAATTGAGAACAGAAAGATAAAGACGCAAATGCCTGCTGACGCCAATCCAGTGATCTCGGCCGGCCCACTGTGGTCAACCGGTCAGAGTCATGCCTACAGGCCAAACCGTTGGAGAATATTCTGACCAAGGCTCTAACCACTGACCTCTCGCTCCTATAGTAAACATCTCATCATATCAATCATATCAATACCACGTGAAAAATAAGATCGATTTATAATGTATTAATGTATCTGGCACACACACACACATACAACTCCAGGTTTCTAACCTCAAGTGTCTTTTCCTGGGGTCCCTAACCTTGCCAACAAACAAAGAGTTGTGAATGGATCACTGGTTCACCAATCAGAACCTTGATAGGCTCAGCAACAGAAGCAAGGGGTAATGTGTAATGAACGTTTTTTGGGGGGAGAGCGCTTCTTTGGGAACATCAGGCGACGTCTTAAAAACGTCTTTAGGGAGGCCCCCGGAGCAAGCCGGGAACTAGACAAAAACCTCCAGGGGACCATGACAGAATGTCATATGTTTAAAAACTTCTTTAGACACAGGAATGTTCTTGCAACGTTTCAATTAAACTTGTCTAGAACAATATCTTATATTCGGAGAACATAGCAGCCATTTTCTGTGTATGTTTGGTGTGACATTGATGAAATAGTCGCCTAACCCTCAGAAACCTGGACACACAAATGTTCTTGCAACATCTCATGAAACGTGTCTAGAAGTTAACATAGGATATTCTGAGAACATGGTAACCACATTCTGGGTAAGTTGTGTTTGACATTAAGGAAATGTTTCTAACTCTAACACCAAAACGTGCTAAACAGGTTCTCAGAAGATTTTTGCTAACATGGAAGGTTCCCATAACGAATGGAAAACTGGACCCTCAAAGATCAGGGTAACATTACAGGTAACATTACAAAAACATTTTATTTTCCTAGAGTTGTTAGCTGGGTTTACCAGTCTTTTCCTACCGATTATCATCAGTCAAAGGCGTGAAGTCAAAATGAGGGCCAGTATGTTGTCTAAGCCCTTCCAGTCCTTCACAGGTTCAAATGTTGTTCTCTTTTAAGTAGGCCTTTGAGAAACCTCGCCCATTCGATTGAGATGGGAGAAGTTAGGTTGGGACTATTCAATTGGTTCCATTGCTGCCTGCCATAATACAAATGGTGTTCTGACTGTTCCCATGGCTGACCAAATGCATGGAAGCGTGTCCCTCATGTATGGCTAAGGCTACGTACTCTATGTATAAAATAATCTTCTCCCCTTAGAATTGTGATGTGTAAAGCCCAATGCCTATATGATTCCATGATCTATGCAGCAGTTACAGGCGGGGTGCCATTTGGGACACATCCACAGTTGCTCTGCAACCAACGATATTATAAATAGTATTCTGTCTATTTTCATGGCTGCATTAGATGTATTGCATGTATCAAACCAGTATCAAACCTTTTGTCTGCTTTGAACTCAAAGTGTGTGCGTGGCATGCAATATGTATCAAACCAATATGTATTGTGTCATTTGTCCGCTTTGAACTTGTGGAGACTCGACCATCATCTGGTTTGGCTGCTGGTCTGTATTTGTTTTAGTACAAAAGCAGAAACAGATACGAACGGCAGGATACCTCACATAACAAGTCCAATATTAAGATATCAACTATTTAAACCAGGATGTCCCATTGATGTGGACAATCTGCCTTTCAGGGTTGACCTAGTAGAGGCTGGCACGCAAGGCTGCCCAGGGTATACGGTTTTC